>NC_081414.1:381457559-381783670 GCF_030272615.1 Cryptomeria japonica | reverse complement strand
ATACTCTGTATGCTTCATCATCGATGAGATTGTGCAATGAAACCCGTAAGGATGGTATCTCGACCTCAATAGGTAGGATAGCTTCAGCACCATAGACCAATGAATAAGGAGTTGCACCTGTAGGGGTCCGAATGCTAGTTCGATATGCCCATAGCGCTGGATTTAGTTGAACATGCCAATCACGACCGGCATCATTGACTGTCTTCTTTAGGATTCTCAATATGTTTTTATTGGATGCTTCGGCCTGGCCATTGCCTTGTGGGTAATAGGGAGTGGAAAAGCGGTGTTGGATATGAAATTTCTCACAAAGCTCACGGACATCCTGATTTTTGAAAGGGAGACCGTTATCTGTGACAATAGACATGGGTACACCATACCGGCAGATGATGTAATTGAGGATGAATGAGGTGATCTGCTTGCCGGTAACTTGGGTAAGTGGAACAGCTTCAATCCACTTGGTGAAATATTCAGTGGCGGTAATAATGAATTTATGGCCATTGGATGAAGATGGATGAATCTTACCCACAAGGTCAAGGCCCCATTGACAAAAAGGCCATGGTGTCGTGATTGGTTGCAGTTCCTGGGCCGGTGCATGTATCAGGTCGCCATGAACTTGACATTTCTTGCATTTCCTGACAAAATAGTAGGAATCCTTTTCCATAGATGGCCAATAGTATCCAGCTCGCATGATCTTCTTGGCTAGTGATGGACCACTTGAGTGAGTCCCGCAAATTCCTTCATGTACCTCTTCCAAAGCCTTTGTTATCTCATCCTGTTCCAGACATCGAAGGAGAGTACCATCAAGACTACGTCGGTATAGGGTTTCGGCAATAATGGTATATTGAGCAGTTTGGCGAATGAAGGTTTTTCGTTGGTTATTCGATTGGTTGGGAGGAAGGGTGTGATCACGAAGATAGGTGTAGAACTCACCGTACCATGGGGATTCGGAACCAACAAGGCGACATATCATTTCAGATTCGGGGATATCATAAGCGGGAATCCAAAGCTGTTCTACCAAGAACTCGTAGCGTGTTGAATTCTGTGGAAGATCTAGGAGAGATGCGATGGTAGCCATAGCATCAGCAGCTCGATTCTGATCTCTTGGTATCTGCTCAAAAGTGATAGTAGTAAATGATGTCTTTAGAGTGTCCACCATTTGCTTATATGGCATGAGTTTATCATCCTTGGTCTGATATTCATCGGTTGCTTGTCGAATGACCAGTTGTGAGTCGCCATATACTTGTAGTTCTTGTAATTTCCATTGTATGGCTAATCTGAGTCCTGTGATCAAAGCCTCATACTCTGCTATGTTGTTTGTACATGGAAATGTGAGCCTGTAGGACTTCGGGATGCTATCACCTTGAGGTGTGATAAACAGAATACCTGCCCCTGAGCCGTGCCTAGTGTATGAACCATCAAAATATAGTTTCCATGGTTGTACTTCTGTGATCATGAATATCTCTTCATCTGGAAAATTGGAAATGAGGGGATGATCGCCTATGAGAGGTGCATCGGCCAACTGATCTGCAATGACCTGCCCTTTGATAGCTTTACGGTCCACATACTCGATGTCGAATTCACTTAGAATCATTACCCATTTGGCCAAACAACCTGTCAATGCTGCTTTGCTGAGTAAATACTTGAGTGGATCAATTTTTGCGATGAGTTGTACCTTGTGTGTTAACAGATAGTGCCTCAGTTTAGTGGCTGCTAAGATTACTGCTAGGCAAGCTCGCTCAATAGGCGTGTAATTGAGTTCATAGCCCACCAGTGTGCGAGAGATATAGTAAATAGCACACTCTTTACCTTCTGCATTATGTTGTGCCAGTAGTACACCCAATGCTGTACTTGTTGCTGAGATATAGAGTAACAACGGTCTACTTGGATCTGGTGGCATCAACAAGGGTGGATTCATGATATATTTTTTAAGTGCCTGAAATGCTTGCTGGCATCTGTCATCCCATTGGAAGCGTATGTTCTTGTGTAGCAGGTGTGTGAAGGGGTGACACTTATCGGCTAATTGTGCAATGAATCTGCGGATGGATTGAAGCCGCCCTTGTAGTGTCCTTAGCTGACTGATATTCTTTGGAGGTGGCATGTCCATTATTGCTTTTACCTTTGCTGGGTCGACCTCAATACCTTTGCTTGAGACAATGTATCCTAGAAGCTTCCCGGAGGTCACTCCGAAGACACATTTCTTTGGGTTGAGTCGAACATGGTATTGTTCCAGTCTATCAAAGATTTTATCTAAGATGTGAAGATGTCCTTCTCTAGTAAGTGATTTTGCTAGTAAATCATCCACATAATCTTCCATTATAGTATGCATCATGTCATGGAAGATGGTGGTCATTGCTCTTTGATAGGTCGCTCCTGCATTCTTTAGACCAAAAGGCATTACATTCCAGCAGTATGTGCCCCATGGACATGTGAAGGCTGTCTTATGTTGGTCCTCTGGTGCGATCTTTATTTGATTGTATCCCGAAAAGCCATCCATGAGTGAAAGCATGGCATGTCCTGCTGTCAAATCTACTATGATGTCGATATTTGGTAGAGGGAAGTCATCCTTAGGACATGCCTTATTCAGATCTCTGAAGTCTGTACAAATGCGGATGCCCCCTTTTGGTTTGCCAACTGGTACAATGTTGGAGATCCATTCTGCATAATCAATTGGTCTAATGAAACCAACATCCAGGAGTTTCTTGAGTTCTGTTTTAACTAGCACGGCAATCTGAGGATGCATCTTACGAAGCTTCTGCTTGACAGGTTTGGCTCCTTTTGCTACTGTGAGATGATGCATGACTAAATCAGGATCAAGCCCAGGCATGTCTGCATATGACCATGCAAAGTTGATCTGACGCTGTTGGAAGAATTCTATGAATTGAGGCTGTTCCTCTGTAGTGAGAAGAGATGCTAGATGTATGATATGAGGGTTTTCAGGAGTCCCCACATTGTATTCTTTGGTTTCCTCGATGAGAATCGTCGATCGTTCCTGTTGTGTACTAGCAGGGAGAATGTCAAACCCTTCATCCTCAGGCGCCTCAGAGAGGTTTTCACCGTTGGATACGCTCTTTCTTTTTACTTTTGTTGGATAAAACAGTGCCACAGTGTGGTTTTCACTGGAAGATCCATGTTTTAATGTTATATTTTTGCAGCTGAAGGGTTTGGCATCCGCTCCGAAGTATGCTGTGCTATTAAGTTCAATGGTGCATCCAGCTTTGTGATCCCCGCTTGGTAGATTATCCCTTAATTCCAAAAAGTCAATGATAGCCTCATCGTTTTGGAAGAGGTCAAGACATGGGGGATTTGGTTGGTTCCATTCAATGAGTTCAGGGTGGACAATGGGCATTACGTCATCGATTAGGTTAAGTGCGGGAGATGTATCAGTGAGGGTTAAGACAGTGTGGTGAAGGTAGTTGATGGTACTCTCCCTGTCAGAATCAGGCGTAGGATGAGACGTAGGGTCTGTGGAAGATGTTTCCAGCTCAGGTACCCAAGTGGTCTTTATCTGTGCTTCTCCGTAAACAGGGATGTCTTTGCGTGGTGGAGGTGGTGATGTGTCTTCCTCATCTGAAGTGTTAAGTTGCACTGAATCGAATTCCCACTCATGTGAGTCGGTCTCTGAATCACTTTCCAGCATCCGATTGCTATACCATACTGGGATGTCTTTGGAGTTAAATACTGCAGGCGTGATTGGTTTATGTACTTTTGTGGTGATCAATGCTGCAGGAACCGTGATGGGGTTTAAAGGATTTGTTACTGGAAGTATTGGTAATGGTGACTCAGTGGCTTCTGCTAGAACTACTGGCGCCATAGATGTTGCTGCGGGTTCTGATACAGTTGCTGCTGCTATTGGTGTTATTGACGGGATTACTGGTTCGATTGGTGGTATGTTTGGCACTGGTGATGGTTGCGGTGGGGTTGTGAGCCTCGATGGGGCAATGGCAATATTGCTTGATGGTGCTTTGATTATGAAAGGTGTCCTCTTTACAGTAGGTGGGCAAAATGGTTTGCTAGGTTTTCCTTTAAATCTGAGTTTAGGAAGGATCTCTTTTTCAAAACCTAGGCCTGTATTACCTTTGGGCTTGAACTCTGGCAACAGCGGTTCTTGTCGTCCTTGTTTGCAGGATCCCAAAGCGCTTTGACCATCATACCCCATTCTTTGCATAATGAGGAGGCCTTTGCCATACTGTTCTGTAGGAAGCGTAACTCGTGGTTTGTCAGGGGTGATGGGATCTTTATAGATCCAGTCTGCTAGGTCCTCATCTTGTGTTTCTTCCTCTTGACTCTTTCCAAGGACGAAAGGCATTAAAGCACATGCGGGCGTGATTATGGATTGTTGGAGCAACTGCTGGGGTTTACCATGCGTTCTAGGAGAAGTGGGCATTTGTCCCACACAAAAGAGCTGACTCAAGTTATATTCCCCGGGACCTTCCTCTGTGACTTTCATTTTAAGCTTTTCTTGCTTGGGTATAGGAGTGTTTGAACTGGCAAGAGAGGCGGGATTTACATATGATGTGGAGGAAATGGCTTCCCTATTATTAGGAACAGTAATCTCTGGTTGATGGCTGATATTATGGCAAAATGCAAAGGGATTTGCATCGCCCAGGATTGTGATCTCTGCACCATTATGTGGGAACTTGATACATTGATGATAGGTAGATGGAACAGCTTGCATGGCATGTATCCAAGGTCTCCCTAATAATAGATTATATGGCAGAGGAAGGTCCAGAACCTGACAAATGATGTGCTTTACCACGGGGCCTACTCGGATTGGTAGTACCACAGCTCCTTTGGATGAACGCTCTGCATCATCATAGGCCTTGATGGTGATCTTCTTGCGAGGATCCACTGATTCTATTGCATATCCCAATGATGTGACCAACTGTAGTGTACAAATGTTTAGGCCTGCTCCATTATCTATCAAGACTCGCTTGATCCTGTGTTGGTTGACAAAGCCTTCAATGTGGAGTGAGGCATTATGAGGTTGTTGGAAAGAAGAGTTGTCACTTTCAGAAAAAGTGAGACAAGGTGATGACTTTAGATTTCCAACCATGGCTTGAAATTGGTCCGTGTTCAGGTTTGCAGGGACTGACGCCTCTTGGAGTGCTTGATCCAAGATAGTTTTATGAGAGGGTGACAGGCGCAATAGCTCTAAAATGGATATGAGCGCAGGCGTTTTGTCTAATTGTTCCACAAGATTGTAATGCTTTGGATTGGAGGTGGTGCCTTGTGGAGCTGCCTTGATGGTGACCTTGCCACGACGTGTAACAACATTGCAATTTGAGGTGGGATTTTTGAAGGTGATAGTTGCAATTTGTTCACTGGCATCATACAGGTGATTGACAGTGTAATTATACGCAGCCTGCGTATAATCAGTGGTATCAGGACCTCGTCTGGACGTGGAAGGACCCCTTTGATCTTGTGATGGAAGTGGATTTTTGAACATCAAATGATCATTATTTGTTGTTTTTGGGTCATGTCCTTCAATTTCAATTTCTTCTCGATCAATAAGATCTTGAATCAGATCTTTCAATCGGTGACAATTACTTGTCTTGTGTCCTCTTCCTTGATGGAATTCACAATGTTCAGTATCTCTCCACCATGCCGGTTTGACCTGAGGCTCATAATTTGATAACTTAGGTAGAGTGATCAAATTCTGAGAAATGAGTTGTCGCATCACTGTTTCAATGGGTTCCCCTAAGGGAGTGTATGTGCGTTTTTGTTTTTGTGGACGAGGTCTTGGTTCATCATGAGATGTGATGCGACCTTGATTAAGAGGAACATTTGTGTTATTTTGAGGTGGAGGATTTTGTCCTGCAAATCGAACCACAGGTTGTGCATTTTGGACAGTCCAAGCATCCACAACTCCATCGTTGACGATATTCTTATTCTTGTTCCAGAAGTTCGGTTTATCGCTATTGAAGCGCGGGCGAGGACCATCTTTGGGTTCATTAAAGATTTTGATGAGTCCTTTTTTGATGAGTGCCCGTTCACATTTTATACCCTTGGTGATCATATCGTTAAAAGAATCTGTATCTTTGACATCCAGGTGAAATTCCATTTCTTCGTTTAAGTTGGAAATGAAAATTTCCACTAGTTCTCGTTCAGGTAACTGAAGAGAACGTCTGCTAGACATTTGGCGCCATCGTTGCAGGAATACTGAGAATAATTCACCTGGTTTTTGTTTGGTGTTGCATAGATCAGCCATGGTGATGTCACGTTCAATATTATAAGAGTAATGAGATAGGAACTTCTGGATGAGTTCCTCAAATGTTCTTATGCCACCTGGTAGTCGGGAAAACCATGATGTGGTTGTTCCTCCCAAGCTTTGGGGAAAAAGGCGCATTAAGTATGTGTCTTCATATGCGACTTCGAGACAAGCGGAATGAAATTCTCGGACATGATCGCGGGGATCTCCCTTTCCTCTATATTTTTCGAATTTGGGTGTTTCAAATCCGCGTGGAAAGGGTGGCATATAAAGATTTCTATCAAACGGATAGGGACAGATGTCGTTAAGTGAGAATTGATTGGTTTTAACACCACTATGAAGTTGTTGGGCGAGGTTCTCAACTTGTTGCCGCAACATCTCCATTTCATTAGGAGGAGGAGGTGGTGGGTTACCTCGAGGGATGTTATATCTGATGGGATCTCTACGCCTTTCTTCCTCATGGCGACTTTGTCTTTCTGATGCTTGTCTTAATTGGGCAAGATCAAAGTCTGAGGGGAGTTTGGCTCCTTCTTGAGCGAGTTTTAAGAAGTGAGCATCTGCGTTGCTCCTTAGTATTTCATCAAATAATCTGTTAAAATGAGGATTATGCTGAACCCTTTCGATTGTTGAAGGAGTGGGTGTACCTGGGTTTTCATCATTCCCATTCCCTCCAAGTGCTTCTTGAAATTCATTGAGGTTGTCCTCTTCTTCCTCAATTTCTATTTCTCGTTGCCTTGATCGTGATCGGGTTTGAGCCATTTTGTTTGCAAGTTTGTTTTGAAGTTGATTGAAGATGATGATGAGTTATTGATGAAAGATTGATGATTGGTGATTTGTATTGTATGGGGATCTCTAGCACTTTAAGGTAGATGTAACCGAAATTCCTTCTTTGAATTGCTTGTTTGTTTTGATAAGATTTTGGATGTGATAAGGTGTAGAGAAATCTGAGATGTGTTACAGATTTTGACTACCTAGCAATGAGAGGATTCACTCATGAACTAGTTTTAACCTGCGTAGATGTGTCTCTTAGGATGAGCTTATCCTAGATGTAGAAACAATCTAAAAGTGATGTGATGTGTTTTGATTTCAAGCAATATCTAAAAGAGAACTTGGGACAAGAACCTCTTAATGTTTTGAGAGTTGGGATGGATTGATGATGAAGTGATGATGTATGAGTGGGATGATGGATGAAAATGTTGTCAAATTTCAATAAAAACTCTGTGTCACAAATGGGACAAACTCTGTTTCTTCCCTTTCAGGCGTTGGTGGCACTTCTCGAGCTGTGTTGTAGGTGATACAGATGTTTGGGAAGAAGTTGGGATCAATCTTTCCTCCTTGATTTTTGTGATAACTCAGAGCTCTATATTGCATAAAAGCTTTGCGGTTCAATGATTCTGAATCAAACTCATTTGTTTTACTTTGAAGGTATAGACGCATGCGATGTAGAAAGACTCTATGTGAGACAAAGATTTGTCTATTGAGGTAGAAGAATTTCCTCCTTTTGATTAAAGCCTTTGAGCTTAATGGTCTCCTTTTCAGGTTGATATTCTGATGACTCTTCTTCTTTCGCAAGATGTGAAGAACAGTCATAAATTTTTGACTCTTTGTTTGTTTGCACTTTGTTTTTGGTATTTTTGGTTGTGTTGACAGATGTTGGATGAGTACTTTGTTTTTGGGATTGATTTTCTGATTTTTTCTTTGACAAGAAAACAAAGCAAGCACACAAACACAAAATTGTAGCCTCAAAGGCACAAATGAGTATGGGTCTAGATCAACCCAATCCTTGGACTTGTTTTTGACCCTTCCTTTAGATGTATTTTAAGATGTATTTCCAAAGCCTGAAGTCGGCTCAATTTGCACTTGGTCTTTAAAACGAACACACTTCAAACACTTTTTATCCCTAAGGTCAAATGGCCAGTTGTGATAAATTTAGCCCACATCTTGATATTTCTTCGACTTTGGTACTACATACCTTATCAATCCCGCCGTGGCAGGTAAGGATGTGATATACTAAGTCTTGCACGAGCATAACAAATAGATGATCCCTATGATGGGGGAGTCACCACTTTTATCAAGCCACAAGTGACCTTTCAAAAAGCTATGTTTCTACTCAAGGAAATATGTATGGTGAGTATCTTGGGAGCAAAACCATCTATGCTCTTGCACTAAATTATACCTCAAATATCCTCAATCAATAGAACGGGTGGGCTACTACTTAAAGGTGTTTAGTCATGTTCGATGTTTTTGGACATAAGTTCATTCTGCAGTGACTCACTTAAGAGCCTTGTAACTGGTGGTGGGGCCCATTTGTCCTTTCGGCCAGTTACACTGTAGGAACAGCTATACCCAAGGCTACAGCTTTCGCTCACACCTGATTTCTATAGCGGCTCGAAGGATTTACCGCTCAAGGTCGTTCCCAAGAATGATGTGTCTCTTGGCAGGCCTCTCTTAAAAAGATAAAATTTTGAGTGTTACTAACACTTTTCTCTTACACCTAGGACCACGAAAGCCAAGGGAGAGGATAGTGTGTGTTAGAAGTAGGACCACTCGACCAACTCTTTGCACAAGTGTGCCAAGCACGAAAAACACTTGTTCTTTTTAATCTGTCATTTGCAAAGATGATCTAACTATTTGGAGATGTTGCTCCAACAGCCATGGTGTTCTTTTTAACTTCAAAAAGCAATGTGTTTTTGTATTCTAGAATTTGAAATCCTGGTCAACTTAATGGAAAACACGTTTGCTTGAAATAATTCACTTTTGCAAAATTGAGACAAGTTGATTGTGAATTTTATTTGCACCAAAATTTGAAGTGTGGTTTGTAAATTTTAGGTCCGAATTGATGCAAGGAAATCAAATTTGTGTTGTTGATTTTAAGCACCAAAAGAAAATGAGTCTTAACTTGTAATGAAAGCAAATTTGAAGTTGTTGTTCTTTTTACCTTGCAATAAAGAAAGATGAATTTTCTTTTAAGCACCAAAAACAAGTTTGAGGTTCATTTTATGCACTCCAAAATAAAATGTGAGGTTTATTTTAACTTGTACAAGAAGGGAGAATGGATTCTTTTTAACCAACTTTTGTTGAAAGAAAGTTAAAAAAAAAGAAACTTAAAGCCTCTAAACTAACTCCTTCCCCTGTACAAAACAGATTAGAACCTGCACACAATCAGTGATCAAATGTTAGTGTGGGCTTACACAAGCCTAAATTCTGATTTTGGTTACAAAGTTTACAAATCCTGATTCTGAAATGCCCTGAAATTTGACTAAGTCTGAAATTTGGAGGATCTTCCAAAAACTAGATTTTGCATTACAACTCCTAGAGGTCTGAAACCCCTCTCAAACATCCTGAAAGTATATATGGAATATAACTTAAAGTATAAGAAAGAGAAAAGAGAAGAGGAAATGTCACTTATACTTAAATGTTATATTCCATATATATCCTGCCTCTCACAAACCTAAGAAAAAATAATTTTATCAATTACAAAGCCTTTTTTTACAACGTTCTGTTGCAATAGCGCTAGTCTGTGTGAAAACAGAAGCGCTACTTTAACACAAACGCGCTAGAATATTACAAAAGCGCTAAAAGAAAAGATTTTTACAACAATACAAAAGCGCTAATATAAATACAAAAGCGCTAATTAATGAACAAAGGCGCCAAAATACTGGCAAAAGCGCTAATTCTTTGACAGTAGCGCTATTGTAATAACAAAAGCGCTAAAAGACAAAAAAACAATAGCGCTAAAACGAAACAAAAGCGCTAAAAGACAAAAACAATAGCGCTAAAACGCGACAAAAGCGCCAAAGCGCGACCTGTGTGTCAAGTTCAACATTCAAACATGTTAGTTGGGTTAAAAAAAATTGTTTTTTAGGTGTTTCGATTCACGTCGGGTTCACCAAATGATGCCCTCCTAAATGGCACAAGATTAGTCCAAGATCAATCAACACAAAACACACAAAAAGTTAGCGTTAGTCAATCGAAAACTAATCTAAAAAGGCATACCAAGAGAGAGACTAAAAGCATGCAAGCATATTTAACTATCAAAGCAAACATGATGAGGCATCTCCAAATACCTCCTAACATACTCCTAGCTTCTTCTCCCTTGTTCCTCTCCTCTCCAAGTTCCAAAATAGTGTAGCTCTCAGCAGCTTTTTGCACTATGGATGTTTATGGAGGATTGAGATTTATAGAATAGCTCTAAATGTGAAATAAAAAGCTATTTTAATGCTAAAATGAAGTATTTTACCAAAAAGACAAGATTTAGATTGTTTTATGCTAAAATGCTCTCTAAAATGTCTATAGTCTAAATGCATACAAGTTTTCCGGATCTGGATTATGAAGGAATGGGCTCTATTTATAGGAAAAATGGAGCAATGGACGGCCAGGATTGAAAGGTTTAATCAAGGGTCAAGCTTGAAAGTTGGGGATCCATGTGCACAATTGGCACCAATAAAATAGTGACAAGTGTCAACACAGGATTGGGTTGAGAGAAGAGGTTGGAGGCATTAAAGGCCTGAGAAGACCTCATGGTTATCTAAAGGCTAAGAGTCAAGCCTAAATTAGGATTACCCACTGGATTAGGAGTTAATCCAAGGATAAACCTTTGTGCAAATGATTAAGAGATAATCATGGTCAAAGCATTGAAGGCTTGATGAGACCCTTGGGTTGGGTAGAGGTTGAGTCAAAACAAATGTTTTAACCATGTGGGAGAGTTGAATTAACCATTAATGGTTATTGGAGACTTTGTGGATTAAGTGGTTGAAAGTTGGAAGCCTTTAATGGTTTTCAAAGACTTTGGGGTTTTTGGTGGTTGAAGGTTGAAAACCTTCAATGGTTATCCAAGACTTTGGGGTCTTTGAGAAGTGACTCCATTTTGCTTAGGAATGTGACAATATTTAGGGGATGGATTAGGCTAATTAGGAAGGGGTTAGAAGAATCTAGAAGGGGATTAGATTTTGCAAGTGGATTTGGTGGGTGAGGGAAAATAAGATTTTATTAAAATAAAAATTCATTTATTTCAATAAATGTGTGCAAGTTGCATTTGTAGGAAAATGCAAGTGGGGTGGGGATAATGATTTAAATAAATATTTTATTTAATTTATTTAAAAGAGGAATAGGGGGATTTAATTAAATAAATAGATTTTATTTATTTAATTAATGGGAATTTGATTTTAATGAATTAATTAAAATAAATTGAATAATTTATTTAATTAATAGAAGAATGTTTGGGGATGAATTAATTAAATATTAATTTAATTAATTGATGGTTAGTGGATTTTTAATCAAATAAATACGAAATATTCATTTAATTAAATGGACAGATTTATGTGACTACAACTACCATATTTAAATATATTATAAAATCTTTAATTTGATAGTTTAGTAATTGTTATGTATTTAGCCTTAATGAATATCTTTTGAACTTTAAACATTGATCATTGTAACTAGCAGATCAATTAATGTAATGTGTTAATATTTTGATTTGGTAGGAAAACTTAATTATATTGGAACTTATTAATCGGACTTCCAAATAGAATTAAGTGTCTCATTGTATGCTCTCACCTCACCTTTATGGATCTTGGTGATGAAAAAATAGTTTCTAATCTCTTGGTTCTAGTCTAACATGGTTAATAATCCTTTTGTAGAAGTTTTATAATTAAATAATTATATTTATGTTTGATTTTTATTATGAACATGCAAAATTATTTTTTATCTTTTATAAGTAAACCAATACACATACCTATCATATGCTCTCACCTCACCCAATGGGAATCTTGGTGGTTAGAAAATAGTGAGTGTTCTAAATTAAAAAACTAAATCTATTGTAGTGTTTGATAAAAATGGTGCTTATAGTTCACATTTATTAAGTCATTTTATTATGCTTGAAATACAATATTTGTGGCCTAACATAACTACAACAATGACATTTATGACATCATCCCTTTAAATCAATAGAAAAATTAAAAGGAAAAAAAATTAAGCCCGAAGAATTTTGAAATATTCATCAAACAAAGTTTGTATCATGTAACATTAAACAAAAACTTCATGTTTTGAGTGGGTGGCAATTAATAAATAATTGTTTGGAGAAACTAGAACCTATAAAGGGTTGTATAACCAATTGTAGAACTACATATATTTGCATGCCAAATTCATTTTGTATTACATGCATAACATTAAATTAAGACTAATTCAAACCAAACACATTTATGAATAAATACCTTAACTTGATGCTACCTCATGGAATGCGATGATTGAAGTATACATAAAAATGGGTTTGATGGAAGGGTTTTGGAGATATTAAGTTAATGCAATTTGTAAATTAAAAATAAGAGCATGCGAACTTTGCTAGGATCCTTCCATCATGCACCTGATTGAGAGACTTGGAGCATAGTATAGGCATGGCTAGGGAATACTGTGTTTTTTTTTCGTGAATCAAGACCTAGTTAATCCCAATGAGTCTAAGGCACCAACTAGAGAATTTTGATTTTTTTCTTGCCCCTGTAGGCTCATATAACTATTTTAGTGGCATGTCCCATATTGGATAGGTATATGGTTTGAATTAAATATGTTGTATTGATCATTCTATATGGACAAGTGTGTGCAATGGCTAGAAGATACCAAATTGTCTGTATATTTTGTTTGTCCCAAATTATATTAAATATATCATATTGGCTATTGATAAATTCTAAGTACTTGGATTAACTTAAAAATTATAAATAATTTGCTAAAAGCTTAAATATAATGTGATATTATTCCTCTAATATAATTAAGATTTGTAAATTTTCTTTAAGGACTAAGTTGGGTATTTACATGTTTTCTTTGAACATGAAGTTTTCCTTATTCCAAATCCTTGACCTTTAATATTGTATGGGTCATGAGGTATCCCCAACCCTTGATCCCTAAGGCTCTTAAACTCCAACATTTCGCATTGTTCACTCCCACCTACCTCTATGCATGACCCAACACACTATTATTGACCCAATTTGACTCTAAAACTACCTTATTAGATTTTCTCACCCAAAAATAGCTATTCATCTAAAAAATGTGGATTCACATGTCCTTCTAGCGATGGAAAAGGAAGTTGGCTCATGTAACCATTAATACAATGGTTAAAATTTTAGCTCTTGATGACACTCATGCCAACTCCTAGTCATTAATCCATGAATTTTCATAAAATGTGGTGGGTGGTTTTGAAACTCCATATCTCCTTCCAATTCCTACATGTGGATGAGGGAACAACTTTTAGATACTATAAATGCATCTTCCTTCCTCATTGAGAAAGTTGGCCAATTTTTTCCCACAATCTCCTACAAATGCTACTTTTTATCAAGGGTTTCAAATGCTACTGGTCTATCCCATTTGTCGAGCCATACATATATGAAATAATAAGGATGTAAAATCTGTAAGTGTTAATAATATAATGTCTTCATGATAGTTTGTATACTTTTATAGGAATCTCTTAGTCATAGTCAAGGATCTTCCTTACCACATTTGTTGGTATATTGGATTTGATGAATGTAACAATGTTCTAATGCATTGCAATAGTTTCTTTTGTATTACATACATGAATTTATATCAATTGGTCATGGACTATTAAGTATGTTTTGCTATGTAATAGCACATTTTTATTGTATTTAAATGCATGGCTCACTATTCCTTGGCAACTTCAACTTGAACTCTCTATTGATAAACTATGACTTTATTACCTATTGGATAGGTATTGGTTTTGGAAAAAATGATTAAGTAATACTTCTTTAAATGAACATTATTTTAACCAATAGCTTAGGAATAGAAGTAGGTTTTTATGCACCTCATAATTTACGTAAGTTTAGACAAGATTTGGGACCCAACTTTCATTTGGGTACTACTATAATTAGTTTACCATATGTGTATATCTTTAGTTGTCAAGAAAACCTTGTTTTAGGTTACCTCTAGGAATACCCTCATTTTACCCTTACTTTAAAAGATAGGCCTTCAACTGTTCTCGCTCTGAAAGATAGGCCTTCAACTGTTCTCGCTCTGATGAACCCTTACTTTACCTACTTGATGACAAATCCATAGCCTTGAAAGTGAGAAGAGATCTATGATTGTTTAGAGCAACATTTTTTGGAGCTAACACTTACCACAGTTGCATAAAGAACCTTCTTCACGTCTTCCAAATCCCTCATAGTTAAGAAAATTGCTCCATACTCAACTTTGTGTCAACTAGTAGGGGTGAGCTTATTGGTTTACCATCTTGCATTCTAAACCTTTACAAAACTATCTCATTATACTTCCTTTGGTTTAGCCATAATTTCCTATTTGTTCTATCTTTACATATCTTCATATTGAGAATGTGCATATGGCAACTTCTAAATCTTTATCGTCAAACTTACTAGACAACTAAACTTTAAGCTCCTCGATTAATGCTTTATTATCTCTAAGCTAAACATATCATCGTATGACACAATAATTAAAATACCATCATTTACTTGTTTATAATACACACAATGATCAAGTTAAATTCTTCCAAAAACCCAACTCTAACATGTATGTTGAAATTTCATTTACACATTTGTGAGGACTGCCTTAACCCAATACATAGACCTATTCAACTGAGAAAATAGTTTGTCTTTTAAGTTGTTCCATACAATTGTGGGGACTGCCTTGCCCTTACACTCCTAAAAAGTGTGGTTAAATCTGTGGAGGTGCATATGTGTCGGCCATCTCTCCCTATGATGTGACCACCCTCTTCTCTTTGACATGATATGTAGAACAAAGCCTCCACGTCAGCCCCCATCCTTTTCATGCCTCGTGGCATGTTGCCTTGAAAGTGAAATTCCGCATATTCATTGTAGGCGTGCTTACTTCTGCTCTCCGTGTTTGTGTAGAGCAAACATTTTTCTTTGTTGAGGGTGAGTTAAGGAGGAGACAAGCCAAATGAGATTTAACTTGTTTGGTTTTTTAATTTCAACCTTGACTTTCACAACCCCCAAATAATGGGTCGTGCCAGCTGATTTCAACCTTAACTTAGACAGTACTTTTTCCTCGGAAATATGTTATAGGTAGGTAGCAAGTGGTTGATTACACATTTTTAAAATATTCAACTAGTTCTGAAGGAAAATATCAGGGAGAAAAAGAAGATCAAATCCACTCTGAGTTTAAGGAGATTGATTCAAGGCTGGTTGGACTTCTATTAGGCACTGAGGACAGTGTTAATGCTCATTGTAATAGCAATGTAAAATTTGGTTCTTGAGTTTAGATGCTCATCTTATTATGATGTTATGGTTATCTTAGGAATGGGAAACGTGTTTATTATTTTTTGATTTCGTAATTGGTGATCATTATTGGTATTAGGGGAGAGGATTCAGTACTTAGTGCGTTCCAATAGTTGTGATAGTAGTTGTTGATTTAATATTCACATTTGTTGATCTAATGTCCAATTTTTTTGACATTGCATCAATAATTGTGACTTTAAAGTTGTTATTGCTGATGATGACTACCCATAGTTGTTAAAAGCAACCAATCATGTGATGCCACATCAACTACACAACTATGGGTCTCCTTTTTGCACGACTATTGGTCTCACCTTTTTTGGGGGTTGTTTTGGACACCTCAACAAAAAGAATGCTGATGCGGCATCATATTTGATGACATGACCCTAAAAGCTTAGTTATAAGTAGGGGACTTGCCAAGTAAGCTGCTGTAAGAAAATTGGGAGTGATTTGAAATTACGCAGGATTTTGAGAAACATGAAATTAGGGTGCCCAACTACTAGGTGCTCTCCCCTTGCTGGAGTAGCAACTCCATGTAATGTACTTCTATTTTGGTAAACTATTTTCAACATATATGACACAAAATTGAACCTAGCTTGGCTTTATGACTCAAATTTGTCTTTATGCTAGCCGTAGATCTTTTGACACTGGGTTGACTTGTCACCATTCCCTAGTTCTATAGTCTAAAAGATGTGGTCCCACAGATGCCTTGCATGCTTGCAGGCATTGTCTGATTCATTGACACAAAGCTGACATGTCTTCATTCTGCAGCTTTGTAACTATAAGAGATGGGTCCCACAAACATCTCATAAACATGTCAACACCATCTAATCTTTGAGATTTAATCTCAACCATTGATCCAGCTTGTTTAAATATTAACCCTCTGACTTAGGAAATATTAAAGTCTTCGTTCTTCCAATTGAATTGGTAATTGCTAGGTAAACAAGTCGATGAACAACATGATCATAAAGGATTAATTGATAACGAAATAAATTGGCTATAGGCAATATCAAGTCAACGAAGATATGAGAAAAGTGCATGCACCTAAAATAGAGAATTAGGGTTTAAGAGCTATGGCAATGTGGAAACCCTAATCTAACTAGAATGCTTGAAAAATTGATTCCAAGCCCAAAATTATTGGATCCAATTTATCTAAACTCATCATGATTTATGCAATACCATGCCTAATATCTCTATACCATTATCTTCCAAGTGTGATACAAGAGCAACCCTTTGTAATGATTTGAATAGATAATGACAACTTTTGCAACTTTGCATGACAAATTTTGCGACATTGAAATGGTTCTGCAAACAATCTCCCCCTACGATGAACATCATAATGATGACAACCAACAACTTCCTTGCAACTCTATAGAATTGACATCAATAACAACAACAATTGCCAACATAAATATCCCATCGTATGCTCTCATTTCACCTTTATAGATTTTGGTGATCAAAAAACAATGCCAATGTCTTAGTTCTAGTGTAACTTGGTTAAGAATTCATTTGTAGAAGCTTTATAATTAAATGGTTATATTTATGTTTGGTGTTTATGATGAATATGCAAACTTATCTTTTATAAGTAAACTAGAATGCTTACCAATCATATTCTCTCACCTTGCCTAATAGGGATCTCAGTGACTAGAAAATAGTTTCTAAATAATAATAGAAAATTAAATCTATTATAGTGTTTGATAGAAAAAAAAATGATGCCTCTAGTTCATGTTTATAGGTCATTCTATTATGCTTGAAATACAACAATGACATCTATAGGATCATCACTTTAATTCAAGTCTCAAGAAATGAGAAATATTTATCACACAAAGTATCTGTCATAAGTAAACATGTAACATCAAACTTCAGCTTCATGTCAAACAATCCTTTAGGTGTTCATGTAGATTTTTTATAAGAATTTCATCCTCATTTCACTTGAGTTGGTGATAATCGATAAATAGTTGTTTGGATAAATTGGACCCTAGAAAGGGTTGTGTACCCAATCATAGAACTACATATTTTTGCATGAAAATTTCATTTTGTATTATATACAAATGACATAAATGAAATAACATCAAATCAAGATTTATTCAAACAAAATACATTCAAACATTAGATATATAATCTATGTTATGTTGATAGATTGAATGTGGTTGTTCATAAATCCAACATCATGATGATAATATTGATAAATTGGTAGCATAAGGCTATGATATAAGTGGATGCTCAAATGGAATGAGAGGGAAATCAAGGGCCAAGATGCATTGATTAATGAATGAGTAGGAGTGATTAACAATTAGGGTTTGGATTGAAGTTATCATCATGTGAAAAGTGTCACATAAGGTATAAGAGATGTTTGAGTAATGATGGGCTCACAATTGATAAGAGCTCTCAAGCAAAGTGGAATTGGAAAAGTGTAACCGAGGAATCAAAAAATATGGCTAGGGGATCAATAATGAGGATTGGACATAGGAAATAGGAGATCTATAAAATTTGATATCTTGAAAGGAAAGTCCATATTTAGAAATCAATTAATTAATTAGATATCAATTATTTGATTTAGTTGGAGTATTTTTGGGATACGGAGGTTGACACAATTAAATAAATATAAATTTATTTATTTGAGGTGGGGGATAAAGGTACAACTTAAATTAATTAATTAATTTATTTAATTAATGGCTAGAATAATGATGCGGGAGCATCCCCGATTCTTGGCAATCTTGCATCAACCAAAAATATTTATTTTCTGTTTGTTTTGTAGTTTCAACATTTCTTTCTTTATTTTCTTGCATTGGCTCACCAGATCTTGTGGAGCTGGATTTTGCTTGAGGACATGATCATCTTCCTTACTCCTAAACCACGGAGCATTTGGATCATTTTTTGGCAAGTTATCGATTCTAGATTCCGAGACAATTTTTTGGCACCGGAACCGCTTGGACCTATTTGCATTGGTGAATCTACTGGATCCTTTCCGTAGCTTGCGGAGCCTAGTTCATTGATTCTGATGTTCCTTGGCGTGTGGCCAACCTTCCCTTTGATCTGCACTTCATCCTTTGCATTTTTTGGAGGAATCTCTTTGGTGGAGGCTGATTTGTTGGTTTTACACATTTGATATTGTTGTTCGACATTTGATCCCCTTTTGGCTGACTAGATCCCCTTGGATCGTATAAATCATTGTAATTGAGCATTAGAAATCAAGGAGATAGAAGATAGAGATATATCCTCAGAATTAGAGGTCCAGAGTTGACCAATTCTGTAATTGACCATGTATGTAGTAGGTCAGTGAGCCGAATCTTTTAATCCAGATGTTACTGGTTATTTGTAATCAATTTTCATTATCTAATTCATTCAGTTCTACATTGCCTCCATCATATCCTCTTGTTTCTGTTATGTTTACTCTTGTTGCCCAATCCAAATTGATCTCTTTGAGGTCCCTCCTAACCGGTGACTGCACCAAGTGGTATCAGAGTGAGATTTTTCTCTAGAGATTGCGTTGTCCTAAGAATTTTGTTGTGGGGTGACAGATTGTGGATCTGACCTGTAGCTGCAGAGGACTGGCATGAAGATTGTGAGATTTTGCGAGAAGCGAGAACTTAGCCAAGATCTGATGTAGGTCGTAGATCACATGCAACTCCTCATGCAACAGATGATCGAAGATCAAAATAGTTGAATGAAGATAATTTCAATATGAGAGAGAAATAGAGACAAAGAGGAGAATTTGGAAAAGACTCTCACCGAGCTATCACTCCACTTACTTGACTAGTGAAGGTGAGAGTATAGTGCTTATTATATAGAAAAATATAAGCATATACATCCAAGGGGTGCATTAACTCCTGTTCCCCATAAAAAGTGGGAGGTTTTACCTTCTTGGTAAATGCCAAAACATGTGGCATAACCTCCTTACATGAAGACAAAAAAGGAGTTGAGAAAGTTGGCACAGAAGGCCAAAAGAGGGTGTGAAACCCAACTACCCCATAACCCACTTAGGAAATGACAAAATAGTGGTTATGAGAGGTGGCACAACAAGCCAAAAGAGGGTGTGTAACTCAACTACCCATGTGAGGTGGAGAGTTACACATGTAGCTAAAGTATTTCGCCATGTGTCCTCATATAAACCACTCCTATTAACCTAAGCAAGCTTAAATAATATATGTGTAGGAAAAATAAATACCCCCTAACATAAGGAAAATAAAAAACCTACACTAACACCCCCCCTTAAGAGTAGCTTAGGTGGGTGAAAATATTGGTCCCGACAAATGCAACCATGTTAGGTACCCATGTACATAGATAGCCCCCCCAAAAGAAGAAGCCCCCCATAAGAGGAATACCCCCCCCCCCCCCCCCTAAATAAGGATAGAAAGAAAGAAGGACTAAGAAGTCCCTCCTAAAGTAGACACCTGTCGTATCCCAAGCAGAGATTGCAAATGAAGGAACTTGCTTTCAATGAAGGGTTTGGTGAAGATGTCCGTAGTTTGCTCTGTTGTAGAACAATACTTAAGATTAATGATGCCTTCCTGAATGAGCTCTCGAATATAGTGCATATGTATCTCAATGTGTTTCGTCCTCTGGTGATGAACTGGATTTCTTGAGATCTGTATAGCACTTTGATTATCACAAAAGATGATAGTAGGCTTCCTAACCAGAATACCAAACTCAGTGAGAATATTCTGAAGCCAAATAGCCTCAATGGTGGCATTAACTGCCCCTCGATACTCAGCCTCTGTTGATGAAAAAGAAATTGCAGACTGCTTCTTACTCGACCAACAAACTAGACCAGAACCAAGTGAGAAGCAATACCCTGAAGTGGATTTGCGATCCTGAGAATCACCCGCCCATTCTGAATCCGTATATCCCACCAAGTCAATATCCATGCCTGCTGCATACTGAATTCCATAATTGTGAGTACCCTAAATGTAGTGGAGAATCTGCTTAGCTGCTTTCCAATGCAACTCATGTGGCTCCTGCATGAATCTAGAGACCATGCCCACCACATATGAAATGTCAGGTCTCGTATGAGTCAAGTAGATGAGGCTCCCAACAATTTGTCGATATAAAGTGCTATCAACCAAGGGTGAAGAGCACTTAGCCTCAAGTTTGACCCCAGACAAAAAAGGAGTAGGTGCAGGCTTACAATCAGCCATGCAAAATCTAGAGAGCATATCGAGTGCATACTTGGGATGTCCAAGGAAGATGCCTGAAGAAGATTGAGTAATCTCAATTCCCAAGAAGTAATGTAGAAGACCCAAGTCTGACATCAGAAATCTATCATGTAGAGCAGTTTTCACTACCTTGATGGTGGATGAGTGACTCCCTGTGATCAACAAGTCATCAACATAGAGAACTAGAAATGTGAGAGTATCATCCTAGTGCAGAATGTAGACGTTCGGATCAGAATGGCATCGAGTAAAACCAACTGTCAAAAGGAAGGAGTCCATCTTGGCATACCAAGCTTGAGGAGCTTGTTTGAGGCCATAGAGAGACTTTCGAAGTCGACACACAAGTGAAGGATCTTGAACAAACCCTTGTGGCTACTCCATGTAGATTTCCTTCTGAAGGTCACCATGAAGAAATGCACTCTTGACATCCATCTAATGAAATTCCCTATGATGGGTTGCAGCAATAGTAAGGACAAGCTGGATGGAATTCATCTTAGCAACTGGAGCAAAAGTCCCAGAGTAATCAACCCCTGGAACTTGGGAAAAGCCTTTTGCTACCAAGCGAGCCTTATACTTATCAACCGACCCATCTGCTGCAAATTTTGTTTGATAGATCCACTTGCATCGAACAAGTTTCCTTCCCTTAGGAAGAGGAACTAAATCCCATGTGTGATTCCTTTCCAAGGAATTAAACTCTTCTTGCATTGCAGCATCCCATTTGGGAACACCTATAGCTTCTTGAAAAGACTATGGATCAGAAGCTGAAGCAATGAAGAGATGTGGAGCTTTCTAAAATTGTGACCTAGTTCTTCTAGAATCTAATGGATCACCAAGCCAATCTCCTGCTGACTCGAAAGTTTTTCGAGCCCAAAGAGGCACTGAAGCTGGAGAGTCTGGGGGAGAATCATCAACCTCTAAAGGATGACAATGAGAAGAATGTGAATCCTCACCATCACTGTCACCATCTGAAGTGGAGGAAGAAGACTCCTCAACAAGATTGGGAGGATTAAGATCCTCAGAAGAGCTGTCATCATCATGCAATGTCTCCAATGTGATAGTGGATGGAGAAGTGGTATGAGAAGAAATAGAAGAACTCTCCTCAAAACAAACACAGGGATGGAGAAGTCTATACCCTTTGACATCATCTGGATACCCAACAAATATGCAAGGCTTGCTCTGTGGATCCATAGCCTTGCATTTCTCTGCTGGAATGTGGGCCCATGCAAGAGAACCAAACACTCTGAAATGCTTAACTGTAGGTTTCCGACCGGTCCAAGCTTGAAAAGGAGTTACCTCCTTCACAGCTTTATGAGGAACTCGGTTCTGGATGTAACATGCACAATTGATGGCCTCTGCCCAATACTGAGGTGCCAAAGACTTGGAGTGAATCATACAATTTGCCATCTCCTTCAAGGACCTATTCTTTCGTTCTGCGACACCATTCTACTGAGGGCTGTATGGAACTATGTGTTGCATGTTGATACCTTCTGAAGCACAAAATTGTTCAAACTTATTCACCACCATTATCTGTACGCAAAATCTTGATGAACTTCCCAAATTTGTTTCTCTGCAAAAGCTTTGAAATCTAGAAAATTCTCAAATACCTCAGACTTTTGTTTGAGAAAGTAAACCCATGTAAATCTGGAAAAGTCATCAATAAATGTTAAGACATATCTAGCCCTACTGAAAGATGGTTGTGGAAATGGTCCTGCCAAGTCACTATGTACCAACTCCAATAGCTGTGGAGCTCTCCATGCTTTGCCTTTATCATACTTCTCCTTAGGATGCTTATCAAGAATACATCCCTGGCAAACTCCATTAGAAAATTGAACAGAAGGCAACCCTAAAACCATGTCCTGTTTACTAAGTTGTTGCAAGTAACGATAGTTCAAGTGGCCAAATCGTTGATGCCACAAACAACTAATCTCATCTACATGAGTGAGTAAAACTGTTGAAGGAGAGTCGGGAACAAAGTGAGAAAACTAATATAATCTAGGTTGATGATCTACTTTTCCCACATCAATAGTAGACCCATTATGCATTTCACTGATTACCACTGTATCTAGTGTGAACTCAACTCGCTTGCTAGAACCAGTGTGAGTGATCTGATAAATAGATAGGAGATTAGTTGATAAAGATGGAACACAAAGGACATCCTTAAATGTTCCTTCACCCACATCAACAGACCCTCTCCCATGCACTTCAACAGGAGTGTCATCACCCATTAGTATGGAAGGCATAAAACATGGCTCTAAAGAGGTGAAATCATCTTTTGAAGAAGCCATGTGGTGCGAAGCACCCAAGTCAATTATCCAAGAATTGGGTTGTGAAGCAACAACAACTAGGGCCTTACCCTTTCCTTTCCCTTTACTCTTATCTGTATCCTTAGAAGATCCTTCTAATGAACTTTGTTTGACTAAATCAGGCACCTTGATATTATTCTTTTCAAGGAGATTTGAAAGGTGATCAATTTGTTTCTTTAAACACTTATGTTCATCATGACCAGGCCTCTTACAATAAGAACACTTGACCTTCTCCTTCTTAGGTTGTTCACCTATTGATGAAGAGGTTTGATTATCTGCTTTTGAAGTAGCAGATTTTTGATCTTTTTTCTTCTCTCCTTGGTTCTTTTGTTTCTTATCTTGCTTACTAGACCCTTTTTGTTCTTTTGTGCCTTGATTTACAACTAAGGCTTGTGACTTGGAGGGTTTTATTGTACCTATTTGAACCAATTTGTTTTGCTCCCTAGTGAGTTCTACAGCAAAGTCATCCAGAGAAGGCATTTTGAATGTGGTACCTACGGCACATTTTGTAGCATAGAATGTAGAAACAAACACTGAATAGTTAGGACCAAGCTTAGAAAGAATACTCAAGATCAATTGCTTATCATTTTTCTTAGTTCCACACCATTCCAATTGCAATCTTATAGACTTAAGTTTAGTGAAGAAGTCTTGTATAGTATCAAAATTGGTTGGATTCAACCCTATGAGTTCATTCTCTAACTGATGACCTCTTAGCTCATCCTGCTTACCAAAGAGGTTTTCAAAAGTGGTCCACACTGCATTTGGTGTAGTGGCAGATTCAATGTGAAAAAGAAGGTCTGGAGAGACTGACATACATAGAGTACCAAAAGCTTCATCACATTTATTAAACCATTTAATCTTTTCTGCAGCATCTTGAGGTTCAATTTCAAGTCTCATAGTAACTCGATGATATCCATGTCTTTTCAGATATATTATCATCTTAGATTTCCATTCAAAATAATTATATGGTGTTGAAAGTGGAACTATAGATGCATCCATGATAGCAGAAAAGAAGATTGCAAAGAATCAGGAAAAGTGCAAGAAAGAAGGCACAAGAGACACCCCCCCTTTTCACTAGTCTCAGAAATCACCCCCCCCAAATATTACAAGGTTGGCACTTTATAATTAGTGCATTTACAAGGCTTTTTATCAAATTATAATTCTTTTAAAAAACCAATAGAGATTTTAAATACAAATAATTTTAGACAAGATCTGAAACAAATTAGCCTTATAACTGCTTAATTTATCTCAATACCTTTCCAACAACTATTAGTTTTTGAAAAACAGAGTTGTGAGGAGAAAGATATGACCAGTTGAAGAGAAAATAAAGTACCTGATAAAACCTTTAATATCTAATAGACAAAGGCAAAAAATTTCAAATAGACCTGCAATAATGGAGAGTTCTCATTTCCAGCTTTCTGTCAAGTATTTTTTTGCAAAAATCTGACACTCAAGGGAAAAGTTGTGCAACTTTTAAGAAAGGTTGCTAAATTTCCCTGATAGAAAAACGGCTTAGGCCCTATTCAAGCTCAATTTTTGCAAAATTTATTCATTTTCTGGAAATACCATCTGAAACCCAGAAGTTTTTCAATGCTGGGAAGAAAACCTAAAAATCGTTTTTTGTGAAAGTGAATAGAAGTTGAAACAATAAAGCCGAAATGAAAATAGCTCCAATTAAAAAAATTTACTCTGATTTTTTACTGTGTCCTCCAAACTCTGATTTTGGTGAAGTAAAAGTCACTTTTGACTTTGTCAAGCCTTATGGACACTCTGGAAATTCTTATTAAGCTTCCAATATTACCACAAAGCTGCAATCACCCAGATCTTACAAGAACACATACATGTAAACCAGATTTAACTAGAAGCTATTTTCCTTTAAACTGTTCTGATTCTCCAGATCACACGAGAATGCAGGAGAAGAGCATACTTAGTTTTTAAGGAAAATATTAGCTATATAAAGGTCTCAAATCCTTCAAATAAATAAATAAAAACAATGAGCTATACCAGACAATAAGCTCTGATACCATGTGAGATTCTGCGAGAAGCGAGAACCGAGCCAAGATCTGATGTTGGTCGTAGATCACATGGAACTCCTCACACAACAGATGATCGAAGATCAAAATAGCTGAATGAAGATAATTTCAATATGAGAGAGAAATAGAGACAAAGAGGAGAATTTGGAGAAGACTCTCACCGAGCTATCACTCCACTTACTTGACTAGTGAAGGTGAGAGTATAGTGCTTATTATATAGAAAAATATAAGCATATACATCCAAGAGGTGCATTAACTCCTGTTCCCCATAAAAAGTGGGAGGTTTTACCTTCTTGGTAAATGCCAAAACATGTGGCATAACCTCCTTACGTGAAGACAAAAAAGAAGTTGAGAAAGTTGGCACAGAAGGCCAAAAGAGGGTGTGAAACCCAACTACCCCATAACCCACTTAGGAAATGACAAAATAGTGGTTATGAGAGGTGGCACAACAAGCCAAAAGAGGGTGTGTAACTTAACTACCCATGTGAGGTGGAGAGTTACACATATAGCTGAAGTATTTCGCCACGTGTCCTCATATAAACCACTCCTATTAACCTAAGCAAGCTTAAATAATATATGTGTAGGAAAAATAAATACCCCCTAACATAAGGAAAATAAAAAACCTACACTAACAAAGATGGCACAAAGAGGAAATAGGAATGGTGGAGCATGTGGGAATGCAGACCCTGCTGTAATGGAAATGTTTTGAGGGATTGCAACCTGATTGGAAGCCGTTGAGATAGCCCAGAGAAGAGGCTGACCTATTGAAGATGTGAATGAAGATGAAGAAGAAGCACCAACAAAACAAGTAGCAAATCCACCAGTGATTGATCCAGATGAAGAGAGGTTATTGAGGGTTTTAAGAAGGGTGGCTACTAAACTACAGTTTACCCCACCGGAGTATGATGGAAAGTTGGATTAGAATGAATTAATGGATTGGATCTTGAAGATGGAGAAGTATTTTGATTTCGAGAACACCACAGAAGAAAGGAAGGTAAAATATGCTTGTACCCGATTGAAAAGTCATCCATCTCTTTGGTGGGAACATTTGCAAGTTGATAGACAAAGAAGAGGCAAAGAGAAGATCAAATCATAGGAGTGGATGGTTCCTAAGTTAAAATTGAAGTTTATGCCAGTTGATTATCAAGTAGATCTGTTCCGGAAGTTGCAGAACTTTTGTAGTGTCCACCCTTGACTTGACTTGTTTTGATTAGATTTGACTTTTATTTCATGCTTGATAGACTTATCTAGACTATATTTGATGATTTGGATGATGATTACTCATGTGTTTCAGTTACTTATTATTAATGTTAGACACTATTGGACATATGTTATTTTGATGATCTATATGGATGTTGATACTATCATTATTGATCATGTGATTTTATGGATATATGTTCTCGATGGATTCCATATGCTTACAATGTGATGGATTATTGATAGATTAGATTTATCATGGTTTTGATGATGATTATTATTTCACTAACCCTATTTCATGATCACATTTTATGAGATGTTTATGAAATGTGTTTGACTATTGTTTGATTGTCTTCATGATAGAGACAATTCCACATCACTCGTTGTGAGTGGGATGTCATCACTATTGGCATTCTACACTCTAGTGAGAAATGATGGTGTTGTCATTGATGGAAACTTACCAGAAACCTTGTGGACATCTTCAGGCATAGGCACCATCCGACATCAACACTGGCAGGCACTTCACCAGCAGCGACAACAATGTATATCGACATCCCCGCCGATAAGAGTAAAGTTTTGTTTATTGTATTTAATTGTAAATATCTTTTGTAAAGACAACAAGGCATATTGTAATAAGACTCATATATGTATGAGGTCTTGTAAATCATTTGTAATAGTGATGGATGGACATAGCATGGATGTGAAGTGATAAGCGAATATTAAGGCAGATTTTGTATAAGGGTTTATGGTTATTGTATGAGCTTAAACCGGTACTGAACCTGGCATAGGAGATGCTGAATTGTAGCAGTACATTATATTGGATTTTCATAATCCATTTTGTAAGTCAGTGAGACTTCCTTTTTGTGATTGACCAGTGAGCTCTAGGCAGTTGGCCTTCCTGCATGTGCAGACCCCTCTTGTAAGTAACATTCATTCATTGGCCAGTGAGTGAATATTGTGGGTCACAAATCCCACCAAAGTTTTTCCCACAACGGGTTTCCTCGTTAAACATCTTGTGTTATGGTGTGTTTTCTATGTTGTCTTTACTGTTCTTATTTACTACATTAATTCTTGTTTATCGGTACACTATTTTGGAATGAAAAATAATCAATAAGGTTAAAGAATCTATAAACTGGTTAGATACTGATTCACCCCCCCCCCCTCTCAGTATCTTTGGGACTATCATCAATCTTAACAGTTGGTATCAAAGCCTGGTCCTCTCTTTTCAAAAGTCTAGTAACTTGAGGAAGATTGTGACACCGGTACAGATGAAGAATTGAAGAAAGCAATTAGAAGGAGCTCTTGTGGACTATGATGCAGAGAAGTTGAAGAATATTAAACTTGAAGATGATCTGAGGACTGCACAGGAATTCATTCAAGGACTTCAGGAGAATCTCACTATTGCTAGAAATAAGAGAAAAGAACTTCATGAGAAGATGCAGAGTAATGATGATGAAAAGGAAACTCTTAATGATCTTGTAAGCAAGATGAGGCAAGAAAACATGACTTTGAGGAATGAAATGCAAGACATGACTATGAGATTTTGCAAAGACATTGAAGATAGAAAGAAGAATGAAGATGACTTGACTAGGAGACTTAATGATGCTGGAAATGAAAATCTAAGACTCGGTCATGAAAATGATATGTTAAAGACAAATCTGATTCACATGGAACATGATAAAACTGAACTTATGAGACAAAAGGGATTTCTGGAAAATGTGTTGGCTATTTCAAATCAACATAAAGAGAAATTCAAGAAAAGTTCAGAAGAACTTGATGGAATGCTAAAAAGTCAAAAACCTAATGGAGACATTAATGGACTTAGATTTGAAGTTGGTGAAAGTTCTGGTACTGCAAACAATCATGATCACAGTAAACCGGTAAGACAACCTAATGCCTACAAATTTAATGGGAAATGATTTAACTATAACAAGTATGGTCATAAAGAAAATCAATGTAGATCTAGAAACAATCAGAACATTAATGCACCCATCGGTCAATGTTCCAAATGCAACAAAACTGGTCACAATTCAAAAAATTGTAGAATGAATGTAAGATGTTATGTTTGTGGAAGATTTGGGCACTTATCTAATCAATGCAGAACATAAACCGGCATAGGATATGGAAAGTCTATTCAAAAAAACAATGTGACTTGTTATGCTTGTAACAAGATTGGACAAATTTCAAAATTTTGTAGAAGCAAGACTTCATCGACAAATAATAAAGGACCCAGTTTGAAAGGCAAAGAGAAGGTTGATGAGGTAAAGCAAAAATTTTCAAGACAATGGATTAGAAAGATAGATTAGAATGTGATGAGACTATTCCTTCACCGGTAGAACGGAGTATTACTCCACTGGCAGGAGACCCTTCATCCAACTAAAAAGTAACCCTTGGGGGTATTGCAGCAAATTGAAAATCATGCAAGTTTACCCTCGATTGATGGTGAGAAGATGGAATTCTTCTCTACCGGCAGATGTGTTAAGTTTCACTTAACCGACGAGAATTTATTGTGATTGTTGGAGCAAAAGACATTATAAATCAGTGATTTTCCCTCTTTTTCAATTCATCGAGCATTCAAACTTTTAGAGAGCGTGAAATCCGAGTGAAGGCATCCAAAGCAAGAAGTGAAGCAAGTTCTTTCAAGAATTCAAATGTATCAGGCAAATTAAGGTATTTATCAATGGCTTCCTCCTCTACTCTGGAATTTATTGCAAACCCTACTGTTGTGGAAGTAGTTAAATGCCCTCGACCCGTTTTTAAGATTATCCCCAAGATAGCAACATAGGATGATTCCATAGGTGCTTTTTCTAAAATTCCAAAAGGTGTTGCATATGCTGAAGATCCTAGAATCTATATTCATTGCCATATTGAGGAATTAGGTTTAGAAGAAATATTGAAAATGTATAAAAATGTTATTTGTGATGAAAGTGGAATTGTGAAACCCGAACATAAGGTTATTGAAACTTTAGGTTTTGTGGAAATCCTTGACATCCCAGAATTTCCTAAGGAGGTAGTAAGGATTGTGCTTAGCAGAGTTCCTGGTTAATTCTTTTGGCTAGATTTTGTTTGTAAAATCACCAGAGAAGCATTTAGGGCAGTGACTGGCTTACCCTCCACCCGTAGCAAGATAAATAAAACTAAAAAGGTTCCTAATAACACAATGATGACTTTAACAGGAGCAACCTATGACAATAGATCCCTGAGAGTGAATGATGTAAAAGATGAGAATGTCAGATTTGTAAGTATGATTTTAGGTTATAAGGCCACACATGCAAACTGACTCAACTCTGTTTCCAGTCTTTGTATTAAAAGTGCATATGATATGGTCAACAATGATGTAAAGATAGATATATGTGAGTGGTTAATGGATGAGTTGATAGATAATCTACAAAAGATAAAAGGACACAAGAAAGGTACTTTTCATTTTGGCAATCTTCTTGTGTGTCTGATGTTGTATCTCACAAAAGAGGTTCCCGGCATTGGTAAGAAAGACTTTGGTTATGATATACCGGTAGGCAAACAATTGCTAGATATCTTCACTGGTATGGGGACAGATAAGGATAACAACATAATAGAGTATTTCAAAACATTCAAAGCAAAAATGAAAACAAGAGAGAGATTACCACAAAGTATTGTAGACAAGTATGAAAAGGAAATATGTTTTGTAATCAAGAAGGATGAGATATGGATGGAGGAATTTCTTCCTAGAACTGTATGGGTAACAGAAATGGGATATGAAGCATATGTAAATATCATTGAAACTTATGCTAAAGCCCTATTAGAAGCCCCTAGAGAACCAGAAGAAAAAGTTTTGGGTAGTCTAGAAACAATAGAAAGTGGTGTACAGACATTGAAACAAGTTAAGGAAATAAAAGAAAACATCATGAACATAACTGGAATAAAGGAAAGTGACTTGGAAGGATTACAACCAAAGGCACATCTCTCACCGGTTGTTACATCCTCTGATAGTGAAATTCCAGCTGAGTTTAGAAGAGTTGATAGGAAGAGAAAACCCTCATCAGTATAGAAGCAATAGGCAGTGAGACCACCAGAAAAGAAGTTGACACCAAGGAAGAAAAAGCAAAAACATGTTATACCACCTCTGGATAACTTATTGAGTGAAATAATTGATGATGACAATCTATCTAATGTTAGCAAATTGTATAATACATTCACTAATGAAGAGAAAGAAAGTATAGAGAATAGCATCATCCTACATATATAAGAAAGTGTTAATAGAAGTTGTAGATGATTTGCCTAGTGAATTGTATAGGCAGTTAGATGCAAAAAGGATTGCAGTTATGGAGCTTGACAAGAAACTAAAAATTGAGAAACTTCTAGTTGTACATCCAGTCAACTTTGTAGAGGATATTGATGAACTTATTAGTGAAGCTAATAGATCATTTTTTGCAAGTGGACACCGGTATGTGAGCAGGGTTAATGAAATTGCAGAAGAAACAACAAACAAATGGGATATTTTCTTTGTTGAGAAAGAAAAACAAGAAGAACTGAAAAGACCTAAAACTTTCAAAGCTTATCAGAAGGATAAAGACAAGGGGAAAGGTAAAGTAGGTGGATTACCCAACATTAAAGTAACTGATAACCTACCACCACCTTTGATTACTCCACCAGTATAGACTGATAGTACACCGACTAATGAGAATGTGGATAGACCACATGAGGATACAAACCCTGAGTCTGAAATTTTGTACACTATGAACATAGACACTCAGGAAGTAAACATTGTAGTTGATAAGGAAAGCACAAAGGAAAATAAAGATGTTGCTATTGAGCAACCAACAGATAATATTGAGGTTGGAACACAGGAAAAACACATTGAGATTGGGGTATAGGCAGAGCAAACTGAGCATTTAGAGAAACCCTTGGTTAGTGAAATGGTTACTGACAATACCAATGTAAGCATAGAGAAACCTGCAGAGACAGTAACTAAGATACCGACAACAGAGAATAAAGAAAAACCAATGGAGACACCGATAGTAGATAACACTGAGAAACCAACTGAGAAATCGACAGAGTCATAGGGACACATTGAGATAGTGAAACCGGTAACCACAGAGAAACCAAAACCTTTGCTAGTGGAAATGCAAACATAGACTGACCCACCAGAGTTCGAGACAAGCAAAGTGGTTACTCCCACCGAAAGCACTGAGATTGTAAAGGTATTTGGTCAGATATCCAGTACTTCACTGACATAATTTAGACCCACCAATGTGACTAAAGTACTTTTGGGTTCAATAAAGAAAATAACAGACTGTAATGCATTAGCCTATAAGGCAATTAATGACACCATTCCTATTCTAAGATGATTGCACCCAAATGTAATGTAGGTAAGAAGGATTCTTTAGGTTAGTTAGACACATTGTCTAAATATATTACTAGTAATATACTGACAGTTGATCAAATTAATAAGGAAACATTCAAGGAGAAAATGGAAAAAGAAAAAGAGAAATTCTTTGAGGAAACAATAAAGAAGTGTATAGAACATATTGATACTCTTTTACCAGCACTAAATAAGACAACTTTGGAGTTTAAGGAACTAAACAAAGATACTTGCAAGACATATCTGCTAACAATTGACATTGATAAGAAAATAAGCACAATACAAAAGGAGATTAATGACATAGCTAATAATATCATTGGTTCATCTGAACCTATATCAGTTATTGAGTAGGAAATTGCTGGATTTAAATTTTTTTTGGAGAAGTTAGAGAAAGAGAAGGAAAGGTTAAAGGGAAAAGCCAGAGAGCTTAAGTGCAAACTCAATCCTAAGTTAGATAATCTTATCTCTCTAAGGAAAGAAATCTTTGAGGCATTAATTCAAGGTCAAAAGACACCGGAAGAACAAATGCATCATCTCACCGGTACAATTTAGAGAACTAAGGTAGCTATGAAGGACAGTAACAGGTTTATTCAAAGCTTGAATTTGGTCTTAGCAGACTTATTCCAGATTGTAACCAACCGGTCACAAAGTTCAAGCTGAAAACTGCACTCATTTGACAATTTTGACAACCTTTGTCATTGATGTCAAAGGGGGAGTAGTAGGAAAGAGAAAAATGATTATCAGAGGAGATCATTTGCTCAGGGGGAGCACACATTTTTGGTAAAATTTTGGACTTCAATTTTGGAATAGATTTTTGGATTTTTCTCATGAGTGTTACCATCAATGCCAAAGGGGGAGATTAGTGGCATTCTACACTATAGTGAGAAATGATGGTGTTGTCATTTATGGCAACTTACTGGCAACCTTGTGGACATCTTTAGGCATTGGCATCGATAGGCATCAACACCGGCAGACACTTCACCGACAACGACAACAATGTATACTGACATCCCAGCTGACAAGAATAAAGTTTTGTTTATTGTATTTAATTGTAAATATCTTTTGTAAAGTCGACAAGGCATATTGTAATAAGACTCATATATGTATGAGGTCTTGTAAATCATTTGTAATAGTGATGGATGGACATAGCATGGATGTGAAGTGATAAGCGAATATTAAGGTAGCTTTTGTATAAGGGTTTATGGTTATTGTATGAGCTTAAACCGGTATTGAACCTGGCATAGTAGATGTTGAGTTGTAGCAGTACATTATATTGGATTTTCATAATCCATTTTGTAAGTCAGTGAGACTTCATTTTTGTGATTGAGCAGTGAGCTCTAGGTAGTTGGCCTTCTTGCATGTGCATGCCCCTCTTGGAAGTAATATCCATTCATTGGCCAGTGAGTGAATATTGTGGGTCACAAATCCCACTGAGGGTTTTCCCACACCGGGTTTCCTCATTAAACATCTTGTGTTATGGTGTGTTTTCTATGTTGTCTTTACTGTTCTTATTTACTACAATAATTCTTGTTTACCAATACACTGTTTTGGAATGCAAAATACTCAATAAGGTTAAAGAATCTGTAAACTGGTTAGATACTGATTCACCCCCCTTCTTAGTATCTTTGGGACTATCATCAATCCTAATAGTCACGATTCTCTATCACTTGCTTGTTCTGCATATGTATATGTATATGTATATATATGTCGTATTGTCGTTTTGTGGTTGCAGGATCTTGAAGGTACCAGACATCGAATCCACTTGGCTTCATAAGTCTGCGCATGTCTTTAATTCCAATGGCTTATGTCATTCGAAGATGACATGAGTTCCCTTTTTTGGACACAATGGATCACTGAGAGGGGGGTGAATCAGTGATTTAAACACTTTTTCTTTAATCGGAGCTATATCGGTTCAATATGAAATACACAAGATGTAGACCAACTACCAAATCAATGCAAACAATTTGTGTAGGAGAAATAACTAAAGGATTAATACTTCACACACATGAAGATGCAAAACATAACACCATATGTATGAGGAAAATCCAATGTGGGAAAAACCTTGGTGAGAATAGCTTATGAAGGTATTCTGCTCCAGGCCAACCTCACAATGAAAAGATCTGATTACAAATTTTAGGGCACCAACCCAAGGAGCACCAACCCCTACACAATTTATAGGCTACAACCTAAAGGAGCTACAACTCCTACACTAAGAACCTACTCAGTGTAAACAATATGAAAAACTCAGATAAACAATTGAGATTCTTGTTGCAAATGAAGTTTTGCAACCTTTCAAAGCTTTGCACTGTCAGTTTCTATCTTACTGGTTTATATCAACTCAACACACACTGCAACTTAGCCTTCCTACTGGTTCTAACTCTCCTTAATCTTCCCTCCCTTTGTTCTATTAATTTCAAATCACACTTGGTCACTCTCTATCAGGTACTTCTTCTTCCAGTTTGTCACCTCTATATCTATGCTCACTCTGTCAATTTGTTCCTTACACCGGTTTATCCCGCTTCTCCTTACAGGTACAGTCTTCACTCACAAATGCTTCAAGTGTTTTTCTCTTTTTTGCTCCCAGACAACAATTTCACTCCCTTCTTTTCCCTTTAACAACTATTCTATCTATCTTAGGTCACCATATTTAATCTGAAGCTTTCCCACCAAAAACCGATTCAAACAAAGGGTGGCTAGGGTTTCCTTCTTCCGACCAAATATGCATCCAATCTGATCCAATTTGCCTTGGATCGCACACCTACATTGGAGGAATAAGGCATCACGTGTTTTCCATCTGTCCATAATATGTTTACCAAAAATAGCAAACCCGACCATGATTTGTGGCTTTCAAATCTATCGACTCATTTATGACCCAACTATTTCCTTCTTGAGGTCCTCTTGCAATCTAATTTCCTTGCTTTGATCCAGGTGCCAACAACTCCCTGATCTTTCTCTATTGTTCATTCTTCCTCGAGCCGCATTGATCTGTTATCAACCCATGATTTGTGGTTGTTTCATTTAATGTTGACTAGCTACTCCAACAACCATGTTGATTGAAACTTCACCGACAACATCATGCTTGCCACCTCAGCTCCATGTGGCATCACATCAGCATACACTCAGCTCACTGACACAAGGTCAGTTTAAATTTGATCATTCATCAAACTCATACCAGCACAAGTTTACCAGTGAGATCTTCTCTTGTTGCTAACCGATACTGTTCACTACACCGGTAGCACAACTTCACCTCCGGTGGTTTGTGATCTCTTTGTCACTTTGCCTCTTTATCACAAACATTATCACAAGCAAACAACTAGCCTTTATACTAGTTACAACTGATCATGCCAACACACAGCTTCATATCACCTCTTATCGATGATGTCACTGACAGTCTCAATACCTACTTGTCTTCCACCATACTGGTTGCCAAGCCTTCATGTTAATCTTCCTTATGCATGTTCAATCTTCTTCATACCGAGTTGACATACCCTACTGGTAGCCTACAATACCGATTGACATCAATGACAACTCAATGCCAACAATCTCCCCCTTTGGCATTGATGTCAACATTATCTTTTTTGGTTTCCTGGTTTCTCTCCCCCTTTGACAACAACGGCAAAGCGAACCTTAGTCTGACACCTAATAATATCTTCCTTGGCTACACCCAGTTAGGACACAATCTCCCCCTGTGTCCAATATATTTATGGTTCAAGAGTCATAAGAGAGTAACAAAGATTGACTCCCCCTGAATCATACATTCTCCTATGCATTTAAGTGTTGTCGGATGGTGAGACAACTCCCATCTTTTCTCTTAAGTACTCAAATGGACCTAAAGTAAGTGGCTTGGTAAATATGTCAGCAATCTACTCACCAGTTGGAACATATTCAACTATGACTCCTTTTCTGCTACCTTCTCCCTCAAGAAATGATACTTAATTGCAATGCGTTTTGTTCTTGAGTGCATTACTGGATTCTTAGAGATGTTGATTGCACTTGAGTTATCACACCGGATTGGAATAGGATCCGGTATCTCGACATATATATCCTTCAATGTCTGCTTCATCCATAACACTTGTGAGCAACATGTAGCAGCAGCTATATATTCGGCCTCAGCAAGGGATAGTGACACTGAGTCTTGCTTCTTGTTGTGCCATGATACTAACCAGTCTCCTAAGTGGAAATCACCTCCACTTGTACTTTTTCGGTCATAAATACTTCTTGCCCAATCTACATTAGTATAGGCCTACAAAGAGAAGTCTCCTTTCTTTAGATACCACAGGCCATAGCTGATAGTTCCTTGCAGATACCTGCAGATTCTTTTGACTGCATTTAGGTGAGACTTCTTAGGAGCAACTTGGAATCTTTCTACCATGAAAACTACTTATACAATATCTGGTCTAGATGTTGTTAAATAATAACATACTACCAATCATAGATCTATATAGTGTTTTCTCAACTTTAGGCGACTTATTTAGGTTTCTCAACATGATCATGGGAGTACTTACCGGTTTGTTGTCCTCCATTTGAAAAAATTTCAGCATGTCTTTCACATACTTGGTTTGGGAGATGAAAATTCCTTTCTCCTTCTATGAGATTTGCAGACCAAGAAAATAAGACAACTTAGCCAACATGGGCATCTCAAAATTTTTCTGCATCTAATCTACAAATTCTTTGCACATGATGTCCTTGTCTCCACCAAAGATAATATCATCCAAATAGATAATCACTATGATTATGTGATCTCCATTTACCTTGACATAAAAGTTACTGTCTGCATTCCCTTTGTGGAATCCTTGCTCCTTCAAGTATTTATCCAACTGGGAATACCATGCTCTGGGAGCCTGCTTCAAGCCATACAAGGCTTTCTTCAACCGACATATAATACTCTCATCATCATGTAAAAGATAACCCTTTGGTTGTTCCATATATACCTCTTCTTCAAGATTACCATTCAAAAAGGAAGATCTGACATCCATTTGATAGACCTTGTAACCTTTATAGGGAGAGAAAGTTAAAAACATTCTTATTGATTCTAACCTAGCAACCGGTGCAAAGGTTTCTTCAAAGTCAATACCATCCACTTGAGCATATCCTTTGCAAACCAACCTTTCTTTATGCCAGATTATCTTTCCTTCTTCATTCATCTTATTCCAGTAGACCCACTTGGTACCTATGACATTCTTGTCTACCAGTCTAGGAACAAGTTCCCATGTTTGATTCTTCTCAATTTGTGTCAACTCTTCATCCATGGCATCTACCCATTTCTCACTTTTGCCAGCATCATCACAAGTTTTGGGTTCAAGTTCTGTCATGTGGCAGAAATTTACCTACTCATCATTTCGGGCTAGTCTTCTTCTAGTTTGCACCCCTTCATTTTTATCTCCTATGATGTGTTCTTCTAGATGATTCTTCTGCACATACCAGTTGTATTTCTTGTTTGGTGCTTCCTCTACTGGTCCATTTTTCAGATTGGTCTTCATTTTCATCATCTGAAACATCAATATAGGGCGTCGGTGCAAATTCTTTCTTATGTAGATCTTCATCTATTCTCACATATATGCTATCAACCATTTTTCTCAAGTTCTTGTTGTAGCATTTTTAGGATTTTCTCTTGGTTGAGTAACCTAAGAAGATTCTTTCATCACTTCAGGAATTAGAACTTCCTAATCCATCTACATCTCTCTTGATGAAGCACTTACTTCCAAACACCCTAAAATGATTGAGTAATGGTTTCTGGTTATACCATAACTCATAGGGAGTCATTCTACCATTTACTCTTAGTTGTACCTAGTTTAATGTATAGACAATAGTATGAATTACTTCCTTCCAGTATGTATCTGGTATGCTAGCCTCATTTAACATTGTTATAGCCATTTCCTTTACTATCCTATTATTCCTTTCTGCCACACCATTTTGTTGTGGTGTTCTTATTGTTGAATATTGTCTCCGGATTCCATGTTTCTCACAGTAGTCAATAAACTCACTTGAAGAATATTCCCCCTCGGTCTGATCTTAAACACTTTAACCAGTGTCCACTGTCATTTTCAACCATCCTTCTAAAAATCTTGAATCTTTCAAATGCCTGTGATTTTTCATGTAGAAATGTCACCCAAGTTATCCTTGAGTAGTCATCGATGAATAGCATGAAATATCTCTCACTGGTCAGAGCCCTTGTCCTTAATGGTCCACACAAATATGTATGTACTAACTCCAAAGGTCTTGAGGTATTATACTCTTTTGTTTTGCATCTCACTCTAATTTTCTCGCCTCTGATGCATTCATCATAGAAGGTACTTGTTGGTTTAGTTATTTGTGGAATGTTTCTTACATACCGGTTCTTGCTTATCTTCATCAAATTGTCAAAGTTCACACGACCTAATCTCTGGTGCCACAACTAACTTTCATCAACCTATCCCAACATGCATTGGGACTCATAGCATTCCTTCAAATTGCAGACATTACCATCTATTCTCTTTCCTTCTGCAACAACCTGACCGATACTCTTCTTTCTTATCTGACAACTAGTGGCATCAAATGTGAACTTGTACCCTTTGTCACAAATCTGACTCAGACTCATTAGATTATGCTTCAGGCCTTCCAAGTAGTACACATCATGAGCCTTAAGCTTGCCATCACTATTCAATGTAACACAGTCTTTAATATTGATGGAGTTGTCACCAAAATGGACATAACCACCATTCCAATCATCAAGCTTGATAAAAAATTTCCTGTCTTCGATCATGTGATTTGAGCAGTCACTATCAACTACCCATAAATTATTCCTTTTAACATGTAGAGCAGACTGCATAATCAAGCTTGACACTATCTTGTTCTTCTCCTTCTCTATCCAGACCTATTTCTCTTATTTCTTCTCCTCTTCTATCATCTTATGTTCTTGTTTAGTCTCTATGTTCTAATCCGGTACAGTTTTCCTTTGCTCACCAGTTCTCATCTTACAATGCCTTGCTATGTGACCAAAATTTTGACACTTATAACATTTCACATTAGTATTGAAAGATGTATCCAAAGTATTCTTGTAGGACATCTGCACACTTCTCCTACACTCATAACTCTTATGACCAAACTCATTGCAATTGCAGCAAGTGACATTTGTACCTTGTAATGTAGAAAATGAGTTTCTACTCTCAAAACTGGGATTTACATTCATTTTCCTACAGTCTACCATTCTATGATCATACTTATTACACCGATGACAATAACCATGAAAGTTTGGAACATATGGGTTAGATTCTCTCAGTCCTGCAAATGACTACCTCACTGGGGGTCTTCCTTTCCTACTGCTAACTCTGGTGAATCCTTCATGATTAGCTCTTGCATTTCTCCTTGGATCTACATATTGGTGCATCGAGTATGGTCTTTGGTTCATTGATTGTGTATACCAGTTTGTGTGATGATTATTGATAGCATCTGTATATGTCTTCTTACTGATATCTTTGCTTACCATGAATGTCTTCTTCTCTTCACTTTCATTTGAGGAAGTAAACAATATCTCCTTACTGGGTGTGTCTTTTCTATTTGAACTTTGACCCTCTTCAAATCCTAAGCCACTGGTCTCCTTAGATTACTTCTATTTGCTCAACATCTTGTCTAAAGATTCAATGTTGCCTTCAAATTTGCTTCACTTTCATTTCTTCCTTTCTTTTCTCTAATTCCTTCCAGGGCTTGACAACTTCTTCTTCTAGGTTTCGATGCTCCTTCTCCTTTTTACTCAAACCGGTGCTAGTAACTTCATAGATCCTCTTGGCTACTTCCAATTGAAGTTTTAGATCTATAATTGTTTTCTTGGACTCTTCAAGAGATTTCTCCAACATCTCTTGTTCTTCATCTATAGTATTTTTCTCCTTCTTTAGTTCTCTTCTTGTTTTCTTCAGCTCTTCCAAAGCACTGATGAGCTCTGCTTCAAGATCTACTTCTCCTTCTTGCTCTTCCTCTTCTCCTTTTTCAGGTATCGGGACCTCTTGGGCCATGAAAAAGGTTGCACTGACATCATCTTCACTGGAACAGTCATCTAAGACACTTTCCTCATCGGTGGTGTCATTTTCATGTGTGTAGAGACTGTTTTGCTTTTGGTTGCCTCTTCTACCATACCGGTAGACATTCTTCTTCTTGTCTTTACCGTATGGTCTACTACCACTTGATTTATCATCTTCATTCTTATCACCATAGGGACATTTTGCAGTAAAATGTCCAATCTTTCCACAGTTGAAACATTTCAGGGCAACTTGGCTTTATATTTGCCCAAACTCATCTTGAGTCTTCTGACAAAGTTCACCATGTTATCATCAGAGTCTTTACCAGTTCCATCATGAGTAGACTCTTCTTTTCCTTTTATTGATGTTTTGAATGCAACTTCCTTCTTCACAGCCTCAGTACTAGCAGTCCTCATTTCATAAGCAGTTAGGGAACCATACAACTCATCCATTGTAAAGACTTTCAGATCTTTTGCTTCTTCTATTGCAGAAACCTTTGTATCATACTTAGGTGTAAGGGATCTAAGTACTTTCTTCACTACTACCTTAGCTTTTATTTCTTCTCCAAGCCCTCTAATAGTGTTTGTTTCATCAATCCTTTGGAGACAATCAGCAATCTTCTCTTCATCTCTCATCTTCAAGCCCTTAAGTTGTGATCTCAATGTCTGTCACTTGGCTTCCTTGACTTTAGCATCGCCTTAAAATATTTTCTGCAACTTATCCCAAGTTGCTTTGGTAGATGAGCAGTGCGTGACCTTAACAAAATCACTATCAGATAGCCCACTAAGAATAACATTCTTTTCCTTAGCATTATTCTCATATTCCTTCTTAGGATCTAGATCAGTAGGAGAATTATAAGGGATAGTATACCCATTCACAACCGACATCCATACATCACAACCTAGAGAGGACAAATGTTTTTATTCTTCTACTCCAAAAGGAATAGTTGACACCATCAAACATAGGGGCTTTTGAGGAGGTTGATTCATTTCTTGCCATTGTGAACACTTGACAGGATCTACGCAAGCTAGAGAACACTTTGACAATATATGGTACCTATGCTCTGATATCAATTGTTTGACACAATGGATCATTAATTTGGGGGAGAATCAATGATTTAAACACTTTTTCTTTAATCAGAGCTATACCAGCTCAATATGAAATACACAAGATGCAGACCAGTTACCAAAGCAATGCAAATAATGTGTGTAGGAGAAATAACTAAAGGATTAATAATTCACACATATGAAGATGCAACACATAACACTAGATGTATAAGGAAAACCTAATGTGGGAAAAACCTCGGTGAGAATAGCTTCTGAAGATATTTTGCTCCAATCCAGCCTCACAATGAAAAGATCTGATTACCAATTTTAGGGCACCAACCCAACGAGCACCAACCCCTACACAATTTATAGGCTACAACCTAAAGAAGCTACAACCCCTGCACTAAGCACCTACTCAGTGTAAACAATATAAAAAAATTAGATAAACAATTGAGATTCTTGCTACAAATGAAGTTTTGCAACCTTTCAAAGCTTTGCACTGTCAGTTTCTATCTTACCAGTTTATATCAACTCAACACACACTGCAACTTAGCCTTCCTATTGGTTCTAACTCTCCTTAATCTTCTCTTTCTTTGTTCTACTGATTTCAAATCGCACTTGGTCACTCTCTATCAGGTACTTGTTCTTCCAATTTGTCACCTTTGCATTCTATGCTCACTCTATCAGTTTGTTCCTTACACCGGTTTACCCTACTTCTCATTACCAGTACAGTCTTCACTCACAAACCCTTGAAGTGTCTTCTTTTTTTTGCTCCTAAACAACAATTTCAGTCTCTTCTTTTCCCTTTAGCAGCATCTATTCTATATGTCTTAGGTCTCCATATTTAATCTGAATCTTTCCCGCCAAAAAAATGATTCAAACAGAGGGTGGCTATGGTTTCCTTCTTCCGACCAAATCTGCATCCAATCTAATATGATCTGCCTTGGATTGCACACTTGCATTGGAGGAATAAGCCATCACGCGTTTTCCATATTTCCATAATATGTTTACCAAAAATAGCAAACCTGACCATGATTTGCAGCCTTGAAATCTATCGACTCATTTATGACCCAGCTATTTCCTTCTCGAGGTCCTCTTTGTCATGCCCAAACTTTTGGGCAAAAACCCAAACAACAAAATTTTTTTTGAAACACTTAATTATATGCAACCTATACTTAATTATATGTGACAACTTAACAGGTTGTTCCAAGAGGAATCTTAAAATATAATAAAACATTTTTTCTAACGTGAATGATGGATAGAACAAATTTATCTAAAAGCCTTAGGTTTCTATAAAACTACTAGACGACAAAGTTAGGATATTCCTAACATAACAGATTACGATATCTTCTATAATCAAATGGAACAAAATGATTTTATAAGGACAATAATAAATTCACATCGAATGCCCCTTTTATTATAGTTGCAAATTATAATTCTTAATTAGATCGACTTCTACTAATTAGGCATTAATATAATTACTTGATTCAATAATAATTATTTATCTCCTAACAAGTTTCCTCCATCCGTGATAATACATCCTTCCTTTATAACTTGATTAAATCTTGTGTCTATAAATTAATTATTAATATGATTTTAACGTAATAATATTAATTAATCGAGCAATTGAAAATTGAAGTGTCAAATGTTAAAATGTTAATTGCTTTATCTAGTATAAGATTCCATCTAGGCTAAATGAGTTCGCAAGACCAAGGTCTTGGACTTAATTTTGAATATATATATATAAATCCACCATGATATCCTCTTCCAAAGAAATTATTATTATCTCACCATTTAATAATTAAATAAATTCATTTACGCAAAAATCTCTAAATTAATTGACAAGAGATACTATCAATCTCAAATAATCTTTTAATTACACGAAGCATTAATTATATCAAATCTAATATTTAGACTATTAACAACTTAGTATTTAAGGAGCGATAAATATAATGCGTTTAAAAAATTCATCTAGAGGTTAAAGTGGCCTTTAATAGCATTTGCTTCATAAATCTAGTTAATGTTGACCAAATAAATGATTCCCTAAGGTCAAAATACTAGTAAAGCACCTATTAATACAAGCTAATAAAATAAAACCCATTAGTTTTCAATTGAAAGCTAGTAACATATATATATATATATATATATATATATATATTTACATACTTATAAGCTTTTATATAGCCTAAATGTAATATATTCCCATATACCCTATCTAGAAAATGCCTTATCTAAGTTCACTATTATATGTATTTTTTTATATATATATAATTAACATATATATAAATTAACACCTATATGAATTTATTAACTTAAGAAATTTAAATATAAACTATTAGTATTCAAAAGTATATATGGGAAACCCTATTCAAAATTTGAATAGGGTTCCCCCCCCCCCCCAACTTTTTTTTTACTTAATCCATTTAATATTCGTAACCCTAGATTTAAAATTACATTTACCACACATATTTTATTTAAGTCTATTCTAAGTTTGCCCTAACCCAAAATTTGGGTTAGGGCATGTGTGTTTTGCAGGTTTGGAGGGGCCATGGCAGAGGAGGAGCCACAGGTTTTATTATGTAGGAAACGGCGTGGCGGCGGAGGCCTTTCACAGTGGGGGTTAGTGGGGGAGAGGCTCCCCACAGGGACGGCCGCAGCCGTGCTTGCGGGTCGCGGCCCACAGAGGTGGCCTTGGCCGCCGCTGTGAGGCGCGATCCACAGCCCAGTTGCATCGTCGTTGTGGGTTGCCGCCCATAGGGGGGTCGAAGCCTCCCCGATTGTGAGTTGCGGCCCACAGTGGCGGCTGCGACCGCCGCCCACAGCGTTTGGGGGCCGAGGCTCCCCCATTTTGCTCATTATTTTATTTTATTTTTTTTAAATATAAATGAAACCTCTTTTTTTGTATATATATATATAGTCATTCACCTTTTTTTTTATTTGTATATATATTTGATATATATATATATATATATATATATATATATATATATATATATATATATATATATATATATATATATATATATATATACATAATCATGATAGCTTAGGGGTAGATTTAATTCAGACTTACCTTAAAATGGATTTATTTTCTTAACCTCCTAAGCTATGCAAAAATAATAACATATTGGCAGCATAGAAATAGAGGTATATTATTTTTATTTACTTTAAACAAACTGTTTATTTTTATTTTTCCAAAAGAAATCACATAAAGCAGTTTAACAATATTTAACAGGTTAAAATAATGCTTTCCTTTTCTTTGGGAAAATCTAGTTGCTAATTTTAGAAATAGATTATTAATTTTAGATTTACTTTCTGCAATAAATCAAGGAAAAATTACAGAATTAATTAAATTACCGCATGCAACATTGGTGCTCTTACTAAATGGCTAATTAACTATATTTGCATTTAGAACTTCCATAAATAGGACTAAATGTTTTATTTCTAGCTTACTAACATACATGCTTTTCTATTTCCTTCTTTTCCAATATTTCAAATGCATATGGGGATAAAATGAAATTCCCGATTTTCAAAATAACATATACACATCAAATATTATTTACAAAACTATAGGGACTTAGTCCAGAAATACACATTTCATTTTATTTTTATTTGTTGCAATAATCACTTAATAGAATAATGCTTTTCTTTAAGACATATTAAGAATACAATCTAGTCAACATTTCAAATGGGTGAGATACCCAACTAGTCTTTCATTTCTATTAAATGAGGACTTTAAACAAAATGAATACATTATTTTTTTTCAAATAAATACAACATATAGCTTTCCCTTTACATAGTTGCAACTAAAAATATGGTATTCCATCCCTTAATCTTTTTCTACAAATCAAGTAAAAACCAGCAACTCCTAGTTTGTCTTTTTTTTCTTTTCTTTCCAAGCAGCCTACAAATAAATCATAAGGTTTTGACCATAGAGTGCTCACCTCCTAGCCTAGGCTTACTAGAAGCCACCCTTGAGCTTGGAGAACCAAGCCCTAGACAGGTTACACACATGCAAACACAACAAGCAAGGGAAAAATATTCAGCAAACACTTTCCCAACCAAGGCTACACTTCACCACAAAATGTGATGTTTTTACATGGGTGGTAGTGGACCAAATACCTTGAGGAGACTGCAAGAATAGTAGAACACAAAACCACCTCATGGAAAACAAAGATACATCATAAGTTCATTAACCCCACATCCTTATGCTCCCCAAGGCATTCATGCCATACTTTCTCCCCTTATGACCCCCAAATGCATAAACCAAGCCATGCAACAAGGGTCACATATACACCCCTTGCATTCACTCTCAAAATAAGAGCCTCTCACTTGAGGGTTGTCAAACTTCTACCACCCACAAGACCATCCTACTCTCCCAAGAGTAGAAGGCCTTGGTTACTCCCAAATCACAAAAAAATGCATAAAAGAAGTGACAGATAGGTACATAATAATTTTCACAAAGGAAAATACAAGAACCAACTTTTACATACAAGCAATCCTTCCAACATAAACATGCAACGTAAAAAGAAACAAAAAAGAAAAGATGAACCAACCTTCAATCTGCCCAAAGGTTTGCTAGAACTAGTTTGAGGATGAGCCGCCCAATTTCCACAATCCTACCTTCTACACTTAGCCAAAATTCTACCCCAAAAACTATCTTTTTTCAAAATTCCATGTTCTCCAAAAATGGAGAGTGGGTGATTACCCACAAAGTCTCTCCTTCTTGCCTAAAAAGACCTCAGTGAGAGTTCTCATAGGTTTCTAAAACTGAAAAAGGAAAAAGTAAGAGAAAGTGGGAAAAAGGATCTCACACCAAAAAGGAAGGTTATCTAACCTAGATGGCACCTTCTAATTTGAATTTTCGCTCACCTTAGGAAACCCATATTTTGAAGTGACTAAACAGTCACATGGGAGTAGACACATGCCTAAAAATACTCCTAACCCATAGGTATACCTTATGGACTTTAGGAAACACCTTTAAACTGCCCCTAGGAGTCCATTTGACCCCTTATAAACCCATCTGAAGTTAACTTTCGGGTCAAACCTGAGTTGACCACTCCAAAGACTCTCTACCCAAAGAAAATTTAGAACCACTATTTGAAAAATCTATGGTTGAAACAACTCCCTCCAAGAGACAAGTCAAAAATCAAGACATAAATCAACACATGTGTCAAGTGACACAATAAAATACATTACCAAATTACACATGAAATTTGTCTCTTGTTGGATTTACATAAATTAATAAATTCAATTTAACACACACGCAACATTTACTTTCACAAATAAAATACGATACATAAGGAGTGTTGTCTCTCCAAATAGACAACCCCTAGCTTTACGAACGTATATAGGTCTAGGTTTGGTTCTCCATAATATTTCCATGGTCACATGGATAATTTTCCTACGCATCTCAATTACACATTAGTACTCCCAAATAACCTCATAAAATATTAAACACATGAATAAGAATACACATCAAACACTCTGCATACAATTGACATTTAAACAAATCAATATCTCATATATCCAAATAAATCCGCATAAGTAATTATCATAATCCTCATAATTTTGATCCATACATAAGACATGCATCCTATTTCTATCATCATAGTAAAGTCCTGCAAATCCAATAATGACATACATCGTCTCAAAGTTATCCTATTCTAGAATCATATAAAGTTATGTATCCATAACACATCAAAATGTACACCTCAAGGTGAAATGATTTCGTAACCTAGTTCAATTACTTTTCTCAACAATCTATCCATCTAACATAGCCCATCCTATTGAATTATAGCATTTATTAGTAAGGTCAACCATGGTCAACTGAGTTAACCAGAGCTTGATCAGGGAGGGGCTCTACACTCTTGCAATCTAATTTCCTTGCTTCGATCCAGGCACCAACAACTCCTTAATCTTTCTCTGTCGTTCATTCTTCCTTGAGCCTCATTGATCTGTTATCGACCTGTGATTTGTGGTCATTTCATTTAATGTCGACTAACTAATCCAACAACCATGTCGATAGAAACTTCACCGACAACTGCATTCTTGCCACCTCAGCTCCATGTGGCATCACATCAGCATACACTCAGCTTACCAACACAAGGTCGGTTTAAACTTGATCATTCATCAAAATCATACTGGCACAAGCCCTTACCGGTGAGATCCTCTCCTGTTGCTAACCGGTAGTGTTCACTACACCATTAGCAAAACTTCGCCTCTAGTGGTTTGTAATCTCTTTGTCACTCTGCCTCTTTATCACAAAAATTATCACAAGAAAATAGCCAACCTTTATACCAGTTACAACTGATCATGCCAACACACAGCTTCATATCACCTCTTATCGGTGATGTCACTAAGAGTCTCAATACCTACTTGTCTTCCACCATACCAGTTGCGAAGACTTCATGTTAATCTTCCTTATGCCGGTTCAATCTTCTTCATACCAAGTTGACATACCCTACCAATAGCCTGCAATACTGATTGACATCAATGACAACTCAATACCAACACCCTTCACATACTTTAGGTTTAAGTTGTTCATTGTGAGTCATCAGCATCTTGGCATAATTTGCCATGTCAGTTAGTAAGCTTGGTCTTCTTGGTGTTGTGAGTATGTTAAAGATGGTTGATTTATTTGAGTATGGTTAGATTAATTATGTCTCTTGATGTTTGGTTTTATATTTAATAATGTTTTTTTTAATGTATTTATTTTTTTAGTTTTGAGTATTTAATTATGTGGTATTTATATTTATTTGATAATTAATGTTTATTGATTTTATGATTGTTTAATATTTATTTTATATTTATGGTTTAATCTTTATTGGGGTTTGATTATTTAATTGGTATTTATTTATTTATTTGCCTATGGTTTAATTGTTTATTTGATATTTAATATTTATTTGGTTATTTTATTTATTTATGAGCCTTTGGTTTATTTAATCCCCATTTGATTAATTATATTTATAGCTTATGTTTATTTAGTAGTTTGACTTTTATTTCTTAAGTGGGGTGAATAAACACTTTAAAATTAAATAATAAAATATCACCCACTTGGTGTATAAACACATTTTATATTTACTATACCTACCCTCTACTCTCATTGGCTAAATTCGAAATGGGAGAATAAATTATATTATATTATGGGGTTGGTAAAATATATTCAAAACCAAATATTTTGATTGGTCGAGAATGAGGCTAGGGTTTTTTGGTTATTGTTTGCTTTTTATTTTCATTTCTGTGATATTTTTTGAGTTGGCTATTCTCTAAAAAAATTTCTCTGCAAGTATTTCCCTTGAACTTTTGATTTTGCACTAGGATTTTGTTTAGAGCTTGGTTTTATTTTGGCTTGGCTTTGTGGGGAGCTCTTCAACAACCACATTCCATTACATGGGTTGCAGGTTAGACCTTTGTTCCTTTGTATTTTTTATTTTAATGGTTTCCCTGTCTGCTTTGTGTTTGCACATTGTGTTAGGATAAGCGGTGAACAACTGAAAGTGGGGGGGGGGGGGGGGTGAATCAGTTGTTAACATATTATGTGAATTAAAGCACTTAAAACCTTATACTAGTATAACTGATTAAGCATTAAAGCATAAATGAAAACTAGAGAATGAATACCATGCAACCATAACACATAACACCATGATTTGTACGTGGAAAATCTTAATGAGGAAAAACCATGGTGGGAAACCCTACCCACAGTCAGATGATACTTTCGCAGCAAGTATATGATTACAACAGGGGCTTGCACATGTAGAAAGGCACACTGCTCATCACAATGGAGTCTCATTGACTACAGAGATGCCAACCACCTCAAGATGTTTGGACTACAATCCAGAGAGAAGAACTATCAGTGATAGCATCAAACATGCCAGATTACAGTTCCGGTTAAGCTCAATACCGAAGGTCTAAAATATCTTACATAAACCCAACACGATCACCTATGATTGATCAAATCCTATTCACAAATGATTATTATATTATTCTCTTTCCCATATCCATATATCCACATATCTTATCTACAATGAGATCTTACATACATTTATACCAACACGAGACCTAACCAATTAGGTCGGCCACACAAATGATAATACAATAGATCCATTACATAATCCTGAAATAAAATCATAACACATGTCGGTCTAAGGCCAAACAAACAACATCCAATCAATGAAACATCCTGGAAGCGCATCCGAGGATCCACCAACACGTTTCATGCAAACCGGTCCATAACCTAGACAACATCAGACCTATATTAAATCCACACACGCTAAAGAAATGATATCAATCAGTCGAGGCATGAACACAATCACCATCAACATCCTGAATCCCTTCTAGAAGTTGCACCAACACCACTTATGCATAACATCAAATATCTTCAATAAAGCTCTGTCGGCGAAACCCTTACCAGATCAATAAAGCAAGCTTACTAGAACATAAGATAACATCCTATCATCAAGTCAATACCAAATGACTAAAACATACTTCAGAAGCATATGAACCATCCATACAAACATATTCCATCATCCAAATCATACCGGTGATAATCAACTAATTATCTTCCAATCTAATCCATCTACCGGAACCTAGTAAACAACCATAATAGTAGGCGTTGACATCAATGCAACACATAATCAATTCCATCATATGGCCAACACATTGTTTGTAGGAGATGGGTTGAAATAATATATACATATTCTATAGTTTTAATATAGTTTCCAAGCTAAATATTTGGCAGAGAACTTTATATTATATGAGCTTTATTTAGTTTGTTGGAAATATATATATTGACTTTCATGTGAATGTCGTTCATGGCTCTGTATGTTTTTCTCAGATCATATTTTCTCTTTGTGAGTCTATTTGGTTTGTTGGGGTGTTTAAAAATCCCCTTCTGTAGAGTTTTCTAGTTCTCTTTGTGAGTTTTGTCATGAGAAAAAATTTAATATATCTTGGTTTATACTTAGTTATATTTATTTTATTTGTGCCCTCTTATTCCTTGTTTCTGGGCGATTCTTTCCATATGATTTTCGAGCCCTTTTGTTAAAGATTTGATTTTATAATTTTGCTGAGAATTTTTTGTGGAAATTTTTGTATTTTCTTTGTTAGTGTAAATGTGCTAACCTATTTTGTATATGCACTAAACTATTGTGTAAATGCATTGACCTATTAGGTATATGCGCTAACCTATTGTGTAAATGTGCTAACCAACTGTGTGAATGTGTGACCCTATCTGATTTATGTGTTTTTCATAATTTTGCTTATTTTGAATAAATTTTTCTGATTGGATTTTTGTACTAGAGGCTTGATTAAGTTCTGTTGATGACTTCCAGAATTGGTCTTGATTAGATTTGATGCTTTTACATGGTTTTATGCTTATTTGTCTTCCTACATTATTGTTGTCGTATTTGCACTCTCTCCATGTTGATATGCTATGGATGATGAGTTCGATATGTTGTTGTTTTGAAACAACAAGTGAGTTGGACTTGTTGTGGATTTATTTTCATGATTGACAACAAATTTGATGACTTTATTATGCCCTTTTGTTGGCCAAAGGGCTCATTGTTATACTTGATGTTGTTGTAGCCTTGTGTATGTTGTAAAAGTATGGTGGACATTCTTGGCTGCATATGAATGTTATATTTTCATATTTCATTATGGTTTAGAGCCTCTTGTGATTTATTGTTGGGACATGTTAGGGGGAGTGGGCTTCCTTGTGATGATCTGGGTCACTAGAGATAGGCTTGCATGAGGTTCCTTGTAAGGATGCATGAAGTCTAGATCATCAGGGCACATTAGAAGTTTACCATGATTTGTAAATAAGTGGTAAACTAATAATTAATCGGTTGGGTAGTTAGATTCATTAAAAAAGATAAAAATTTGATGTGAGCCTCATGACTTGATCCTAGGGAGGATGTTTTAGGATAAGCATGAGAAGGCCAGTTTTATGGCAAGTCATTCTCCCTTGATCTCTCATAGGTTGAGATGGCTCCACATGTCCATCAGGCTAGTTCCTTATGTTGTTATGTTTTGAGGATGCCATGTGATGACACTCCACCCCTACATGTGTTCCCTTGATGATTTATGATTATGCCTTATTGGTTGCATTTATGTCTTATTGAGTTGTGTGTGTCTGGGAGTTTATTCTTATTGTTTTGTGTTGGTTCTTGCATGAGAGTCCTTGTGTGATTAGTCTCTTTGGTTATAGGTGCTAGCTTAGGTTTAGAGTGTGTGTTGAGACCTTGTGTCATCTCCTAGCACGACGAGTGGTTCCTTTAGTTCCACATGGCTGGGTAGTTGGTGCTTTTTAGCCATTAGGATGTTCTCTTGGATTCTTCTTGTGTGGATGCAGATTCTTCTTCATGATGATTATAGATGTACCTTGTAGTAGATTTATGTAATGAATATGATGGAATTCATGTAATATAATATTCTTGTATGTAGTAATTGGGATCTTGTAATAGGAAGAGCTATGCTCATGATGTATTTTATGTAATTGTAATTGTAAGAAGGCAGTAGTTTTAATTTAGGATTATGTCAAGGATTGTAATAACACTATATGATGTATCACGTTGTACTTATAGAATGGAAGAAATGTCCTTAAATATATTGGTAAATGAAATGGAATGGATTTATATTATGGCTTAAATGTATTGGTTGAAATTGAATTCTATGAAATGATTAGGATGTGAATGAAATGAGAAGGAACCTTAATGAATGGATTACTATTAATGAGAATGTTAGATAATATGATTTGGATGAATGATTCATGTAGATGCATTGGTAGAAAGGAAATTATGCATTGCATGTAAGGGATTGTTAAGTAAGAAGATTTCATTAAGATTATTTCATTATGCATTTGGAATTAACGCTAAAATAAATGGTCATGTTAGGGAATTAGATGCAATTGAAGTATGTTTAAATGGATTAGTAAAGATGGAATATACCTATGCATTAGGATCACATTATCAAGGAAAAGGATAAAGAGCATGTAGATAGGAATTGTTGGGTTAAGACACATTTGGATTTGGTGCATAAAATGAATGTAGATCTAAGGGGGTTAGTCTTGCATTGAAATGGTTAAATGTATCATGCTAGAAAGATGTTAGAATAGTACGCATTTCATATTGGATAAATATCATACTAGATTGCATATCTCTTGGTTAGGAAATGGATATAATGCATTAAGTTAGAATGAAATATGTTTATCATGTGAGTAGGATGTCATTATGATAGTTAATTAAGTAATGACGTTGAAGTACCCTGGGAAAAGATTAATGTTATTTTTGTTTATTTCTGCTTAAAAAAATTAATGAAATGTGTAATGATGCATGTTGATAATGGTTAATTGGTTAATGAATGTAATTAGATGGCCATGCTATGAGTTGCATTAGTTGTTAAAGGATGTTAAATATATATTTTTTAATCTCCATTAGTATGTTAGATGCTTAGTTTATCTAAGGTATTTTGGTGGGCATTACATCTGCTATTAGAGGCCATGTTCCAACACTAGGTACTCTGGTTTCATTTGAGCCTATTGTGCATGTTAGCATTTAGCATGGGGTAGCCTAGCGGTTTTATCCCTGGTATTTATTTTTTTGTTATAGTTGCCCTAGATGGTTAGCTTATAGTTTTCTTTTCATCTTGATTAGACAAGATTCCTGATAAGGGTAGAGATCATCATAATGTTGGTCGCATGGGTACTTGTAGGAATCATAATCTTAAGGTTTCTAAGGAGTCACACCATGAGAAGCAGTAGCATGATCAACCTAGAGATGATGTGATTATATAGTTGATGAACGTGCTTCAGGAGCTTCTTGTTCACCTAGGACAAAGACATGAGGAGAACCAATAGGAGGATCTTGTCATTCAGAGCATCAGGAGAGAGAGTGTTTGCGTTATCCTAGGAGGAGAGTTGAGGTGGATCAAGAAGCACTTGTAGCTAGTCACATGAGACATTTGATGAGGACTCATCCTCCTACCTTTGATGGCTTAGGTCATGGCATGGAGGCAGAGACTTGGCTTTTGGACTTGGATAGGTGTTTTCTTATGCACTTGTGTAGCAGTAACACCAAGGCGAGATGCACGATTATGCACCTTCATGATTTTGTGATGACATGGTGGAACATGGAGGAACAAAAGTTGTATTTGGACATAGCGATAATTTCTTGGGAGTTGTTCTTGAAGAGGTTTCATGCTAGATTTCTTTCAGAGCATTGGAGGTAGAGGAAGTTCGATGAGTTCGATGATTTGAGATAGCAGAGGATGACTGTGGAGCAGTATGAGTGCAGGTTCTTCAAGCTTAGACAATATGCTGGGATTGTAGATGATGAGCTGATGTTGATTCAACACTTTGTGAGAGGTCTCAGTGATCATATCAGTGGAGAGGTTCGGATGCACGAAACTAAGACCTTGGAGGCAGCTGTGGAGAAGGCGAGGATAGAAGAGGAGAATATTGCCTTAGCATTAAGAGGTACGACAGTAGGTGATGCAACCATAACCGGTAAAAACCCTCAGAAGAGTCAATCGGCTTATGCAGCAAGAGAGACACAATGCAAACAACAAGAAAAAATAACAAATTCATATAAACAAATCATATTCAAGCCATAGAACTTCTAGAAATCATCCGGTAATCATCAAATTATCATCAAAGAACATCTGGTAGTTAACCTGTTACATGTAGGCTTCAAGCCAGATACAATCCAATCGGGACTTTAAGAATAAACCAGATCACAAAATGAAAATCTCAATCCTTATTCTCAATTCTACTTCCTCTACCCCTGTAAATGATTACATAACATCATATTTATACCCACCGGAACATATCTGGGTCAGCCTCAAAAGATTACATTCACTAATGTAGGAAAATGAAATGTGTAATTAGGTCGACCCTAAGATTTAAGAAATCTTTCTGGAAAATAACAACCAAGTGATGCGGATCAGCAGGAAGGTCAGCCACATACCAAGGAACATTGGACAAGACCCAAGATGGATCCACACGCCAAGAATCACATTGGTAAAGGAAAACCAACCGGTAAGCATAAGAATTGTCCCAAGAACCTAGAAACAACCAACCAAAAGTGATAACTGACCAGAGAAGAACCCAAATGAGCTAGAAATCTAGAATCAACCATATGAAACTGCTAGGAAACTACAAACAAGATCTACCATGAAGAACAAGCAACTATCGATACATACCGGTAAGAATGCTGAAACTGCACAAAGAGCTAAACAAGAACAAAATTGAAAGGAAATATTTTTGGTTGATGCAATATTTCTCATTGACCGGGGATGCTCCTGCATTAGACAACCCAGGTAGAAAAATATGTTCCATGAGAGGAAACTCATGAACATCTAAAAGGATTCAGAATGAATATCCCATGCTCATTTCTGATCCAAACATCTTCTTTATCTGCCAATCTCTGCTCTATCTCTCTCAGTGCTTCAACCGACTTCTCTAACCTATAACTCTCTTTGTTTCTCTTTCTTTGCTTCAAGTCTGCATATTGCCTTTGTTTATGCAATTCTGATTTGGTTCTACCACAAGACCTTATCTGGTTTGTTATCATCAGCTCTCTGTCATCCGGTTCCATCTGTCCATCAGACTCATCTATCAGATCCTTCTGCCAACTCATGTCACCCTCTGGTATAATCTTGGCAACTGGTTGTATCATATCTTTCTTCAAAACCTCTGGTATAATCTTTGCAACTGATTCTATCAAACCTTCCAGTATAACCTTTGCCACCAGTTTCCTGCAACTTTTCTCAGGACTCAGATTCTTCACCTCCATCCCTTTCACCTTGAAATAAATCAATGTGAACTTTTGCCAATCCTTTTCAATGGTAAATAGGTTTCTTCAATAGTCATAAATGGCTCCTCTATCATACTGCCAAGGTTTTCCCAACAACATATGACAAACATTCATTGACACAATATCACATAAAACTTCATCTCTAAAAGGCCCAATATTGAAACTCACCCAACACTGCTCCTTTATCTCTATCTTTTGATCATCTTGCAACCAACTTACCTCATAATGACAAGGATTCTCAACCCTCTTCAACCCAAGCTTCTCAACCATCTCCTCAGATACTAAATTATTAGTACTTCCACTATCTACAATGACCTTGCAACACTTACCACTTGATTTACATACAGTCCAGAAAAGACTCCTCCTCTAAGTAGATCAGGTATCCTTTCTTCTAAACATAAGGGATTCTCCTTGCTCTAGTGCATAGTTAGATTCGATATCATTTGGTTCTTCACTTTCCACACAATGTCCGCTTTCTCCACACTTGAAGCATTTGCCAGGGAATTCTCTACTGATACGTCTTCTATTTCGGTTCTTTACTCCACTTAGGTTTTGCATCATCTTCTTCAACTGGTTTCTTCATACTATCATTCATTTTGAATTTCTCCATTCCCTTATTCGATTGTCTTCTTCTCATCTTCTCCTTAGCCTTCAAAACATACTGGTAAGCTTCTTCAATTGTTGAAACCTTCAACATACTCATCTCATCTTGAATGTTAAAAACATGCCCATTTATGTACCTTGCCACCTTCTCTCTGTCCATCTCTCTATGTCCAGATCTGATTACCACCTTGTAGAATTTCCTCTCTCTCATCTTCTAGTCCTTCATCTTCCTTAAGCTCTTCACCGGATTCCTCATACTCATCCTCAGAGTCAGGGTTTCTTCACAAACCAGCCAAAGCATTATGGATTTCATTCCTCACTTCATTCCTCACTTCATTCTTGAAGTATTCAATCATCTACTCTACCCTCCGGGGGTTTGTTCTACTTGGTGATCTGACTACTGGTTTTAATTGCCTCCCCTTCGCAATCTATTGAACACCCACGCAGCCTACCTCCAATCTACGATATGTCCACCTCAAGGAATGCCTCAATGTTCACAAACGACTCTTCCACAAGCCGGTCCATAACCAGCTCTGATACCAATTGATGTAGCCATAATCGGTAAAAAATCTCAGAAGAGTCAACCGCCTATGCAACGAGAGAGACACAATGCAAACAAAAAGAAAACATAAAAAATTCATATAAACATATCATATTCAATCCATAGAACTTCCGACAATCATCTGATAATCATCAGATTATCATCAAAGAATATCCAGTAGTTAACCAGTTACATGTAGGCTTCAAGGTAGATACAATCCAACCGGGGCTCTAAGAATCAACTGGATCACAACATGGGAATCTCAATCCTTATTCTTAGTTCTACTTCCTCTACCCCTAAAAATGATTACATAACATCATATTTATACCCACCAGAACATATCTAGGTCGGCCTCAAAAGATTACATTCACCAATACAGGAAAATGAAACATGTAATTAGGTCAACCCTAAGATTTAAGAAATATTTCCAGAAAATAACAACCAAGTGATGTGGATCAGTAGGAAGGTCGACCACATGCCAAGGAACATTAGACAAGACCCAAGATGGATCCACATGCTAAGAATCATGCCAGTAATGAAAACCAGCCGTAAGCACAAGAACTATCTCGGGAACCCAAAAACAACCAACCGTAAGCACAAGAACTATCTCGGGAACCCAAAAACAACCAACCGGAAGCAATAACCCAAATGAGCTATAAATATGGAATCAACCACATGAAACTGCTAGGAAATTACAAACAAGATCTTCCACAAAGAACAAGAAACTACCTGTACATACCGATAAGAATACTAAAACTGCTGAAAGAACTAAAGAAGAACAAAATTGAAAGGAAATGTTTTTGGTTGATGCAAGATTTCTCATCGACCGGGGATGCTCCTGCATCAAGAGGGAAGACAGTTAGTGCACCCATTATAGGATCTGTTGTGAGAGGTTCTCAGCAATAGTCTTCAAGTTTTTCTAGGAGCCATCCTTCTTCTTTTCGCAGTGATTAGAAATTTAAGAAGAAGCATTCTCAGGGGAAGAAATTTGCACGAGGTGCCATATTTTAGGTTAATAGGAGTCGTAGTCATCAGCGTGACAAGACACCTACTCCTTCTTAGCCAGCGTAGAGTTCTCACCCAGCTTCTAGTAGAGGTAGTGTTCAGCAATCAAGTACAACCATAGGTAGTAGAGTGTTTGGCAGAAGAGATTGTTTTGCATGTGGATAGCCAGGACACATTACCATTCATTATCCTCAGTGTACTTCTCAAATGTCGGGTAGCAGAAGCTAGCTACTTCTGAGCCTATAGTTGGAGATGCAGGTAGATCTCATCATGTATTTGAGGTGGTTGATATCCGTCAGGCTAAGCTTTAGGCCACCATTGTGGAGACATTAGGTGTGATAGGTGGTATCTCTTGTTCAATGTTATTTGATTTGGGAGCATCGAATTCTTTTATTTCTCCTTTTCTAGTAGAGTGATGTGGGATTTCTACAACAGACCAAGATGATCATGGTCGGTAGAGTTAGCTACGGGGTCCAAGGTCACAACGGATTCCCTTGTGCTTAGTTGTCCTTTAGTTTTGGGAGATTTCCATACTTGTGTGGATCTTTGAGTTATGTCTTTGGGATCTTATGACGTGGTTCTTGGTATGGATTGGATTGGATCTCACCAAGCACAGATAGATTGTAGAGGTAAGAGAATGCAATGTGTGGATGATAGTGGGAAGAGTGTGGAGATTGTAGGTATTCAAAGACCTATCTCTCTTTGCATGATTTCCACTATATAGATGAAGAGGTGTGTGCGTAAGGGTTGCCAGCTATTTGCAGTTAGAGTGAAGGATGTGGATGAGGGAGTTAGTTCAAAGGATTTATTGTAGTAGCATCCCATTCTTCAAAAAATTGTAGATGTTTTCCATAGTGAGATTCTAGGTATGCCCCCTCGGTGAGATATTGATTTTAGGATTGATTTGGTGCCAGGAGTTGAACCTATCTCTAAAGCTCCTTATCAGATGACCACACAGGAGTTGAGTGAGCTGAGGGTTCAGTTGGAGGACTTGTTGGTGAAGGGGTTTATTCATCCTAGTGTGTCCCCTTGGGGTACACCTGTGTTATTTGTGAAGAAGAAGGATGAATCTCTTCGATTATACATTGATTATAGGAAGCTTAATAAGGTAACGGTGAAGAATCGATATCCTTTGCCTCGAATAGATGACTTTTTTTATCAGAGTAAGGATGCAAACGTCTTCTCCAAGATTGACCTTAAGTTTGAGTATCACTAGTTGAGGGTTCATGAGGCAGACATTCATCGCACAACTTTTCACACTGGATATGGTCACTATGAGTTCAAAGTGGTATCTTTTGGTCTCACGAATGCATCATTAGTTTTCATGAGCTTGATGAATGGTGTATTTAGGTTGTATTTGGACAAATTTGTATTGGTATTTCTGGATGATATTTTGATTTATTTGAGATCAATTGAGGAGTATGAGGATCATGTGAGACAGGTTTTGCAGTGTCTTAAGGAGAATTAGCTATACGCCAATTTGGTGAAGTGTGAGTTCTTGCAAATAGAGGTGAGATATCTTGGTCATGTGATTTCAAGAGAGGGTATCACAGTTGATCCCTTGAAGATTCAGATGATTGTTGATTGGCCAACACCCACCAATGTGGGTGAGGTGCACAGTTTCATGGGTCTTGTAGGATATTATCGCAAATATATTTAGGATTTCTCTAGGATAGCCCATCCCATCACTTCTCTTCAAAGGAAAGGGAAGAATTTTGTTTGGACAATACAATGTGAGATAGCTTTTTAGATCCTTAAGGAGCATTTGACTAGTGCACCTATTCTAGCAGTGCTAGACCCTTTGGGGAGTTTTGTGGTGTGTACAGATACTTATTTGGAGGGTCTAGGAGTAGTGTTTATGTAGGATGGTCGTGTGATTGCATATGAGTCACAAAAAATTAAAGACCATGAGCAGAATTATCCCACCCATGATCTAGAGTTAGCGGTAGTGGTTCATGCTTTAGTTAGATGGAGGCATTTTCTTCTTAGGCATCAATTTGAGTTGCACGGTGATCACCGTAGTTTGTAGTATATCTTCATGCAACCGAATTTGAATGCTAGGAAGAGGCATTGGATGGAGTTTTTATGTGAGTACGACTTTGAGGTGAGATACATCCAGGGTAAGGAGAATGTGGTAATGGATGCATTGAGCTGAAGGAGGCATGAGATTTCAATAGTGCCTCTTAGTGTGGATTTGAGGAGCCGTATTCTCAATGCCCTTCCTTCAAATGTGTGGTACCAGGAGATTATTGTAGAGCTTGTTGCATGCAGAGTTGTTGAGGGTAGATATGCAGGTTATTTAGTTGAGTTAGATGAACTTATTAGACATTTGGGATGCATTTATGTTCCACCATTAGACTGTCCTTGAGATTTGATCATGTCAAAGGCACATCGTGCACCTTACTCGACACATCCAGGTGTCAAGAAGATGCATGTAGATTTGAGACAGATATATCATTGGTCTGGTATGAGGAGAGATATTGCAAATTTTGTGTCATGTTTCCTAGAGTGTTAGCAAGTGAAGGTAGAGCATCAACGTCCCACAGGATATTACAGTCACATTTGGTTCTAGGATGGAAATGGGATATTATTTCCATGGATTTTATAGTTGGTTTGCCCATGTCTTCACATTGTCATGATGCTATTATGGTCATCATGGATAGGTTGACCAAAGTAGCGCACTTTTCATCGATCAGATCACCATATACAACAATGATAGTAGCTCAGATTTTATTGGAGGGAGTTGTGAGGTTGCATGGTATTCCTTGGTGGATCATATCAAATCACAATCAAGTTTTCACATCAACATTCTGGATAGCTCTTCAACATGATTTAGGGAAGCAGTTGAACTTTAGTTCAACTTGTCACCTCGAGACAGATGGATAGACAGAGAGGGTGAACCAGATTTTGGAGGACATGTTGAGGATATACATGATGGATCAGAAATCTTGTTGGGAGGATTATCTCTATTTGGTTGATTTTGCGTAGAACAATGGTTACCATATCTCTATTTGTATGTCTCCTTATCAGGCATTATATGGTAGGCCACGTCATACACCTTTGAGTTGGGACCGTTTGGGGGACCGGGTGCGTATTGGATCAGAGATATTACAGTATCTAGAGGAGTAGGTGGCTTGCATTAGATAGTATTTGATGGCTACACAGGATAGAGAGAAGAAGTATGTGGATGCACACTGAGTAGACAGGCAGTTTTCAATTGGTGACAAGGTGTTTTTGAGAGTTTGCCCATGAAAGAGTCTGATCCATTATAGAAAAGGCTCTAAGTTGGCGCCATAATTTGTAAGAACTTTTGAGATTATGGAGAGGATTGGTCATGTGGTTTATCACCTTGCCTTGCCGCCTAGCTTGTCCCGCATCCAGTTTGAGGCTATATCATCTTGATATTTTGCATGTTTTGGATTGGAATGCTTTACAAGTCGAGGACATGTAACTTTCTTTGGAGTCCATGTGCATTCTTCAACATAGAGAGATATCCCTTAGAGGTCAGGGCATTGAGAAGGTAAGGGTCCAGTGGGATCTGAATGATGATTCTACAACTACATGAGAGGATGCAGCGCAAATGAGAGAGTTGTACCCCTATTTGTTCTCAGGCTTCTAGGATTAAGCCTAGACAAAGTGGGGGAGGATGTAGTGTCCACCCTTAACTTGACTTGTTTTGATTAGAGTTGACTTTTATTTCATGCTTGATAGACTTATGTAGACTATATTTGCTGATTTGGATATTGATTACTCATGTGTTTCAGTTACTTATTATTGATGTTAGACACTATTGGACATGTTATTTTAATGATCTATACAGATTTTGATACTATCATTATTGATCGTGTGATTTGATGGATATATGTGCTCGATGGATTCTATATGCTTACTATGTGATGGGTTATTGATAGATTAGATTTATCATGGTTTTCATGATGATTATAATATCACTAACCCTATTTCATGATCACAATTGATGAGATGTGTTTGACTATTGTTTGATTGTCTTCATGAAAGAGAAGATTCCATATCACTTGTAGTGTCCACCCTTGATGTGATCTATTTTGACTAGAGTTGACTTTTATATTATGCTTGATAGACTTATCTAGACTATATTGATGATTACTCATGTGCTTCAGCTAGTTATTATTAATGTTAGACGCGATTGGACATATGATATTTTGATGATCTATATGGATGTTGGTACTGTCATTATTGATCACGTGATTTGATGATATATGTACTCGATGGATTTTATATGCTCACTATGTGATGGGTTATTGATAGATTAAATGTATCATGGTTTTGATGATGATTATGATTACGCTAGCCCTACTTCATGATTACATTTGATGAGATGTTTATGAGATGTGTTTGATTGTCTTCATGATAGAGATGATTCCACATCACTCATTGCGAGTGGGATGTGTCATCACAATTCTCTATCACTTGCTTTTTTTATATATGTATATGTATATGTTGTATTGTTGTTTTGTGGTTGTAGGATTTTGAAGGTACCAGACATCGACTCCACCTGGCTTCACAGGTCTAAGAATGTCTTTAGTTCCAATGGCTTATGTGGTTCGGAGATGGCATGAGTTCCCTTCACATACTCTACGTCTAAGTTGTTCGCCATGAGTCGTCTGCATGTTAGCATAATTTGCCATGTCAGTTAGTTAGCTTGGTCTTCTTGGTGTTGTGAGTTCGGTTTATGACGGTTGATTTACTTGATTATGTTAGAGTAATTATGTGGCTCTTGATGTGTGGTTTTATATTTAGTAATGTTTATTTTAATGTATTTAATTTATTAGTTTTGAATATTTAATTATCTGGCATTTATATATTTTTGATAATTAACGTTTATTGATTTTATGATTATTTATTATTTGGTAAGCTTTATTGTTGTTTTATATTTATTTTATATTTCTGATTTAATATTTAATGGTATTTGATTATTTAATTATTTATTTAAATTTCTATGGTTTAGCATATTTGATATCTAATATTTATTTGGTTCTTTATTTTATTTTATCAGTTTTTGGTTTATTTAATTTTAATCCGGATTATTTATTCATATCTTATGTTTATTTAATAGTTTGACTTTATTTCCTAACTTGGGTGTATGAACACATTAAATTAAAATGATAATAGAACATTCCCACTTTACTGGATAAAGTATATTTTATATTTACTATACCTAACATTTACTCTCATTGGTTAAATTCAAAATGGGAGAATAAATTATAATATATGATGGGTTGGTAAAATATATTCTAAAATGGAATATTTTGATTGGTCGTGATTGAGGCTAGAGTTTTTGGATTATAGTTTCTTTTTAATTTCATTCTCGTGATGGTTTTTCGGGTTGGCTATTCTATGGAAATTTTTCCTGAAAGCATTCTTCCTTGGTTTTGGATTTCTACTCTTGGTTTTTGGTTGGAGCTTGGTTGGATTTTGGATTGGTTTTGTGGGAGCTCTTCTTCAGCTTCATTCCATCACTTCAGGTAGTAGGTTGGAGTTCTTTTACTTTTGCATTTTGATTTTTAATGGGTTTTCTATATGCTTCGTGACTGTACAGTGTTTTAGGGAGATGGGTTGAAATATTATGTTATTCTATAATTTTAATATTGTTTGGAGATTAATATTTGGGGAAGAAACTTTACGTAATATGAGTTTTCATATAGTTGCTGGAGAAATGTTTTTGGTTGTTTCTGTACATGCCATCTCTCGACTCTGGGAAATTCCTATTAAAATCCTTGGTTGTGAATCTTTTGTTTGTATGGGAGTTGAATGGATTTTCCCCCTTTGTGATTCTTTTAGTTTGAGAGTGTTTGGATTTGTTTTCCTTGTTTTTATGTGAGTTTGAAATGGTTTTGTATGCATTCTGCCATGAAGCAAATCGATTTGGATTTTGGTTTATAGTTTGAGTTGGTTTATATTGTTTTTACCTATGTATTCCTTGTTTGAGGCCTCTCTATTCATGTATTTTTTGAGCCCTTTGGTTAAGTCTGGATTTTATTATTTTACCTGCAAGATTTTTGAGTTTTCCCTATGATTTGTGTAAATGTGTTGTTTCCGTGAATGCGTTGTTTAAATATGTAAATGCATTGTTATATTGTGTGTTTTTTCTATTATGCACAACATAAGTGATGTCTTAGAAGGCGTAAGCATGAATCTGGAAATGCATGTATTGTCTTACAAGATGTATGCACGAATCTGGAAATGTTTGCGATATCCTAAGAGATGAAAGTGTTGTTATATTTGAAAGAAGCGTTGTTCTATGGGATAAAAGTGCTAAGTTGTCTATGTTCTGTATTTTCTCAGTTTTGGTCATTTTTTAGGTATTGTCCCAAGTTGGTTTTTGTACTAGATGCTTTATTGAGGTCTGCTAATATTTTCCAGTTTTGAGTTTGATCAGTTTTGATGTATTTTGATGGTTGAATGTATTTTTACCTCTTTATGTCTTTGTGCATATTTTAGACTCTCTCCATGTTGATAAGCCATGGTTATTTGAGATGATTATAATATAGTTTTGGACCAACAAGTGAGTTGGCCTTGATATGATGTTATCTTTTGCTTGATGGTAGATTTTGATGGCTTTGATATGCCTTGTATTTATTGGCCAAGAGGCTCATTTTGTTATCTTTGATGTTGTTGTAGCCTTTAAAATACTTTAAGAGTATGTGTGGAAGTTATTGGCTGCATATGAGTGTTATTTTCATATTTTATTTTAGATAGAACCTCTTCTGATTTATTGTTGGGCCACGTTAGGGGGAGTGGGCTTCCTTGTGATGATCGGGGTCATGAGAGATAGGCTTGCATGAGGTTCCTTGTAAGGATGAATGAAGTTTAGACCACTAGGGCACATTGGAGTTTTCCATGATTTGTAAATAAGTGATAACCTAATAATTGATGGGTTGGGTAGCTAGATTAATTAATAAGATAATAAATTGATTTGAGCTTCATGACTTAGTCCTAGGGATGGTATTTTAGGATAATAATGAGGCCGTGAAGACAGTAAGCTAATCTCCCTTAGTCTCTCATAGGTTGAGATGGCTCCACATGTCCATCAAGCTAGTGCCTTATGTTATTATGTTTTGAGGATAGCATGTGATGACACTCCACTCCTACATCTGTTCCCATTTATTATTTATGACTATGCTTATTGGATGCATTTATGTCTTGATGAGTTATACACCTATGGGAATTCATTCTTTTTGTATTGTGTGAGTTCTTTCTTGAGAGTCCTTGTGTGGTTAGTCTCTTTGGTTAAGGTGCGAGCTTGGGTTTAAAGAGTGTGTTGGGACCTTATGTCATCTCCTAGCATGGGGGGTGGTTCCTTTTATTCTACATGGTTAGGAGGTTGGTGATTTTTAGCCATTCGGATGTTGTCTTGTTTTCTTCTTGCGTGGATGTGGATTCTTCTTCATGATGGACTATGGATGTACCTTGTAGCAGATTTATGTAATGAATAAGATGGAATGTATGTAATGTAATATTCTTGTATATAGTAGATGGATTCTTGTAGTAGAAAGAGACATGCTCATGATGCATTTAGTGTACTTGTATTTATAAGATGAATTGTAGTTGGAATTAGAATTAAGTCATATTTGTAATGAAACATTAGGGATGCAATTGTATTATTGTAGACATGTGATCTTATGAATCATGTATATAAGTGGATTATGGTTGGAATATAATGGATTTGCATTATGGTTCAGTTGTATTATTTGATGGAATGTTTAGAAGCAAGTTAGGATGTAAGATAATCTTGAAAGAGAAATATTCATAGATTAATAAATGAATATGTTAGAAGGTGTTAATTAGATCTAGTGAAGATGAATGATTCATATAGATACATTGGTGGAGAGGAAATTATGCATATCATGAGGGAAAAATAATGTTGTAGGTTGCATATCTCATGGTTAGAGAATTAAAATAGGATGCATTAAAGCAAGATGAAATATACCTATCATGTGTATAGTATGTTGTTATGATGATGAATTAAGTAAGGATGTTGAAGTACCCTAGGGAAAGGTTAATGATGTTATGTTATTTCCACTTGCATTATTTGATGAAATGAGCAATGATGTATGTTCATATTGGTTAATTGGTTAATGAATGCAATTAGATGGAGATGTTATTTGTTGCATTAGTTGTTGTTAGATGTTAATATAATTTTTTTTATATCTCCATATGCATGTTATATGTTTAGTTTCTATAGGGTATTTGGCATGCATTACAACTTGGTATCAGAGCCCATGTTCAAACATTGGGTACTCTGGTTTCAATTAAGCCCATTGTGCATTTTAGCATTTGGCATGGGGTAGCCCAATGATTTTATCCCTACTATTTATTTTCATTTTATAGCCTCCTTAAATGATTAACTTATAGTTTCCCTTGTGTTTTTCTTAGACAAGATGCCTATGTTGGTAATTATGGATGACTTCGTCATGTGTTGCATTGGTTTTGTCATTGATGTCAACACTTATCTTTCTGGAGGTCTACATTGTTGATTTGGCACTCTGGTTATACTGATTTATTGTTGAACCGGCACATTGTGGTCCCGGCATGGATATTGTCTTATGCATAGTCACCGATATATTTTTCACCGGCAGCTCAGGAAGTTGATGACGACTTGTTATTATATGGAGATCACTTTGTTATGTCGAAGACATGGATTGGATGTTTACATTTGGTATTTTTCTTATTGGACTAATCACGTTCACATATTTGCCTTTACCGACATAAAGGTCTATGTTATGGACTGGTACAAGATGTCATGTTCCAGATCAACACGACACATTTTGGAAATGGTTTATTGATTGGATAATGTGTAAATGTATTGAGCCAACATATTGTATCGCATCAAGACTTATGTATAATTGATTTAAATTTTAATATCTTTAGTGAGACTACCTCATGATAAGGTCTTAGGGTTTTGTATAAATAATTGTAAGATCTTATTGAAGATCATTGTGAAGAGCAGATCCTTGTGTGAATCATGCAAACATTATTTGAAGGTTGAAGGAAAGGTTATGAAGGTGTTTGGCACTCATGGTCAAAGCTTAAATCGGAACTGAATCCAACATTGTAGATGCTATTCTGAAGCAGTACATCGTTATTGGATTTAACCATCCAATTGTATTCAATGTGACTCCTATTTTGTGATTGAGTAGTGAGCTCTAGGCGGTTGGCCTTTCTGCATGTGCAGACTCCATTATTGTGTTCACTTACTATCAACAGTAGTATCATTTGATTGTGGGTAAGGTTTCCCACCGTGGATTTTCCCCTTACAGGGTTTCCATGTCAAAATATTTGTGTCATATGTTGTGGATGTTGTTTCTCTTTTTGTTTCATGCATTAAGTTATATCGGTACTGCTATAACTGTTAATCTATTTTGTTGGCATTAAGTTTGTTTTATCGGCACTAAGTTTTAAGTTGGATTAATTGGTTTTGGGTTGTAATTTATTGACAACTAATTCACCCCCCCCCCTCTCAGTTGTCCTTCTCGGTTCCTAACAATTGGTACTAGATCCTATTCCTCCTTTTGCAGAAGCCTAACCGCTTGAGGAGATCCTATGGCAGCAAATATTTTTAGGAAGGACAGTCCCAAACTTGATGGAACTAACTATGGTATATGGAAGATCAGAATGGAAACACATCTGAACTGCAATGGAAGAGATATATGGGATGTTACAAAGAATGTGTCATGCCCAAAATTTAGGGCAAGAACGGGAAATTTTTTTTTTTAAAAATTATATCTTAAGACATTAAATTTGCTAACATGAAAAGCTCCAACATGTTTTGTCTTAACTATGTTTAGAGTTAACTTTATCTACTAACTCAAGTTTTAAAAAAGAATTAATTTAAAATTTAAAAATTAAAAGCGGAATTCTAAATGAATAGTTTTATTGTCTACTCGAAATTAATCAATCAACTAATTTAGATAATTAAATGGCACAGGCAAAATTAATCTCTGATAGCGCCATTAATTGATTTTAGAAACTAATTAAAATAGTCCTGGCGTATAGTTATAATTATTATTCTAGCATTCATTTTAATTCATAATTAAAATGTGCTTAAATTAAATTAACTAAGGTACAATTAAGTCCATGACGAAAAATGTCCTATAAGGTTTAATTCCAAAAACCTATATCCAAGTATGTTAATTAAATCTCAACTTCGTTCTTTTAAAAAAAAAAGAAATACCCTTAGGTTGATTAAAAAATCAGTGTTTGTCCACTTGATTTTATATACTCATAAGAATTCTACAAACACTAAATAAAATGTTAAAATCTAAAGATTTGCCTTATTCTTTAATATTCACAACTTTCTATATATATATATATATATATATATATATATATATATATATATATATATATATATATATATATATATATATATATATATATATATATATATATATATATATATATATATATTTAGCTATATATTTAATTAATATAACAATTTACCCAAATTTATAAAAACAAAACCATGCAAACCCTAACTAGGAATTTGCATTATAAAATACCCCCTATTTTATAATTTACCATTTCTTATTACTACCCTAGCCCTACCCGGGCTAGGGTTTAATTTATTTTTTTTGTTTAAGGAATTATGCAGGGGCCAAATCGAGCACTGGGTGGAGTGGCGACGATTTTATTTATTTATTTTGTTGAAAATTTAAGAATTTTATATATATATATATATATATATATATATATATATATATATCTGAATGTTTTTCTTTTGAAAAGGGCTCATTTTATCATTATTAAATGTAACTAAATTTATTTCTATAGGTATAAATCCTTTTTAAATTTTAGTTTTAAATCTAGGGTATTTTCTTTGCAAATAAAAGATGAAATACCTTTATTTTAACTACGTGTTAAATTTAGAGCATTCTTGAAAACCTATGCTGTTATTTTGTATATTTAAAACCCATTTTAACAAATAAATCAAAGGCTTCAGATTTAATTAATGGTATAAACATCTCTTAAATATAAATGTGAAGCAGCTAAAATTTAAATAAGATAGTTTGTTGTTTTCTTAGATTTGCTTTCCACAAGTAATTAAAAATTGACAGTAATATTTAAACTTAAAACGCTACCATTTAGATCTAGAAATTATTATTTTTTTAATTAAACTATTTAACCTTAGATTTTATATTCTACATATAAACAAATGACAGTATTTAAATAAACTCTAGCAACCACTTTATTTATCTAGAATTTATTAAAATAAAACTATAGAGATGGTTATTTTAACTTTAGGATTTATTTTCTACAAATAAAAATAATATCACAGATAAAATAAAATCACAGAATTAAATAAAATGACTTTTACATTTTCATGAATTGATCTAATTGCTTTTATTTTCAGCCTCCTGCATGCATGCAAATCAAATTTATTTCTCTTCTAATATTTTGTTTTAAATGCATAAAATGGAATAAATAAATCACTTTCTTATCAAAATATCCTAAAACACAACAATGTTATCTTTCAGAAATTTAGAAAACTAAAACCAAAGTTACTCCTTTCTTTTCTGTAGTATTGCTTAAATAAATATTACATATCTTTAAAACATATTCCCAAGTCTTTATTGTCACTTTACAAATAGGTCTCTCCTTTCAAATAAGTGAAGAATTTTAAAGTATATTAATTACATTTATAACATTTTTCTGCAACAAATAACTCCAGCCATATCTACATGTCCTATTCCTTCCTTCCAACAACCTGCATTAAATCAAAAGCTATGACCATGGAGAGCTCACCTCCCAGCCTAGGCTAACCAGTAGCCACCCCCGAGCTTGGAGAACCAAGCCTTAGATAGGTAACACACATGCAAACACAAAAGACAAGGGAAAACACAATCTCAAACACAATCCCAACCCAGGCTACACTGCACCACACATTGTGATGTCTTTTCAAGAGTGGTTGTGGACCAAGTACCCTAAGGAGACTGCAAGTATGGTAAAACATATAGCCACCTCATGGCAAACCAAATACATCAAGTATAACAACCCCACATTCCTTATGCCCCCCAAGGCATTTGTACCTTATTTCCCTCCTTATGACCCCCAATGCATAAACAAGCCATGCAACAAGGGTCACATAAAATCCCTTGTGATCACTCTCATAACGAGAGTCTCTCACTCGATGGCTGTCACTTCTACCACCCACAAGGCCATCCTCTCTCCCAAGAGTAGGAGGTCTCGATTACTCCCAAAACACATAAATTGCATAAGCACAAAACACCAAAAAAATTTCCAAGGAATACATGCAAGGAAAACTAGCCTTTAACATAAGCAATTCTTTCAATATAACATGCAATGAGAAAACATTATAAGAAAGGTAGAACCAACCTTAAACTGCCCAAAGGTATGCTAGTTTTGTTGAGGATGAGCAGCCCAATTCCACAAGTCTTTCCTTTCTACACTTAGCCAAATTCTTAATTCCCAAATCTATCTTTTTCCTTTCAAAATTCTTTGTCTCAAAAAAATGGAGAGTGGGTGATTACCCACTAATTTTCTAATTCTTGCTTAAGAAGCCCCTTGTGAGAGTTCTCACAAGTTTCTAAAAACTGAAAAGGAAGGTAAGGTAAAATGGAAAAGGGAACTCTCATTCGAAAAGGAAGGTTCACATCTTAGTTCAAGCCTTCTAATTTCAATTTTCGCACAACTTAGAAAAGTCACTTTTTAGGGTGTCTAAAAGGTCACATGGGAGTAGAAACTTGCCTAAAATTACCCCTAACCCTTAGGTATACCTTATGGGCTTTAGGAAACCCTATTAAACTACCCCTAGGTGTCCTTTTAACCCCTCTGAAGTTTATTTTCGGGTCAAACCTATGTTGACCATCCCAAAGATTCTTTACCCAAGGCATTTATGGAATCATATTAAATTAATTGAAAAAGCTATAGTTAAACAACTCCCTCCAAGAGACAAATTTAAAAACTCAAACATAAATCAAAACATGTGTCAAGTGACACAAAGAAAATAATTTTACAAAATTTTACATGAAATCTTGTCTCTCGTTGGATTTACACAAATAATCAAAATTCAATTTAACATTCATGCAACAATCACTTTCACGAACAAAATACGATACAAATGGGGTGTTGTCTCTCCAAATAGACAAACCTTGGTTTTACAAACGCACATAGGTCTAGGTTTGGTTCTCTGTAATATTTCCATGGTCACATGGATAAATTCCTGCGCATCTCAATTACACATTAGTAACTTCAAATAACCTCATATAATATAAAACACATGAATAATAGTACACATCAAACACTCTGCATACGGTATATACATATAAAACAAATCAATACATCTTACATCCCAATAACTCCACATATGCAATTATCATAATTCTCCTAATTTTGATCCATACATAAAACATACATCCTAATTCTATCATCATAATAAAGTCCTGCAATTCCAATAATGATATACATCATCGCAAATCTATCCTATTCTAGAATTCATATAGAGATCTATATCATAATGCATATAAATGAAGCATCAACATACATCAATGTTATCCCAAATCATGGAATCATATAAGTTCTAAATCAAAATGCATAAAATAAAGTATCCAAAATAGTCTCAACATATAAGATCACTGAAATGCTAGAATGAGTCGGGGTGGGGCCTCACAGAATGGATATGTTGGTCCTACTCTGAATAACCCTCATCCACCAACATTGGCTAAAGACTTGGAGAATGATTGCAAAGCAAGAGAAGCACTTCTAAGCGCATTATCAGATCAGTAAATCGTGGGATTATCAGACAGATCTACTGCAAAAGCTATTTGGGATAAACTGGAAACATTGAATGAAGGAGATACCACTATCAAAATTGCAAAACTAGAATGTTACCGGGTCAAGTATGAAAATTTAAAAATGGAAGAAGATGAAAGAATTTCTGCATTTATGGAAAGAGTTAATGAATTTTTTTTATGAATACAATGTTGTGGAGGATCTTTAAGTGAAGAAGAATTTTTTTCTAAAGTTTTAAGAGCATTTCCATCGGCTTACAAATGAAAGTGAATGCTATTAATGAGTTGAGAACAATGCCTAATTCATCAGTTTCTAGAGATACTTTGGTTGGAAAACTTTCAGCATCTGAGCTTGAAGAATTTGGTCTTGTTGCTACAGTCAAAACTGATATAGCTTTCAAAGTATCATCATCAGCATCATCATCATCACCAGCATCATCATCATCATCATCATCTGACAAATCTGATTGGAAAGCAATTTATGCAAAAGAACTTGAAGATATCAGAAGAGAAAATGAACAACTTGAAGAACTTGAAGCACTATTTGCAAGGAAGATGCCTAAAGGTCCAGCAGGAAGTAGGTATGAAGGTAAAGCACCTTTCAAATATTTTAATTGCAATAAAGTTTGTCATATGGTGTCTAGGTGTCCTGATAGACATGCAAGACTAAGAGAGGAAGCAAAAAGAACATATAAACCTAACCCTGAATATCAGAGATACAGATTTAAGAAAAATAGAGATAAGTCATGTTATTATGTAGATGAAGGTGTTACAAATGACTCTGATGAAGATCCAACAAATAGTGGATGGGCATTTGTTGCAATAAAAGAAGATCAACCAACACCTATTGTCAAACTGGTAGAGTGGGAATTAGCAGCAAAAATTGAGGAAAAGGATGAATGGATCATTGATAGTGGATGCTCGCATTATATGACTGGTGATAAAGGCAAATTATTATCATTACAGGAAATTAATGGAGGTCTAGTAAGATTTGGAGATGACAAAGCTTGTTTAATCAAAGGAAGATGCACTATATCTTTGGATGGTAAGCACAATACTGACAATGTTTATTATGTTAAAGGTTTAAAGCATAATCTTTTGACTGTTGGTTAGTTAGTCGAAAAAGGATTTCAATTACAATTCAAGAATGGAAAATGCAAAATCATGAACATAACTGGATTGGATATTGCAACCAGTAATTAGACTAAAGGTAATATCTTTCATTTGAATACTAGTGATAAGACATGTTTGATTGCTCACATTGATGAAAGTTGGTTATGGAACAAAAGAATCTATCATGTGAATTTTGATTGCATTGTAAAGATCAGTTCAACTAAGGAGGTAAGGGATTTACCTAAGATTGTGAAACCTCATAATCCGGAATGTAAGGAATGTCAAATGGGAAAGCAAGTTAGAACATCATTTAAGAGCATTTTTGAGAAATCCAATAATATTATTGATTTAATTCATACTGATTTATGTGGTCTAGCAAGAACATGGAGCCTTCAAGGTGATAGATACTTTATGCTAATAATTGATGATTATTCTAGATGTGTTGGGTTACTTTTCTCAGGGAGAAATCAAAAGCTTTTGAAAGATTCAAGATATACAAGGCAATGGTAGAGAATGAAACCGACAAGAAAATTAAATGCTTGAGATCTGATCAAGGAGGAGAATTTACATCTAGGGAATTCAATGCATTCTATGAAGTGAGTGGAATCAAAAGACAACTATCAGCACCCCAGACACACCAGTATACTGGAGAGAAGCAGTGAATACAACAGTTTATACTTTCAACACAGTTCACATCAAAGGTGAAACCAGTAAGACTTCTTATGAACTATGGTTTGGTCATACTCCTACTCTCAAATACTTCAAAATATTTGGAAGAAAATGCTATATTAGGAGAGATGAGTTTATTGGCAAATTTCATCCTAGAAGTGATGAACGAATATTTCTTGGTTATTCAACTAGAAGCAAGAAATATAGATGTTATAATAAAAGATTGCAGAAAATCATTTAAAGTACTAATGTGAAGATAGATGAACATTTTAGAGGATATTCAAGATCTGTAGGTTCTGAACCGACAGTAGAAATGATTATAAATGAACTAGCACAGACTGCACCGGCAAAAAATGAAGAATTAGTCACACCAGCATCATCAAAAAACTCAACTGTGACTGAAGAGAAACAACCTGTAAGTGGAAATCAGAATAAACCCAGGTATGTAAGATTGAATCATTCAAAAAATCAAATAATTGGAAATAAAAATCAAGGTGTTATGACAAGAGGAAGATTGGCAAATGTAGAGGTATGTTTAATTTCTCAAGTTGAACCAGTATCAGTTGTTGAAGCATGTGAAGATAAACATTGGATAAAAGCAATGGAAGATGAATTAGAACAGATTGAAAAGAATAATACTTGGACATTAGTTCCTCGGCCTAAAGACAAAAATGTAATTGGAAGTAAATGGGTATTTATAAATAAACTTAATGAAGATGGTGAAGTAATCAGGAACAAAGCAAGATTAGTTTGTAAAGGTTATTCTCAGAAAGAAGGAATTGATTATAATGAAACCTTTGCACCGATAACTAGAATTGAAGCAGTGAGACTATTTCTTGCATTTGCAGCTCACGAGAACTATAAAGTTTATTAGATGGATGTAAAATGTGCATTTTTAAATGGAGATCTTGAAGAAGAAGTTTACATTGAACAACTTGATGGATTTTCATTAACAGGTAATAAGGATATGGTTTGTAGGTTAAGGAAAGCTTTATATGGATTGAAGCAAGCTCCCAAAGCTTGGTATGCTAGACTGGATAAATATATTTTAAATCTTGGATACACAAAAGGTAATGCTGACAGTAATTTGTATTATAAAATCACAAATGATGATATTTTGGTTATTGAAGTATTTGTGGATGATATCATTTTTGGAGGTGAAGAAGAGATGTAAAGACTTTGCTAATAAGATGTAGTAAGAATTTGAAAAGTCTATGATTGGAGAGATAAAAAAATTTCTAGGTTTGCATATTTCTCAAAGAGATAAAGGTATATTCATATGTCAAACAAAATACTTGAAGGAACTCTTGAAGAAATTTGGAATGGAAAACTCCAAACCGGTAAGCACTCCTATGACTATGACTAATAAATTGACATTAAAGGATGATTCAGCTCCTATAAATTTGACAAGGTACAAATCTATGATTGGAGGATTACTATATTTGACACAATCCAGACCTGATATAATGAATGCAATGTGTATTATTTCTATATTTCAAAGCAATCCTAAAGAAAATCATGAAAGTGCAGTAAAAAGGATTTTCCGGTACCTATAAGGCACATCAAATCTTGGTTTATGGTATCCTAAGAATGACAATTTTGAGTTATGTGCATATACAGATGCAAATTGGGTAGGAGATGTAGATGACAGAAAGAGTACCATTGTAGGTGTATTCTTTCTTGGTAGAAGATTAATTTCATGGATCGGCAAGAAGCAGACTTGTACATCATTATCTATAGTAGAAGCAGAATATGTTGCAGCAGCAACTAATTGCACTTGGGTATTATGGATCAAGCAAATGTTGAAGGATATCAAGGTAAAATGAAAAGAACCGGTAATTATTCATTGTGGTAATTCAGCAACAATTGATATATCAAAGAATCCAGTATTTCACTCTAAAACAAAGCATGTTTCTATTAAGTACAATTTTTTGAAAGAGAATGTTGAAGCAAATGAAGTGAGATTAGTTTATGTGAATACTAAAGAGAAAATTGTAGATATCTTTACAAAACCTTTTCCTAAGGAAACATTTGAATATCTCAGAGAGAAACTTGGGGTAATTTCCCCACCGAAAAAGACTTGAATGATGAACATTGGCATCAAACCAGTAGGGACTAACAAAAAAATCTTTTTTCTGGCTTTGGTGAAGGAGAGATACTTCTCGGGGGGAGTAGTTAGATGTATGCTATGTTTTGATTCTTGACTACTTTGGCATTTGATGTCAAAGGGGGAGATATATCTATGGAAAAACATTGTACTTGAGGAGAGATGTATTTTTGGTTTTGGTTGTATTGTTTCTGTTTTTGGTACAAAACTTTGATTGATCTATTTTGGGAGATTGTTGGTTTTTGGCATTCTATTTTTGGCACTTAGATATTTTTCCATCTAGTGTTGCCATCAATTCCAAAGGGGGAGATTGTTGGTATTATGGATGACTTCATCATGTGTTGCATTGGTTTTGTCATTGATGTCAACACTTATCTTTCTAGAGGTCTACATTGTTGATTTGGCACTCTGGTTATATTGGTTTATTGTTGAACCGACACATTGTGGTCCCGACATGGATATTGGCTTATGTACAGTCACCGGTATATGTTTCACCGATAGCTCAGGAAGTTGATGATGACTTGTTATCATTTGGAGATCATTTGCTTATGTTGAAGACATGGATTGGATGTTTACATTTGGTGTTTTTCTTATTGGACTAATTGGGTTCACATATTTGCCTTTACCAACAGATAGGTCTAGGTTATGGACCGGTACAAGATATCATGTTCCAGATCAGCACGACATGTTTTAAAAATGGTTTATTGATTGGAAAATGTGTAAATGTATTGAGCCGACATATTGTATCGCATCAAGACTTATTTATAATTGATTTAATTGTAATATCTTTAGTGAGCCGACCTCATGATAAGGTCTTAGGGTTTTTTTATAAATAATTGTAAGATCTTATTGAAGATCATATAGTGAACGAGTGTGTGTGAATATTCAAGATCATTGTGAAGAGAAGATCCTTGTGCGAATCACGCAAACATTATCTGAAGGTTGAAGGAAAGGTTATGAAGGTGTTTGGCACTCATGGTCAGAGCTTAAACTGGTATTGAATCCAACATTGCATATACTATTCTGAAGCAGTACATCATTATTGGATTTAACCATCCAATTGTAGTCAGTGTGACTCCTATTTTGTAATTGAGCAGTGAGCTCTAGGCAGTTGGCCTTTCTGCATGTGCAAACCCCATTATTGTATTCACTTACTATCTATAGTAGTATCATCTTATTGTGGGTAAGGTTTATCACTGTGGTTTTTTCCCTTACAGGGTTTCCATGTGAAAATATCTATGTCATGTGTTGTGGATGTTGTTTCTCTTTCTGTTTCATGCATTAAGTTATACTGGTACTGCTATAACTGTTAATATGTTTTACCAGCATTAATTTTGTTTTACCGGCACTAAGTTTTAAATTGGATTAATTGGTTTTGGGTTGTAATTTATTGACAACTGATTCACCCCCCCTCTCAGTTGTCCTTCCCAGTTCCTAACAACCTATTAGGGGTAGAGATCGTCATCATGTTGGTCGCATGGGTACTTGTAGGAACCCTCATCCTGAGGTTTCTGAAGAGTCACACCATGAGGAGCAAGAGTAGGAGAAGCCTAGAGATGATGTGATTCCATAGTTGGTAAACGTTCTTCAGGAGCGTCTTGGTCGCCTAGGATCAAGACAAGAGGAGAACTAGTAGGAGGGATCTCGTCATTCAAAGCATCGGGAGAGAGAATGTTTGTGATCTCCTAGGAGGAGAATTGAGGTGGATTAGGATGTGCTTGTAGCTAGTCACATAAGAGATCTGAATAGGACCATCCTCCTACCTTTGATGGTTTAGGCAGTGGCATAGAGGTAGAGATGTGTTTATTGGACTTGGGTAGGTATTTTTCTATGCATCAGTGTAGTAGCAACACCAAGGCGAGATGTGCGATTATGAATCTTCATGATTTTGCGATGACATGGTGGCACATGGAGGAACAGAAGCTGCATTTGGACATAGCGATGATATCTTGGAAGTTATTCTTGGAGCAGTTTCGTGCTAGATTTATTTCAAATCATTGGAGACAGAGGAAGGTCGATGAGTTCCACAATTTGAGACAACAAAGGATGAATGTGGAGTAGTATGAGTGCAGGTTCCTCAAGCTTAGAAAGTATGTTGGGTATGTAGATGATGAGCCAATGCTAATTCAACACTTTGTGAGAGGTCTCAGTGATCATATTAGTGGAGAGGTTTAGATGCATGACCCTAAGACCTTGGAGGCAGCTTTGGAGAAGGCGAGTCTAGCAGAGGAGAATCTTTCCTTAGCATTAGGAGGAGCAATTGGAGGACAGACAGTTAGTGCACCTGTTATAGGATCTATTATGAGAGGACCACAACAACAGTCTTTAGGATATGCTAGGAGCCATCCTTCTTCATTCTGTGGTGGTCAATGGTTTAAGAAGAAGTTTTCTCAGAGCCAGAGCTTTGTACAAGGTGCCATATTTCAGGGTGATAGGAGTCACAGTTGTCAACATGACAAGAGACCTACTCCTTCTCAGCCAGCGTGGAGTTCTTAGCCAACTTCTAGTGAAGGCATTTTTCAGTAGACGAGTACAACACCAGGTAGCAGAGTGTTTGTTAGGAGAGATTGCTTTGCATGTGGACAGCTAGGTCACATTGTCGTTCATTGCCCTCAGCATACTTCTCAAATGTCAAGGTAGCAGAAGCTAGCTACTTCTGAGCCTATAGTTGGAGATGTAGACAGGTCTCATCACATTTTTGTGATGGTTGATAACTGTTGGGCTGAGCATCAGACCACCATTATGGAGACATTAGGTGTGATAGGTGGTATCTCTTGTTTAGTGTTATTTGATTCTGGAGCGCCAAACTCTTTTATTTCTCCTTTTCTAGTAGAGAAGTGTAAGCTTGCTACTGAAAAGCAAGATGATAGGTGGCAGGTAGAGTTAGCTATGGGGTCCAAAGTGGTAGTGGATTCCCTTGTGCTCAGTTGTCCTTTAGTTTTAGGAGTTTACCATACTTTTGTGGATATTCGTGTTATGTCATTGGGATCTTATGATGTAGTTCTTGGTATGGATTGTTTCAATCTCACCAAGCGTAGATAGATTGTAGAGGTAAGAGAGTGCAGTGGATGGATGATAGTGGGAAGAGTGTGGAGATTGTAGATATTCAGAGACCTATCTCACTACGCATAATTTCCACTATACAGATGAAGAGGTGTGCACGTAAGGTTTCCATTTGTTTATGGTTAGAGTGAAGGATGTGGACGAGGGAGTTAGCTTGGGGATTTAATACAACAACATCCCATTCTTTGGGAGTTTGTAGATGTTTTTCCTAGTGAGATTCTAGGTATGCCCCCTAGGCAAGATATAGATTTAAGGATTGATTTGGTGCCAGTAGCTAAGCCTATCTCTAAGGCTCCCTATCGGATGACCACACATGAGTTGAATGATTTGAGGGTTCAGTTGGAGGATTTATTGGAGAAGGGGTTTATTAGTCCTAGTGTTTCCCCTTGGGGTGCACCTATGTTATTTGTGAAGAAGAAGGACAAATTTCTTCAATTATGCATTGATTACATGAATCTTAATAAGGTGACAATGAAGAACCGATATCCCTTGCCCCAGATAGATTATTTGTTTGATCAGATTAAGGATGCCAAGGTCTTCTCTAAGATTGACCTTAAGTCAGGGTATCATGAGTTGAGGATTCAAGAGGTGGACATTTGTCACACAACTTTTCACACTAGATATGGTCACTATGAGTTCACAATGGTACCTTTTGGTCTCATGAATCCATGTTCAATTTTCATGAGCTTGATGAATGGTGTATTCAGGTTGTATTTGGACAGATTTGTATTGGTATTTTTGGATGATATTTTGATTTATTCAAGATCAATTGAGGAGCATGAGGATCATGTGAGGTAGGTTTTATAGTGTCTTAGGGAGAATCAACTATATGCCAATTTGGCGAAGTGTGAGTTCTTCTAGATAGAGGTAAGATATCATGGTCATGTGATTTTTAGAGAGGGTACTATAGTTGATCCCTCAAAGATTCAGGTGATTGTTGATTGGCCAACACCCACTAATGTGGGAGAGGTGCATAGTTTCATGGGTTTAGCAGGATATTATCACAGATATGTTCAAGATTTCTCTAGGATAGCTCATCCTATCACTTCTCTTTAGAGAAAAGAGAAGTTTGTTTGGATAGAGAAATGTGAGATAGCATTTCAGATCTTTAAGGAGCGTTTCACCATTGTACCTATTTTTGCAGTGCCAGATCCTTTGGAATTTTTGTGGTCTATACAGATGCTTATTTGGAGGGTCTAGGAGAAGTGTTGATGCAAGATGGTCATGTGATTGCATATATCGTGGAAACTTAAGAATCATGAGCAAAATTATCCCACCCATGATCTTGAGTTAGCAGTGGTGGTTCATGCTTTTGTTAGATGGAGGCACTTTCTCCTTGGACATAGATTTGAGTTGCACAGTGATCATCACACTTTGTAGTATATCTTCACGCAGCCAAATCTAAATGCTAGGTAGAGGCATTGGATGGGATTTTTATGCAAATATGAATTTTAGGTGAGATATATTCAGGGTAAGGAGAATGTGGTAGCAGATGCATTGAGTCGCAAGAGGCATGAGATTTCAACAATGTCTCTTAGTGTGGATTTGAGGAGCCGTATTCATAGTGCCCTTCCTTTAGATGTATGGTATCAGGATATTATTGTAGAGTTTGTCACAGGTAGAGCTCTTGAGGGAAGATATGTGGGTTACTCATAGGATTCAGATGGACTTCTTAGGCATTTGGGATGCATTTATGTTCCACCATTAGATGGTCTTCGAGATTTGATCATGTTGAAGGCACATCATGCACCTTACTTGGCACATCCAGGTGTCAAGAAGATGCAACCAGATTTGAGACAGATATATCATTGGTCTGGTATGAGGAGAGAGATTATAGACTTTGTGTCATGTTGCCTAGAGTGTCAGCGAGTGAAGGCAGAGCATCAGCATCCCGCAAGTTTATTACAGTCACATTTGGTTCCAGGATGGAAATGGTATATTATATCTATGGATTTTATAGTTGGATTGCCCATGTCTTCACGCTGTCATGATTCTATTATGGTCACTATAGAAAGATTGACCAAAGTAGAGCACTTTTCTCCAATCAGATCTTCATATACAACAGCAACAGTAACTCAAGTTTTCTTGGAGGGAGTTGTGAGGTTGCATGGTATTCCTCGGTGGATCATATCATATCATGATCCAGTGTTCACATTAGCATTCTAGACAACTCTTCAGCATGATTTGGGCATGCAGTTGAACTTCAGTTCAACTTATCACCTCAAGACAGATGGACAAATAGAGAGGGTGAATCGGGTTTTGGAGGACATGTTGAGGATGTACATGATGGATCAATAGTCTCGTTGGGAGGATTACCTCTATTTGGTTGAGTTTGCGTACAATAATGGTTACCATAGCTCTATTGGTATGTCTCCTTATCAAACCTTATATGGTAGACAATGTCGCACGCCTCTGAGTTGGGACCGGTTAGAGGATAGAGTGCGTATTGGATCAGAGGAAAGAGTGCATAGAGCAGGTAAGGTTCCAGTGGGATCCGATTGATGATTCTTCGGCTACTTGGGATGATGCAATGTAGATGAGAGAGTTATACCCTTATTTTTTCTCAGGCTTCCAAGAGTAAGCCTAAAGGGGGGGAGGATGTAGTGTCCACCCTTGATCTGACCTATTTTGACTAGAGTTGACTTTTATTTTATGCTTGATAGAATTATCTAGACTATATTGATGATTTGGATGATGATTACTCATGTGCTTTAGTTACTTATTATTGATGTTAGACACTATTGGACATATGCTATTTTGATGATCTATATGGATGTTGGTACTATCATTATTGATCACGTGATTTGATGATATATGTACTCGATGGATTTTATATGCTCACTATGTGATGGGTTATTGATAGATTAGATGTATCATGGTTTTGATGATGATTATAATTATGCTAACCCTACTTCATGATTACATTTGATGAGATGTTTATGAGATATTTTTGACTATTTTTTGAATGTCTTCGTGATAGAGATGATTCCACATCACTCATTGCGAGCGGGATGTGCCATCATGATTCTCTATCACTTGCTTGTTCAATATATGTATATGTATATGTTGTATTGTCATTTTGTGGTTACAGGATTTTGCAGGTACCAGACATTGACTCCACCTGACTTCACAAGTCTAAGCGTATCTTTAGTTCCAATGGCTTATGTGGTTCAGAGATGGCATGAGTTCCCTTCACATACTCTACATCTAAGTTGTTCACCATCAGTCGTCTGCGTCTTAGCATAATTCACCATGTCAGTTAGTTAGCTTGGTCTTCTTGGTATTGTGAGTTCGGTTTATGACGGTTGATTTACTTGATTATGTTAGAGTAATTATGTGGCTCTTGATGTGTGGTTTTATATTTAGTAATGTTTATTTTAATGTATTTAATTTATTAGTTTTGAATATTTAATTATTTGGCATTTCTATTTTTTTTATAATTAATGTTTATTGATTTTATGATTATTTAATATTTGGTAAGCTTTATTGTTGTTTTATATTTATTTTATATTTCTGATTTAATCTTTTATGGTATTTGATTATTTAATTATTTATTTGAATTTCTATGGTTTAGTATCTATTTGATATCTAATATTTATTTGGTTCTTTAATATATTTGATTAGCTTTTGGTTTATTTAATTTTAATTCTCATTTGGATTATTTATTTATAGCTTATGTTTATTTAATAGTTTGACTTTATTTCCTAAGTGGGGTGTATGAACACATTAAATTAAAATAATAATAGTACATTCCCACTTTGTTGGATAAAGTATATTTTATATTTACTATACCTACCCTTTACTCTCATTGGTTAAATTTAAAATGGGAGAATAAATTCTAATATATGGTGGGTTGGTAAAATATATTCTAAAATGGAATATTTTGATTGGTCGTGATTGAGGCTAGGGTTTTTGGATTATTGTTGCTTTTTATTTTCTTTCTCATGATGGTTTTCGGGTTGGCTATTCTCTGAAAATTTTTCCTCCAAGCATTCTTCCTTGGTTTTGGATTTTTACTCTTGGTTTTGGTTGGAGCTTGGTTGGATTTTGGCTTGGCTTTGTGGGAGCCCTTCTTCAGCTTCACTCCATCAATTCAAGTTGCAAGTTGGAGTTATTTTACTTTTGCATTTTGATTTTTAATGTGTATTTTGTATACTTCATTTCTGTACAGTGTTTTCAGGAGATGGGTTGAAATATTATGTTATTCTATAGTTTTAATATTGTTTGGAGATTAATATTTGGGGAAGAAACTTTATGTTATATGAGTTTTCATATAGTTGTTGGAGAAATATTTTTGGTTTTTCCTGTACATGTTGTCTCATGGCTCTGTGAAATTCCTGTAAAAATCCTTGGTTCTGAATCTTTTATTTGTATGGGAGTTGAATGGATTTTTCCCCTTTGTGAGTCTTTTAGTCTGAGAGTGTTTGGATTTATTTTCATTCATTTTTCTGTGAGTTTGAAAGTGTTTTGTATGCATTATGTTTCGAAGCAAATCAATTTGGATTTTGGTCTATAGTTTGAGTTGTTTTATTTTGTTTTTACCTATGTATTTCTTGTTTCTGGGCATCTCTATTCATGTGTTTTTTGAGCCTTTTGGTTAAGTCTAGATTTTATTATTTTACCCACAAGATTTTTGAGTTTTTTGTATGATTTGTGTACATACGTTGTTTATGTGAATGTGTTGTTTAAATATGTAAATGTGTTGTTATGTTTTGTGTTTACGCTATTCTGCATAGCATGAGCACTTTCTCAGAAGGCATAAGCGTTAATATATAAATGCTTGCGTTGTCTTAGATGATGTATGTGCGAATCTAGAAATGTTTGTGTTGTGCTAAGAGATGAAAGCATTGTTATATTTGACAGAAGCGTTGTTCTATGGGATAAAACTACTAAAATGTTTGTGTTCTATATTTTCTTAGTTTTGGTCATTTTTTAGGTATTGTCCTGAGTTGATTTTTGTACCAGAGGCTTTATTGCGGTCTGCTAATATTTTCTAGTTTTGGGTTTGATTAGTTTTGATGTATTTTGATGATTTAATGTATTTTTACCCTTCTATGTCTTTGTGGATATTTTAGACTCTCTCCATGTTGATAAGCCATGGTTATTTGAGATGATTATAATATTGTTTTGGACCAGCAAGTGAGTTGGCCTTGTTGTGATTTTATCTTTTACTTGATGGCAAATTTTCATGGCTTTGATATGCATTGTATTTATTTGCCAAGAGGTTCATTTTGTTATCTTTGATGTTCCTGTAGCCTTACAAATGTTGTGAGAGTATGTGTGGAAGTTATTGGTTTCATATGAGTGTTATTTTCATGTTTTATTTTGGATAGAGCCTCTTGTGATTTATTGTTGGTCCATGTTAGGGGGAGTGGGCTTCCTTGTGATGACTGGGGTCACGAGAGATAGGCTTGCATGAGGTTCCTTGTAAGGATGCATGAAATTTAGACCACCGGGGAACATTGGAGTTTTTCATGATTTGTAAATAAGCGATAACCTAATAATTGATGGGTTGGGTAGCTAGATTAATTAATAAGATGATAAATTGATTTGAGCCTCATGACTTAGTCCTAGGGAGGATGTTTTAGGATAAGCATGAGAAGTCTGTGAAGATGGTAAGCTAATCTCACTTAGTCTCTCATAGGTTGAGATGGCTCCATATGTTCATTAGGCTAATGCCTTATGTTATTATGCTTTAAGGATGGCATCTGATGACACTCCACTCCTACATGTGTTCCCCTTTATGATTTATGATTATGCTTATTGGATGTATTTATGTCTTGATGAGTTATATGCCTCTGGGAGTTCATTCTTTTTGTATTGTGTGAGTTCTTGCTTGAGAGTCCTTGTGTGGTTAGTCTCTTTGGTTAAAGTGCCAGCTTAGGTTTAGAGTGTGTGTTGGGACCTTGTGTCATCTCCTAGCACAGGGGGTGGTTCCTTTGGTTCCACGTGGTCAGGAGGTTGGTTCTTTTTAGCCATTGGGATGTTCTGTTGGTTTCTTCTTGTGTGGATGTGGATTATTATTCATGATGGACTATGGATGTACCTTGTAGCAGATTTTTGTAATGAATAAGATGGAATGCATGTAATGTAATATTCTTGTATATAGTAGATGGATTCTTGTAGTAGAAAGGGCTATGCTCATGTTGTATTTAATGTACTTGTATTTATAAGATGAATTATAGTTGGAATTAGAATTAAGTTATATCTGTAATGAAACATTAGGGATGTAATTGTACTATTGTAGAGATGTGATCTTATGAATCATGGATATAAGTGGATTATGGTTGGAATAGAATGGATTTGCATTATGGTTCAATTGTATTATTTCATGGAATGTTTAGAAGCAAGTTAGGATGTAAATTAATCTTGAAAGATGAATATTCATAGATTAATAAATGAATATGTTAGAAGGTGTTAATTAGATCTATTGAAGATAAATGATTCATATAGATGCATTGGTGTAGATGAAATTATGCATATCATGAGGGATAAATAATGTTGTAGGTTGCATATCTCATGGTTAGAGAATTAAAATAGGATGCATTAAAGAAAAATGAAATATACCTATCATGTCTATAGTATGTCGTTATGGTGATGAATTAAGTAAGGATGTTGAAGTACCCTAGGGAAAGGTTAATGATGTTATGTTATTTCCACTTGCATTATTTAATGAAATGAGAAATGATGTATGTCCATATTGGTTAATTGGTTAATGAATGTAATTAGATGGAGATATTATGTGTTGCATTAGTTATTGTTAGATGTTAATAAAAAAATTTTATCTCCATATGCATGTTATATGTTTAGTTTTCTAGGGTATTTTGGCAGGCATTACATCACTCATTGTGAGTGGGATGTGTCGTCATGATTCTCTATCACTTTCTTGTTCTATATATGTATATGTATATGTATATGTCGTATTGTCATTTTGTGGTTGCAGGATCTTGCAGGTACCAGACATCGACTCCACCTAGCTTCACAGGCTTTAGCATGTCTTTAATTCCAATGGCTTATGTTGTTCGGAGATGACATGAATTCCCTTCACATACTTTAGGTCTTAGTTGTTCACTGTGAGTTTTCAGCGTCTTGGCTTAATTCGCCATGTCAGTTAGTAAGCTTGGTCTTCTTAGTGTTGTGAGTATGTTAGACATGGTTGATTTATTGGAGTATGTTTAGATTAATCATGTGACTCTTGATGTGTGGTTTTATATTTAATAATGTTTATTTTAATGTATTTAACTTATTAATTTTGAGTATTTAATTATTTGGTATTTATATTTATTTGATAATTAATGTTTATTGATTTTATGGTTGTTTAATATTTATTTTATAATTATGGTTTAATCTTTATTTGGGTTTGATTATTTAATTGGTATTTATTTATTTAATTGCCTATGGTTTAATTGTTTATTTGATATTTAATATTCATTTGGTTCACTTATTTATTTAGGAGCCTTCGGTTTATTTAATCCCCATTTGATTAATTATATTTATAGCTTATGTTTATTTAATAGTTTGAATTTTATTTCTTAAGTGGGGTGTATAAACACTTTAAAATAAAATAATAAAATATTCCCCACTTGGTGTATAAACACATTTAATATTTACGATACCTACCCTCTACTCTCATTGGCTAAATTCAAAATGGGAGAATAAATTATGTTATCTAGTGGGGCTGGTAAAATATATTCAAAACCAAATATTTTGATTGGGCGAGAATGAGGCTAGGTTTTTTTGGTTATTGTTTTCCTTTTATTTTCATTTCTGTGATGTTTTTCGGGTTGTTATTCTCTGAAAAATTTTCTCTGCAAGTATTTCCCTTGAACTTTCGATTTTGCATTGGGATTTTGGCTTGGCTTTGTGAGGAGCTCTTCAATAACTACATTACATTACATGAGTTTCAGGTTGGAGCTTTGTTCCTTTTTATTTTTTATTTTAATGGCTTCCCTATATGCTTTGTGTCTGCAAATTGTTTGCGAGAGATGGGTTGAAATAATATTTGCATATTCTAGTTTTAATATAGTTTCCAAAATCATATTAGTGAGAGAACTTTATATTCTGTGAGCTTTATTCAGTCTGTTGGGATAATATATTTTGGTTTTCCTCTAAATGTTGTTCACAACTTTGTATGTTTTTTTCAGATTGTATTTTCTCTCTGTGAATCTATTTGGTTTGTTGGGGTGTTTAAAAATCCCCTTCCCGAGTGTGATTATCTTGTGTGTGTGTTTTGCTGGATTGTTTGGAGGTTCTGTAGAATTTTCTAGTTTTCTCTGTGATTTTTGCCATGAGGAAAACTTTAATATATCTTGGTTTATACTTGGTTATATTTTATTTTGTTTGTGCCCTCTTATTCCTTGTTTCTGGGTGACTCTTTCCATATGATTTTTGAGCCCTTTTGTTAAAGACTTGATTTTATATTTTTGTCGAGAATTTTCTGTGGAAAGTTTTGTATTTGTGTTGTTAGTGTAAATGTGCTAACCTATTGTGTATATGCACTAACCTATTGTGTAAATGCGCTAACCTATTGTGTAAATGCGGTGACCTATTATGTATATGCGCTAACATATTGTGTAACTGCACTAACCTATTGTGTGAATGTGCAACCCTGTCTGATTTATGTGTTTTTAATAGGTTTGCTTGTTTTGATTAATTTTTCCAATTGAATTTTCATACTAGAGGCTTGATTAAGGTCTATTGATGACTTCCAAAATTGGTCTTGATTAGATTTGATTCTTTTACATGGTTTTATGCTTATTTGTCTTCCTGCGTTATTATGGTTGTATTTGCACTCTCTCTCCATGTTGATATGCCATGGTTGATGAATTCAATGTGTTGTTGTTTTGGATGAGTAGGTGAGTTGGCCTTGCTGTGGATTTATTTTCATGATTGAAAACAGATTTGATGACTTTATTATGCCCTTATATTGGCCAAGAGGCTCATTGTTATACTTGATGTTGTTGTAGCCTTGTGTATGTTTTAAAATTATGGTGGATGTTCTTGGCTACATATGAATGTTATATTTTCATATTTCATTATGGTTTAGAGCTCCTTGTGATTTATTGTTGGGCCATGATAAGGGGAGTGGGCTTCCTTGTGATGACCGAGGTCATGAGAGATAGGATTGCATGAGGTTCCTTGTAAGGATGTATGAAGTCTAGATCGTAAGGGCACATTGGGAGTTTACCATGATTTGTAAATAAGTGATAACCTAAAAATTAATGGGTTGGGTAGTTAGATTCATTAATAAAGATAAAACTTGATGTGAGCCTCATGACTTGATCCTAGGGAGGATGTTTTAGGATAAGCATGAGAAAGCCATTGCTATGGCAAGTCATTCTCTCTTGATCTCTCATAGGTTGAGATGGCTCCACATGTTCATCAGGATAGTTCCTTATGTTGTTATGTTTTGAGGATGGCATGCGATGACACTCCACCTTGACATGTGTTCCCTTGATGATTTATGATTATGTCTTATTGGTTGCATTTATGTCATGTTGAGTTGTATGCCTCTGGGAGTTTATTCTTGTTGTTTTGTGTTGGTTCTTGCATGATAGTCCTTGTTTGATTAGTTTCATTGGTTATAGGTGCCAGATTAGGTTTAGAGTGTGTGTTGGGACCTTGTGTCATCTCCTAGCACGAGGGTGTTAGGGTTCCCACAAATACTGAGAGGGTGGGGTGAATCAGTATCTAACCGGTAATAAGAATTTCTTAAGTTGAAACATGCAGATGTTTAACGAGGAAACCTAGTGTGGGAAAAACCTCAGTGGGATTTGTGACCCACAATATTCACTCACTGGCCAATAAGAGAATATTACTTACAATAGGGGCCTACACATGCAGGAAGGCCAACTGCCTAGAGCTCACTGCTCAATGGGAAGTCACACTGACTTACAATAAGGATTATATTAATCCAATGACTTGTACTACTTTATAATAGCATCTTCAATGCCAAATTCAGTACTGGTTCTTGCTCTGTTCTTTACATATACCTTGACCTATAATTCACACATTAGGTCTGCCTAATAGTTTCATTTATGCTTCTTACATTCCTTTTTTTTTAATGTCTACAATGATCTCCTTTATATACAAGAGTCATTTTATAATTTTCCAAGTCGGCTTACAATAATAAACAAAATATTACATAACAAAAATCCTATCGGCCTTTGTGCTGGTATACATCTTTTCTTCTGTGTCGGTGTCGGTGTCCTTGTTGATGTCGGTGCACTATCTTGCCTGTGTAATACTTGTCGGTATGATGTATTGCCGGTGCCATAGGATTGCAAGGTTGCCATCAATGACAAAACCTTCAATTACATACAATGTCTCATTGGAGTGTCCATATGCCAACAATCTCCCCCTTTGGCATTGATGGCAACACTCATGAGAAATTTCAAAAAAGTATCCAAAAAATGTGTCGTCCAAAAATGTTTACCAAAAATGTGAGAGCTCCCCCTGAGCATATGATTCCTGTGTTTTGAACTTTCTCATCCCACTACTCCCCCTTTGGCATCAATGACAAAGGTTGTCAAGATGTCAGTAGAGTTTGTAGTTTCATCTATCCATATCCTCAACACTGTAGCTGGGTAGTTATTATCTGAAAAAGATCTCCCAAAATTAAGTTTAAACTATCCATAAATTTCTTACTATCTTTTATTGCTATCTCAATTCTTTTTACTATACCAGTGAGATGTTGCAAATGCTCTGCCAATGTTTTGATGCCTTGTGTTAATGCCTCTGAGATTTCCTTCCGCAGAGATGCTAAATATTCCAATCTTGGACTTAGTTTAGATCTCAAATGCTTTGCCTTGTTTATTATTCTCTATTTCTCTCTTTCCAGTTTGAGTAATTCTTCCTCAAAATTTGCTATCTTCTCTTCAAAAAATGATAATGAATCCGGTGAGTTGACAAAATTGTCTGCAAGTTTATTTATCTCATCCTTTGCCTTGCTTATTTTCTTGTCAATATCTATAGTTAAAAAGTTTGTTTTACATGTATCTTTATACAGATTTTTGTATTCTTTCAACAAACTACATAGTTCCGGTAGAAGTGTGTCAAAATCTCTGTTACACTTTTTTATTTCCTCATCAAAGAATTTATGTTTCTCTTTCTCTACCTTATCCTTTACTGATTCTTCCTTTATTTTCTCAATGTTTTCAGAAATATATTTACACAATGTATCCAATTGTCCTAAAGAATCTTTATTATCTATGTTACAGTTTGGGGCTCTACCTTCAAAATTGGTATAGAATCATCTATTGCTTTATAAGCCTGTGAACTACAGTCAATTATTTTCTTAATGGAGTCAAGTAGTACCTTAGTCACATTTGTTGACTTAAATGTTGATAATGATCCAATAATCTGAGTACCAGTGGAAGTAACCATGCTTGTATTGACCTCTGGCAGGTCAGTTTGTGTCTGCATTTCTTTTAGCACTGGTTTTCCCACTTCACTACTTACCGGTGGCACTGTTTCCTTATGAACCTGTTCTAGAGCCTTTAGCTCTGTTGGTTTCTCTGTATGTTGTGTTGTCTCTGTCTGTGCCTCAGTCTCTACCTTTTTCTCTGTGTCCTCTGCCGGTTTCTCTATTTCCCCTACTACCGAAGGCTCTTTAGCCATATCTGACTTGTCAGTTGTATCTTTATCAACTATTATGTTGATCTTTTGGGTATCAACATTTATAGTATATAGGACTTCAAAATTAGGATTGATATCCTCTACATCCATACTTTCTGCTACTAGTTGATCTTCAGTAGTTGTAATTTTCACAGGTGGAGGTAGGTTGTCTTTAACTTTTATGCTTGGTGGTCCAGCAACTTTGCCTTTCCCCTTGTCCCTATCCTTCTGATATACCTTTATAAGCTTAGGTTTCCTGTATTCTTCTTGTTTTTCCTTGTCAACCAGGAATATATCCCAACCATCTTCTGTTTCCTCTGTTACTTCAGTAACTCTTCCTGCCATCAGTGAAATATGTCGGTGTGCAGTAGAGAATATTGACCAGTTTGCCTAAGCAATCAAATCATCAATTTCCTTGGGAGAGTTTACTGGATATACAGCAAGTAGTTTCTCTATTTTTATTTTCTTATCTAATTCTATCACTACTTGTCTTCTGGCCTCAAGTCTTTTGAACAAATCATTAGGAATTTCATTTGCTACTTCCATCAAAAATTTCTTATACATGTCCATATGCAGTATCACACTTTCCTCAACTTGCTCTTTCTCATCAGTAGATAGAGTGTCATAAATTTTTCCTATGTTTTTCAGTTTTCCTTCCTCTATGATTTCATTTAACAATATATCTAGAGGTGCCAAGTCACTGTTTGTCCTTTTCTTTTTCTTTGGTGTCAGCTTCTTCTTGGGTGTGACCTTTCTAACCGGAGATCTCACTGCTTGTTGCTTTTGCCTTGTCCTTCTAGGTGAAGGAGTGGTTGCTGGTGAGGGATCTCTTTTACTAACAACTCTTTTAAAATTTGCTGGCATGTCACCTTCTGAAGAAGTACCTACCGGTGATAGATGAGCTTCAAGTTGTGGAGCTGCCAACTCATCTTCTGTTATGCCAGTTTTCTTTAGTACATCTTCCTTAATGGCCTTTGTTTGCCTGGATCCTTTCCTTACAAATGCCTCAACCTTCTTTACTCTTTTCTTTGATTGTATTTGGCTTTCTATAGTCTCAACACTACCAAATACTTCTTCCTTGGGTTCATTGGGGGCTTCCAGAAGTGCTTTAGCATAAGTTTCAACTATGTGATCATCTGTCTCATTGCCCATCTCGGTTACCAAAATTGTCCTTGGGATGACCGCTTCCATCCAGATTTCATCTTTCTTAATAACAAAGCATATATCATCTTTGTATTTGTCTACTATTTTTTGAGATAACCTTATTCTTTGCTTCATTTTAGTCTTCAATGCTTGGAAAAAGTCATGAATATTGTTCTCCTTGTTCTCATCCATGGTATTGAACAGTTCGGTTAATTGTTTTTCTACCGGTATGTCATATCCAAGTTCTTTATAACCTATACTGGGAACCTATTTTGTTATGTGTAGCATTAGACATACTAATAGATTTCCAAATCTGAAAGTTCCTTTCTTGTCCTTCTTTATCTTTCCAAGGTTGTCTATTAATTCATCCTTTAACCATTCACAGATGTCAATTTTTGCATTGTCTGTTACCATATCATAAGCACTCTTAATGCATAAACTTGAAACTGAGTTAAGTCTGTTGGCATGAGTGGCTTTGTAACCTAATATCCTACTTATGAATCTCACATTGATATCTTTTACATCATTAACCCTTAGAGATCTCTTATCAAATGTTGCACCAGTTAGTTCTGTAACTAAGTCATTTGGAACCTTCTTGGTTTTATCTGGTCTCTTACCAGTGGTCGGTAACCCTGTGACAGCTTTCACAGCTTCCTTGGTGATCTTATGGATTGCATCTAGCCAAAAAAATTCTCCATGAACTTTGCTTAACACTATCCTAATCACATCCTTAGGGAATTCAGGAATGCTAAGGATTTTTGTGAATCCTAGGGTTTCAATAACCTTGTGTTCATCTTTAACATTGCCAGTATCATCACATATTATGGTTTTATACATGGTTTTGATTTCCTCATCTCCTAACTCTTCAATATTGCAGTGGATGTACATTCTAGGGTCTTCAGAATATACAACTCCTTTAGGGATTTGAGAAAATGCACCTAAGGTATCATCCTTCTTTGCTATCTTGGGGACTAACTGAAATACGGGCCTAGGTCTTTTGATTACTTCAACAATAGTAGGGTTTGCTATGTATTCAATTGCAGAGGTGGATGCCATGATTAAATACCTTTTACTGCCTTGGATGGATGATTTCTTGGAGTGTGCTTGCTTCTTGCTCGAAATGCCTTAGCTCAGAATCTTTGCGCTCTCTGAAAATTTGAAATCATGGTGAAATGAAATAGAGCCAAAACATTATTTTTATAATGTCTTTTTGCCATCTACCACATTAATTGCATGCCGGTTAAGTATTCACTTAACATTGTCTGCCAGTAATAAGTAATTTTCAACTTCTTATCTCTAACTAAGGGAATAATTAGCATATGTGTCATTTGATTGCCAAACCCTCAAGGAAATTTTCTTCAATTAGATGAAGAACTTCCTGCTGGTGGAGTATTGCTCTGTCCTACCGGTGAAGCATCACTCTATCCTATAGGTGTAGCATTTGTTGGTTCTACCGGTGGAGAAGTATTCCCAATATTTAGATTAGTTTTTCTAATCCATTGCTTTGAGAATTCTTTCTTAACCTCTTCAACCTTTTCTTTACCTTTCAAGCTAGCACTTTTGTTGTCTACCGGTGTTCCTTTATTTCTACAAAATTTAGCAATATGCCCAATTTTGTTACATGCATAACAAGTTACATTATTCTTCTGAATAGATTTCCCATAACCTATGCTGGTTTGTGTTCTACATTGATTTGATAAGTGTCCAAATCTTCCACAAACATAACATCTCACATTCATTTTGCAGTTTTCAGAGTTATGACCAACTTTGTTGCATTTTGAACATTGACCGGTGGGTGTATTGATATTCTGATAATTCCTAGATCTACATTCATTTTCTTTATGACCATACTTATTACGGTTAAAGCATCTTCCATTGAATTTATAAGCATTAGGTTGTCTTACCGATTTGCTGTGATCCTGAGTATTTGCAGTACCAAAGCTTTCACCAACTTCAAAGCCAATTCCAGAAGTGTCACCTTTAGGTTTTTGATTCTTTAGCAAGGTACCAAGTTCCTCTAAGCTTTTCTTGAATTTTTCTTTGTGTTGATTTGCAGTTTCCAGTTCCCTTTCCAAGATTTCTTTTTGTCTCATTAGTTCATTTGAGTCATTTTGAGTATGCATTAGATCTGTCTTCAACATGGCATTTTCATAGCTAAGTCTTGTGTTCTTATTTGCTGCATCACTTAGTCTTCTGGTTAGTTCTTCTTCATTCTTCTTCATGTCCTCAATCTCTTCGCAAAATCTCATAGTCATATCCTGCATTTCATTTTTTGTTGTCATGATCTCTTGTTTCAACTTGCTTATCATGTCATTGAGTGATTCCTTTTCATCATTCTCATTTTGCAATTTTTCACAAAGTTCTCTTCTCTTATTTCTTGCAACAGTAAAATTTTCTTGAAGTGCCTGAATGATATCCTGAGAAGCTTTCAAATCATCTTCTAATTTGATATTTTTCAATTTCTCTGCATCATAGTCTGTAAGAGCTCCTTCAAGTTGCTTCATCAGATTTTCCATCTTTACCGGTGTCAAGATCTTCCTCAAGATGTTAGTCTTTTGAAAGTAGAGGACCAAGCTTTGATACCAATTGTTAGGGTTCCCACAGATACTAAGAGGGGGGGGTGAATCAATATCTAACCGGTAATAAGAATTTCTTAAGTTGAAACATGCAGAACATAATATAACAGTGTACTGGTATGTAGGAAATAATGCAATAAATAGAATCAAGTATATCCACATGAAAACTACACCATAACACAAGATGTTTATTGAAGAAACCCAGTGTGGGAAAAACCTCGGTGGGATTTGTAACCCACAATATTCACTCACTGGCCAATAAGAGAATATTACTTACAATAGGGGCCTGCACATGTAGGAAGGCCAACTACCTAGAGCTCACTGCTCAATGGGAAGTCACGCTGACTTACAATAAGGATTATATTAATCCAATGACTTGTACTACTTTATAATAGCATCTTCAATGCTAGATTTAGTACTGATTCTTGCTTTGTTCTTTACATATACCTTGACCTATAATTCGCACATTAGGTCTGCCTAATAATTTCTTTTATGCTTCTTACATTCCTTTTTTTTAAATGTCTACAATGATCTCCTTTATATACAAGAGTCATTTTACAATTTGCCAAGTAGGCTTACAATAATAAACAAAATATTACATAACAAAAATCATGTTGGCCTCTGTGTCGGTATACATCTTTTCTTCTATGCCGGTGTCGGTGTCCTTGTTGATGCCGGTGCACTATCTTTCTTGTGTAATACTTGTCGGTATGATGTCTTGCCGGTGCCATAGGATTGCAAGGTTGCCATCAATGACAAAACCTTCAATCACATACAATGTCTCATTGGAGTGTCCATATGCCAACAGGGGGGTGGTTCCTTTGGTTTCACATGGTCAGGTGGTTGGTGCTTTTTAGCCGTTGGGGCGTTCTCTTGGATTCTTCTTCATGATGATTATGGATGTACCTTGTAGTAGATTTATGTAATGAATATGATGAAATTCATGTAATATAATATTCTTGTATGTAGTAATTGGGATCTTGTAATAGGAAGAGCTATGCTCATGATGTATTTTATGTAATTGTAATTGTAAGAAGGTAGTAATTGGAATTTAGGTTTATGTCATGGATTGAAATAAGACTATACGATGTATCACACTGTACTTATAGAATGGAAGAAATGTCCTTAAATGTATTGGTAAATGAAATGGAATAGATTTATATTATGGCTTAAATGTATTGGTTGAAATTGAATTCTATGAAATGATTAGGATGTGATTGAAATGAGAAGGAACCTTAATGAATGGATTACTATTAATGAGAATGTTAGATAATATGATTTGGATGAATGATTCATGTAGATGAATTGGTAGAAAGGAAATTATTCATTGCATGTAAGGGATTGTTAAGTAAGAAGATTTCATTTAGATTATTGCATTATGAATTTGGAATTAATGCTAAAATAAATGGCCATGTTAGGGAACTAGATGCAATTGAAGTATGTTTAAATGGATTAGTAAAGATGGAATATACCTATGCATTAGGATCACATTATCAAGGAAAAGGATAAAGAGCATGTAGATAGGAATTGTTGGGTTAAGACACATTTGGCTTTGGTGCATAAAATGAATGTAGATCTAAGGGGGTTAGTCTTGCATTGAATTGGTTAAATGTATCATGCTAGAAAAATGTTAGAATAGTACACATATCATATTCGATATATCATAGTAGATTGCATATATCATGGTTAGGAAATGAATATAATGCATTAAGTTAGAATGGAATGTGATTATCATGTGAGTAGGATGTCATTATGATAGTTAATTAAGTAATGACGTTGAAGTACCCTAAGGAAAGATTAATATTATTTTTGTTTATTTTGTTAGACAGTTCAAATAACCGGAAGACAATTGAGAGGGGGGGTGAATCTGTTGTCACCAAATTACCGAAACCTTGAGAAATCAAAACTTTTAATAGCAGAACTCAGAAGATCAATACCAGGATGCATAAACCAATTACCAAAATAGAAGATATATCAATTAAGTACAAGCAACAATTAGAGATTAAATACCATCCACATGACACCAAGATTTGTACATGGAAAACCCAGTAAAGGGAAAAACCAAGGTGGGAAGCCTACTGATAGTTAGATAATACTTCTGCAGTAAGTATGTTATTACAAATTGAGGGGTCTGCACTTGCAGGAAGGCCAACAGCCTAGAGCACACTGCTCATTACAAAAAGAGTCTCATTGACTACATAAAAATCCAAACTTCAGTCTGGAAGAGAGAAATGAACTGCAATGATAGCATCTCCTATGTCTAAGTATAGTTTTGGTTAAGCTCAATACTGGAGGACTAAATCCTCTTACATAAACCCAACTCGATCACCAATGATCGACCAAATCCTTTGTTTGAATGATTATTACATTATTCGCTCCTTACATATCCATATCCATTACCATCATCTATAATGAGATCTTACATCATATATATACAAACCCTCGACCACAAACAATAAGATTGGTCACCAAACAATAAAAAAATTACATAATTACAGAACATGTCGGCCTGAGACCAAACAAATAATATCCAACCCATAAGACATCCCAGAAACACATCGAGAGGTCCAATCAACATGATACATTAAGTCGGTCCATAACCTAGATAAACCAGGACCCAATTTAGGTCCGCACACGTTAAAGCAATGATCCCAATCAACCAAGTCTTGAACATGATCACCATCAACATCCTGAATCTCTACTAGAAGCTACACCAACACCAGTTATGCATAACATCAAATATCTTCATCAAAGCTTTGTCGGTGAAACCCTCACCGGAACAACAAACCAAGCTTTCTAGCATATACGATAGCATCTGATCACCAGATCAAAACCATCTGAGTAGCATATCTAAGCCAAAACATACCGGAGCCTACCGGATCATCATGATATAATCCAAGCAAAAACCAAACATCTTACCAAGACCAAAAGGATACTGGTAAAGAAGCCAAAACAGCTAGTGTTGACATCAATGACAAAACATGAATGCAACACATAATTAATTCCTCCAAATGGCCAACAATATCCCCCTTTGGCATTGATGGCAATACTAGATATGAAAAACATCCAAGTCCTAAGAAATACCAAACAAATCTCCCACAAAAGAATATAGCAATGAAGTTCTGAAATTTCTCCCCTAATGTATATATCCCTTAAGTTTTTTCACATGAATATCTCTCCCCTTTTGACATCAATGCCAGAAATCTTACAAAAATATCAAAGCAAAAACAAAAACCATTGAATCATAAAACTAACTACTCCCCCTAAGTAGTAGCATCCCCACATCAATCCAGAATGAATAATATCTCTGATAATGCATAGTAGACTGATGCCAAATAGCATCAATCAGTTCTCTTCTAGAGGGGCAAAAACCCCTAATTTATCTCTGAGGTACTCAAATGATTCTTTAGGAAAAGGTTTAGTGAAGATATCTGCAATCTTCTCTTTAGTGTTCACATAAAACAGTTAGTACCCACAACAACATACTCAGCTTCAACAATAGATAAAGAAGTACATGACTGTTTCTTGTTGATCCATGAAACAAGTTTCTTCCCAAGAAAGAAAGCTCCACTGGAAGTACTTTTTCGGTCGTCAATATCACCTACCCAATCTGCATCTGTATATGCACATAAAGTAAAGTCATCATCCTTAGGGTACCATAAACCATATTCAGATGTACCTTGCAAGTATCTAAAAATCCTTTTCACCGCACTCTCATGATTTTATTTAGGATCACTTTGATATCTTGATGCAATGCAAACATTGTTCATTATATCAAGCCTAGTCTGAGTCAAATATAGCAGACCTCCAATCATAGACTTGTATCTTGCAGGATTTACCAGTGCAGATTCATCTTTGCTTGTCAATTTCTCACTGGTAACCATAGGAGTACTTATTGGTTTAGAGTCTTTCATACCAAATTTCTTCAACAATTCCCTAGCATACTTAGTTTGATAGATGAAAATACCTTTATCAGTCTGAGTAATCTGCAAACCTAAGAAAAATTTATAGATATTTCAAATTCTTTCTCCATATTGTTAGAAAATTTCATGCACAACTTATCTTCACCTCCAAATATAATGTCATCAACAAACACCTCAATAATCAGCATATCATCATCAATGACTTTATAATATAGATTACTGCTAGCATTACCTTTAGTGAAACCAAGCCTCAAAAGATATTTATCTAACCTTTCATATCAAGCTCTAGGTGCCTATTTCAATCCATATAAATCTTTCCTTAACCTGCAAACCATGCTTTTATCTACTGAAAGTGAAAAACCACTAGGTTGCTCAATATCAACTTCTTCATCAAGATCCCCATTCAGAAAGGCATGCTTAAAATCCATCTGATAAACCTTGTAGTTTTTATGTGCAGCATAGGCAAGAAATAATCTTACAGCTTCAATCCTAGCTACAAGTGTAAAAGTTTCACCATAATCAATTCTTTCCTTCTGAGAATATCCTTTACAAACCAATCTAGCTTTATTCCTCACAACTTGTCCATCTTCATTTAATTTATTCCTAAAAACCCATTTAGTTCCAATAACATTCTTATTTTTAGGCTGGGGAACTAAAGTCCATGTGTTATTCTTCTCTATCTAATATAATTCTTTTTCCATAGGTTTCATCCAACATTCATCTTTACATGCTTCAATTATTGATACCAGTTCAACTTGAGAAATTAAACATACCTCATTAGTTGCCAATCTCCTTCTTGTCATCACTCCATTATTCTTATCCCTATGATTTGATCTTCTGAATGACTCAACCTTACATACCTAGGAGTCTTATGACTCTCTATTCCTCTTCCTAGCTCTCTAGTTACTATTGAATTTTCTGATATTGCCGGAGTAAGTGATTCAACATTTTGTTCCAGTAAAGGGAAAAACCATAGTGGGAAGCCTACCTACAGTCAGATAATACTTCTGCAGTAAGTATGTGAAAATTGTGGGGCATGCACTTGCAAGAAGGCCAATAGCCTAGAGAACACCACTCATTACAAAAAGAGTCTCACTGACTACACAAAAATCTAGACTACAATCTAGAAGAGAGAATGAACTACAATGATAGCATCTTCTATGCCTAAGCACAGTTCCAGTTAAGCTCAATACCAAAGGACTAAATCCTCTTACATAAACCGAACTTGATTACCAATGATCAACCAAATCCTCTGTCTGAGTGATTATTACATTATTCTCTCCTTACATATCCATATCTCATACCTATATGATCTAAAATGAGATCTTACTATTAGATAGTTCAAATAACCGGAAAAAAACTGAGAGGGGGGGGAATGAATCAGTTGTCTCAGATTATTAGAACCTTAAACAATTAAAACTTTAATACCGAAACCCAAAAAATTAATACCAAAATGCATAAACCAATTATCGAGATAGCATATATATCAATTATTGTTTTTCTAGGGTATTTTGGAGGGCATTACAACTTGAAGAAAAAGGAATCTAGTATGAAGGAGTATACCGAAGCATTCTACAAGCTGAATATCATATCCAAACATGTCAATGATGAGGTTGAACAAGTTGAAAGATATTTGAATGGATTGTTGATGTCTATATAGGATGAACTTAGTTTGATCAAGTTGCAAAGTGTTGAAGAAGCTTACCAATATGTCATGAAAGTTAAAGAGAAGTTGAACAAAAGACATGAGCATAGATAGAGAGATAGAGGTGGAAGGTTTTCCAAAGGAAGAGGAACCTATACAGATCAGAACAAGGTTAAAGAAGTAAGCAAAGAAGGTAATTCATATTGGAAGGATGATAGGAATTTCTACCAAAGGAGAGAACTTGATGGTTATCGAAATAAGGGTTTTGGAAAAGATGACAAAAGACAAGATAAGAGAGTGTTTAGGGGGAATTGATATAAGTGTGGAGGAGAAGGACATCGTGGTTTCAAATGTAAGAGGATGAAGAACACTAGGAGAACAACATTGGTGGAAGAAAGCCCAACCGGATCAATTAACAAACTAGAAGATGAAGAACTGTTGATGATGAGGATAGCATTGTGTCATGTTGGAGGAGATGAAGAGCCCTTGCAGAGGCAAAATTTGTTCAAGACCAAATGTAAGGTATCTGGTAAGCATTGTAAAGGTATCAGATAGCATGGATTTAGGATGATCATAAGTTGTTAGTAAGTAAGTAGTGTTTAGTAAAATTGAAAATTGGGAACTATCATGATGAAGTCTTGTGTGATATTATGCCTATAGATATTTGTCACATTTTTTTGGGTAGACCTTGGTAGTTTGATAAACATATAATACATGATGGGAGAAAGAACATATACACTATTGTAGCGATTGGGATGAAACAAACTGTGTTACCCTTAGAGGAGCCTTTGAAGAGTGAAGTTTGTATGAATGCTAGAATCTATTTGGTGGATGGAAGGAAATTTCTAAATGGGATGAGACATGAGAATGTGTGCTTTGCCTTAGTTCCTAAGAAGTCTGAGAATCCAAAGCATGAAGAAGAAGAACCAGAGGAGATAAAGGAATTTCTAACAGAGTATGAAGACATCATTTCGGATAACGTGCCTCATAGATTGCCACTTGTAAGAAGTATCAGTCACTACATGGACCTGATTCCCAGCGCTAGTTTGCCTAACAAAGGTGCACACTGGATGACACCAACAGAGAATGAAGAGTTGAACAAACAAGTGCAGGAATTGCTGAAGAGAGGTTTGACCAGAGAAAGTTTGAGTCCTTGTGTGGTCCCATTAGTGTTAGAACCTAAGAAGAATGGAGAATGGAGGATGGTTTTTGATTCCAGAGCAATAAACAAGATCACAATGAAGTATCGGTTTCTTTTATGTAGGATGGATGACATAATGGACTATTTAATTGGAGACATACTACACAAAGATAGACCTGAAGAGTGGATATCATCAGATCAAAATCAGAGAAGGAGATGAGTGGAAGACAACATTCAAGACAAATGAAGGATTGTATGAATGGTTGGTGATGCCTTTTGGGTTGACTAATACACCTAGTACTTTCATGAGGTTGATGAATGAGGTAGTGAAGAAATTCTTGGGTAAGTTTGTTATTGTATATTTGGATGGCATTCTAATTTTTAGTAAGATGAAAGAGGATCATTTGTTGCATTTAAGACAAGTCTTGCAGTGGTTGAGAGAAGAGAAGTTTTTGATAAATCTTAAGAAGTGTGTTTTCGTGAAGGAAGAGTTAGTCTATTTGGGATTTTTTAATATCTATGAATGGATTAAAGATGGACCCTGAGAAAGTAAAAGCAATTGTTGAATGTCCTACACTGGAACACATTAGAGAGGTAAAATCATTTTATGGATTGGCTAGTTTCTACAGGAAGTTCATCAAAAAATTTAGTTCAGTTTGCAATCCTATGACTAAGACAATGAGGGGAGAAAGGAATGAATTCAAGTGGACCACTAGAGAAAATACAAGTTTTGAATTGTTGAAGAAGAAGGTCACTAAGCAGCCTGTATTAACTTTACCAGATTTCAACAAAGTATTCCAAGTGGACTGTGATGCAAGTGGGAATGTAATTAGAGTCGTCTTGAGTCAAGAAGGGAGAGCAATAGTTTATTTTAGTGAGAAGTTGAATGATGCCAGGAGGAGATGTTCAGTGCATGATCAAAAATTTTATGCCATAGTTCAAGCCTTGAAGAAGTGGAGACATTACCTATTGCCTAAGGAATTTTTGTTGTATATTGATCATCAAGCCTTATAGTATTTGAATAGTCAGAGTAAGTTGAATCAGAGACATATGAGATGGGAAGATTTTTTATAGAGTTACACCTTTGTGTTGAAGCATAGAAGTGGTAAGTCAAACAAAGTTGATGATGCATTGAGTAGAAGGATAAACTTATTGACAAAGATGAGAGTGATAAAATTAGGATTTGAGGATTTGAAGGCCTTGTATGATAATAACCCAGATTTCACATAACCTTGGAGAGAATGTAAAGAATTGGTTATTGTAGATAGAAGCAAGTGGTTAGATTATTTCATTCAGGATGGGAAGTTATTCAGAGGGGTTTAGTTGTGTATACCTAAGAGTTCTATGAGGGATAATCTGATAAAGGAGAAACATAATGGAGGATTAGCCGAACACTTTGGTGTTGACAAAACATAGTGAACATTACTTTTGGCCTCAGATTCATAAGGATGTTAGGAAATTTGAGCAAAGTTGTAGAGTTTTTCAAGTTGCAAAAGGTAACAGTCAGAATGTGCGATTGTATAAACCTTTGACAATACCAAAGAGACCTTGTTGGCAATTTGGCATTAAGCTGTCTTTGATGTCAACCAGTTTGGCAAGGTCATCGGTAAGTAAGAAGGGGTGACCGATATGATGGCAATACACATGAGAGTGAGCAGATAGAAGGAAGGATACTGGTACACATGACTTGGGTCATCTACTAGTAAAGAAGGCTTACCAGTAAGGCATAAACCAGGATGAAGGTTGTTTGTGTATTATCAAGGCACAATAACTGGTGAATAGAACATACAGGATGTTTGATGGTCATATCAGTAACATAGACTAAATCAATAGTAAATCTGGATCGACAAAGTATGTCAAACCGACATAGGAATCCAAGAAAAGGTGGATGTCGACAAGCATGACAACTAGATTCCAGGTGGAGGTATTGCACAGGTCAGTGGAGTGTGCATCGATGTAACAAATCTGCATGCAAGTCGGCTTTTATGAGGAACCCACAAGTCATGGAGGATGCTAGAAGATTGCATCTCGAGGAAGGCAAGCTAGAAAATAAATCGCACTAATCTTGCAAGAAGATTTGATCTTCATACCTGTAAGGTGAAGGAAACATCAAAGCCATTAAAGGCGAGTGACAGAGAAAAGTAGAAAACATGGTGCCGACCTCCAGATTTAGAAAAACTCACATTAGAATGCGAAGTTCGGCTAGTGATTGATCATTGCCATAAAGATAATATCCCTGAAAAGAAGATCGAATCAAAGGAGATTCAAATTGATTTGAAAAAGGAAAACCTAACACGACAATGTTTGAATGCATTCTTGGTGGGAATCCATGATTATAAATATACAAGCTCAAAACATAAAAAAATTTGATGGTTAAGGAGGAAAAGAAGATTGAAGAGAGATGGAGTGCAAAGAAGAAACATCTCCTTTAGAATTTATTCTAAGTAAGTTTCAGAGTGAGTGAACAAGAAAATCAGTGAGAGGGTTTACCTGGCAGTGATTGAGTATCGGTATAACTAAAGCAGGTCCAATAGTTGAGCAAACTAGTGAGGTGTAGTTGACCAAGATGACATCCAAGTGTGACACAGTGAGTTATGAGACTATGAGAGAGAGAGAGAGAGAAGAGAGGCCAAGAATCAGAGAGGGTGATCTCATAACTGGCAGTGTGAGATCCAATAAAGAAGAGAAGACTATCAACCAGCAATAACATATTTGATCAAGAATTGCAGAACTCATTTGCAACAAGAAGCTATAATTGTATCAAAATTGTATTTCAACATACATCACCAAGTTGGAGCTTGGTGCAGGGGTTGGTGCTCCTTGGGTTGGTTCCCTAAATTAGTAGGGATTTGTGCTCCTTGGGTTGGTACCCTAAATCTTTGTAATTTAGTGTTTCATTTGTGAGGTTGGATTGGAGTAGTAGTCTCCAATAGCATTTCTCACCGAGGTTTTTCCCATATTAGGTTTCCTCATATATCTAATGTTGTGGGTTGCATTTGTGTGATTGTCTTCTTTGGTATCCTCATTATCTTTACTGGTTTGATTATTTAGTGCTTAAGATAACAACCGGTATTCTGACGTTTCCTTAAAAGACAAAGAGTTTAGGAGCCACTGATTCATCCCCCTCTCAGTGGCACTCTATGCTTAACAATTGGTATCAGAGCATACATTCCCAGTTATTTATAAACCTTGGGTAGATTCTGGACTTAGAACACAATGGCAAGAAATGAGTCTGCTTCCTCAAAAGCCCCCATGTTTGATGGATCCAACTATGCCTTTTGGATAAGAAGAATGGAGACCTATATCTCCTCCCTTGGTTTTGATGTGTGGATGTTTGTCAAGAGTGGGTATTGTGTCCCTAGTGTTCCTCCCACTGATGTGGATGCCAAGAAGGAGTATGAGAATAATGCAAAGGCCAAACATGCTATTTTGAGTGGAATGTTTGATAATGAGTTTGTCAAGGTCATGCACTATGCATCTGCCAAGGAAACTTGGGATAAAATGTAGAGGTTATTTGAAGGAGATGCAAAAGTCAAAGAGGTCAAGCTACAAGAACTAAGGGGCCAACCTGAGGGCATCAAGATGAAGGATGATGAAAAGATTGTAGACTACCTTCACAGATTTGATGAAACTGTGAATACCATCAAAGGACTTGGAGAAGATATTGCAGATGAGATCCTTGTCAAGAAGGTACTTAGGTCTCTTACACCTAAGTATGATACAAAGGTGTTTGTCATAGAAGAAGCCAAAGATATGAAGAGATTTTCAATGGATGAACTATTTGGCTCATTAATAGCCTATGAGATGAGAACGGTTGGTGATACTTCCTTAAGAAAAGAAGCAGCGTTCAACACCACCCAAAAGGGCAAATAAATAGCTGCTCATGAAGGATCCAATGAAGACTCTGATGCAGAGGTAGCAAACTTTTTTAGAAAGCTTAAAAGAGGATCCGATGAGTATAAAGGAAATCTACCACTCAAATGTTTCAACTGTGGTAAGGTTGGACACTTTGCTGCAAAATGTCCTTACAATGAAACTGGTGGAGATGAGTCAAGAGAGTTTAGCAAATCTGCTGACAAAGATAGAGAAATAAAAAAAAACCAACAAGGGAGAAGAGGCTACCAGAAGAAGAATAGGATCTATACTATTGAAGATGATGACATAGATGAAGAAAGTGCATCAGAAGATGACTACCATGAGAATGATAGAAAAGTTAATCTCTTTATGGCACTTGATGAACCAGTTGGTGAAGATGAGGAAGAAGAGGATATTGAGGTTGAGGTGGATTTAGAAGGAGAGCTTATAAGTTCTCTTGAGGAACTGAGTAAAACAAGAAGAGAACTCAAGAAGGTCAAGCATGCTGCAGTAGATGAACAAGGTCTCTTGAAGCAATCCTTGGATGAGTCCAATCAAGTCATATCTGACTTGAAATTACAGCTGGAAGAAACCAAGAGAATATGTGAAGTTACATCCTATAATCTGAAGAAGAAGGAAAAGGAACATCAAGATTTGGAAGCAAAAATAGTGAAGCTCAGAAAGGAGATTGAAGAAAGTAAGGAGGAAATAAAAGTAAGGAGCAAATATGAAGGCAACACTAAAGCCTTAGACAAGATGGTGAGCAAACAGAAGCAATCCAAGGATACCGATGGCTTAGGCTTTGAAGAAGGTCAAAGTTCAAATAGAAAAGATACATCCGACAAAGAAATAAAGTTCACCTCTTCAAATGAAGGTGAAGAAAAGAATACATTCACTGTAGGCAAGGATAGCGGTAAAAAGACATATGCAGATGTTGTTGGAAATCGCCACACAAATCGGTATACACAAGCAATGAATCAGAGGGCACACTCATTGTACTGACATGCAAATCCAAGGAGAAATGCAAGAGTTTACCATGAAGGATTCACCAGATTCAACGACATGAAGGGAAGACCTCTGATGAGTTAGTCCTTTGCAGGACCAAGGCAACCTAACTGGTATGTTTCTAACTTTCCTGGTTACTATTACCGGTGTAACAAATTTGAGCATAGAATAGCTAATTGTAGATTAACCAATCGGCCCTCTATGAGTTATGAAATTAGAAATCCTTTTAATGCACTCTGGGATATAAATGTTGTCTGTTATTAGTGCAATGGATATGGTCATAGGAGTTTATAATGTAGAAAAAATAAACTGGTGCCCTATAATAATTTTAAGGATTTACCCTTAAATGAAAATGTGAAATGCTATAACTGTCAAGAGTTTGGACACATAGCAAGGTTGTGTAAAAACAAGAAGATAAAGTAGAAGAAGACAAATCTTGATCAAGATCCGGTAGCTGAACCTGAGGACAATATAGCAGCTGACAAGAAAAAAGGAAACCAAATCGGTATGGGTTGAGAAAGAAAAAGAAAAGGCAAAATCAAGTCTAATAGTGCAGACTGCCTTACATGCTGAAAAGAAAAATCTATGGGTTGTAGATAGTGGTTGCTCCAACCACATGACTGGTGACAAAAAGAAATTCATCAAACTTGAAGACTGGAATAGTGGTTCAGTAAGATTTGGAGACAACTCATCCATCAAAATAAAGGGAAAAGGTATTCTAAGTATTGATGGAAAATTGAAGGCACGTGATGTATATTATGTGGAAGGCCTAAAGCATAATCTATTGAGTGTGAGTCAAATGTGTGACGAAGGTTACAAATTCACCTTTGACTCAACCGGTTTCTAGATAAAGAAAGATAATACCAGTTAGGTTGTGGCAGAAGGAAAGAGAACAGATGGTAATGTTTATAATCTGAAATAATTCTATGAGTCCCAATGCATGTTAGGACAGGTTGATGAAATTTGGTCATGGGACCGAATATTAGACCACATAAACTTTGATAGCCTAGTTGCAGTAAGCAGAAAGGGGTGTGTGAGGAATATTCCACCCATCATCAAACCGGTAAGCATATTTTGTGATGAATGTGTGAAAGGAAAGCAAACTAAGGTGAGCTTCAGGACAAAATAGAACAACACCTCAAGACCACTTGAAATTGTGCATACAGATCTGTGTGGTCCAACTAGGACAAGAGCACTTGCAAGTGAAAGATATTTTATACTTTTTATTGATGAATACTCAAGAATGACATGGGTCACCTTCCTACAAGATAAGTCACAAGAATTTGATAGATTCAAGATATTTAGGAAGATGGTGGAGAAACAAAGTGGGTGAAAGCTAAAATGTCTAAGATCAAACCGGGGTAGAGAGTTCACATCAAATGAATTTGAAGATTATTGTGAAAAACATGGAATTAGAAGGCAATACTCAGCCCCTAGGACACCATAGAAAAATGGTGTGGTAGAAAGAAAGAACGGGACAATTAAGGAGATGGCCATAACCATGTTAAATGAGGCCAGTCTGCCAGAGACATATTGGAAGGAAGTTGTTCATATTGATGCTTAGACTTTGAACTGGGTTCAATTAAGAACAAACAACAGAATGACACCTTATGAGTTGTGGTATGACCAACATCCAACACACAAATACTTCAAAGTATTTGGAAGTGTGTTATCAAAAGAGATATGGATGGTCTAGGTAGTTTTGACTCCAAGAGTGATGAAGGAATCTTCCTTGGTTACTCATCTAATAGCAAGGCCTACAAATGCTACAAAAAAAGATGAAGAAGAGTCACTAAGAGTGTGCATGTAAAAGTTGATGAGGACATGTACAAAGAAAGTCAACTACAGGTTAACCGGTATGATGATTTTGGTGATGAAGGCGAGGAAGCTCAATCAGACAATGAACTAGAAGAAGCATCCAAGAAGGCTCCCAACCGGTATGTGCAGTTGAATCACCTAGAAGAGCAAATTTTGGGAAATAAGTGGTGATGGTGTGCAGACTAGAAGAAGACTTACTCGAAATGATGAACAAATCAACTTTTGCCTCATGACTGAAGTAGAACCTAAAACATTCAATGAGGCCAACAAAAGACAAGAATGGATGGATGCCATGGAAGAAGAACTGCAACAGATTGAGAAGAAAAAGACTTGGGAATTAGTCCCTAGACCAAAAGACAAGAAAATTGATGAATACTAAGAGGGGGGGTGAATTAGTATGCCAAAAATCTTAGTACTTAAACACTTTGCTAGTCTAACAGTAAACCGGTAAAACAGTTTAGCAAACAAACTGGTTAGCACACATGCAAACCAAATAGCAAATAATGCATTCACCCATAGAAGCACAAACACCATAACACAAGAGATTTTGACGTGGAAACCCAAATGGGAAAAACCATGGTGAGATGGAACTCACAAGTAACTATCTGCAAAATAGGAACCAGACCGGTTAAGGTCATATAATGTTCTTTACCAGAACAGATCCTGTTAGGAATCTCAATCTCTGTTAGGAGATAAGTCCAATTAAAGACTACCTTGCTAGAGGATTTTAGATCCACAAATGTGAACCACCTTATTAGAGGATTTACAAAAGGCTTTTGGGCCTACCTAGTTAAGGGCTACAGACTTGTCGAAGATCTGAGTAATCAACAAGTGAGTGATCTAGCAAATAGCACAGATTGCTTGGTTATATCCTTGATAGCTCATTCCTAATGCATTATAGAATTACTTAAGTCTTTTACACATTCATACTCTCTCTAACTCATCAACCACCTTAAACCCTTGCAACAACATCAACAACCTAAAACCCTAGACATGATGTCCTTATAAAGGAATCTGATTTCATGTCAGTCCAATACGATTACAATACAATCTCCTAGGTTCAATGCATCTAGACATATTCAGTAAAACGACACAAAAAGCACCGTTAAAGTGTCGGCACCATCAAGCAATTGGTGGATGGTAACTCATCACAAAATGTTGGTTGGTAACTCATCATAGAGTATTATCGGTTCATACAAAATACCGGTTCAAGCAAAATACCGGTTGCCGGTTTGATAAAATGAAGACTGGGAAATATGTGTTCTGCTGCTTTGATCCTTCGTACCGCTTGAGATCCTCAAGATGCTTGGGGTCAACATACCGCTTTAGATCAGTAATCACTTTCTGCAAAACATCAATAGTCTAAGGACTATAATGCATCATACCGATTGGAACATGTACCGGTTGAGCTTTAACTTATACATACAAAATTGATCTCAATGCAAGTGTGTGTCCATCAATAACAATCACAACATAATCATCAAAAATGCCAACAATCTCCCCCTTTGGCATTGATGGCAACACTTAGGAAATTTTGACATCTAAGTGTTTTACAACAAAACTATGCTTGAATCAAAATTAGTCCCCCTAAGCATATACACTATCCCTTTTGCAGAAAATACAATGTATACTACTTCTTAATAGAAATAACATGAAAGTATACATCAAAACATTCAAAATTTATACTTCTCCCCCTTTGCCAATAATGACAAAAATAATATTACAGACTAACACCTATGTCATTAGTATTAAAAGAATAAGAGTTTATGACAATAAGGAATAAAACTTGTCAAAAACTGATTTAAAGTCCTACAAAAATTGTTTCATAGATAAGGACCAGGACTCAAGTAGGGAGGTGGCTACTTCTTTCTCTGTCTAAATCTGGGAGACCTGTTCTTCCATGGCATCTAGTGTGCTCATCTCTTGAGTCACCGTTAAGGCATCCAGATTTAAATAACATTTCTGAAGTATCTGCAGGCGTGGGAGTAGAACCAGTTGGAGTTCCTACAAATCTCAAGTTCGGTTGCTTATTTCCAACTCTACTTTGGTAGACTGAATGTGAAACCGGTGAACGGTTTGCCCATAAGTTGTAAAAGAGTCATATGGCAACTTGAAGGTACTCATATACAACTGCAAGTCAGTTTGAAGCTTTTGCTTCTATACAAGCACATCATCATAGAAGAGATGGGGTTGGAAAATCTTACTTAGGAGTAGATTCCCCTCATCCAAAGCATTCCTTATGTCTTTTTATGCTTTTTGTAGTTCAGACCGGAGCTCATTAAGCTTCTTCACCAAGGAAATGTTGAGAGCCTTTTGATGCTCTTTCTTGGCATTTGCTTCTGCTACCTCCTCTAAGCTCTGCACAGGATCATCCACTACTGTGCATAGGAGCTTCAATTGGGCCAATGATGAGTCAGTACTAGGGAGGTTTGTGCCAGGTAACAAACTGGTAAGAGTGTCCACCATATCTTGGATCACATCTTCCTCCTTCTTCCTCTATATCACTTCAAGGCGTTCTTGAGAAACCTTGATGCTCTGTAGTAGCTCCATTTTGCTTGCAGACTGGAGGTCAATCGGACTGGTGAGGTTAGCCAGTTTGGCTTGACTACCGATTGCCTTTGGAGTCTCCATCTGTGTGCTCTTTGCCGCTTTTTCTTCCTTGTCCTCCTCTGCCTTCTTCTTCTCCACTTCTTTTCTCTTTTCCTCTTCCTTATCCTCCCCTTCCTTCTTCTTTTCTGCTTCCTTTCTCTTCTCCTCTTCCTTTCTCTTCTTCTCATCCTCTTCTTCTTTCTTCTTCCTTGCATATTCTTGTTTCTTTTTCTCTTCATCCTCTTCTTTTCTTTTCTTTTCTTCTTCTTTTCTCTTTTCTTCCTGTTTCCATTTCTCCTCATCTTCTTCCTTCTTCTTCTTGTCCTCTTCCTTTTTCTTCTTCTTCTCTTCATCCTTCTTCTTCTTCTCCTCTTCATCCTTCTTCTTCTTCTCCTCTTTTGCTTTCTTCTTCTCCACTTGCCTCTTTGCTTCCTCCTTTTTGTCCTCAGTTTCCTTTTGCTTTACTTCATGTTTTGCCTACTTCTCCTATCGTGTTGCTTCTGATGGTGTACCTTGAGAAACATCCTCTCCATCTAGAGCATCGACATCAATAGTGTCTATGGGTTCAGTAACTAGGTTTCCTTCATTGTCAAACACTTCATCCGGTTTAGTTATTTATGTTTCTTGCTCAGCCTTCCTGTTGGCTTCAGCCACCTAATGCATCTTAAGAGCTTCTAGAGCAAGAGTGTGTGTATTCTTGAGCACTTCTTGACTCTTTCCTTCCAGTAATAGGAGTCTTCTTCTCCTCATGAAGAAGAGGCCTTTGTATTTATTCATTACTTTGAATAGTTCTAAATTTGATACATCAGGAAAATGTTCAGCAAAAACTTTCTCTCTCATTTCCTGTTCCTTCTCTATGGCAATGCGCCATTTATTATCTAAGGAATTATACAAAGAATCTGGTGTCTTAGATCTAATTTTTGAAGGCGACCGGTCATTAACACATAAATACTTAATGATTTCTTTTTCAACTGCTTCTTTTTCATCATCATTGAAATCATCAAAACAATTAATCAAATCATTCAACAGTTTTCTCCTAATATTTTTGATGGTTCTTTGACAATGTGTCAAAGGTTTGTAGGAAGAAATGTCAATATTTACTGGTGCTAATGATGCCGGTTCATTCTTTGTCTTTTTCTTTGCTTGTCTTGTCTTCTTAGGTTTTTCCTCAGATACAGTTTCTTCTAAGTCTGGTGAGGCATTCCTTGTCTTCCTATTTCTCTTGAAGACTTTGGCAAGTGCCGCTATCGGTTTCTTCTTTGTAGGTAACCGCTTGGTCACTTTGGGATTGGCTGCAGTAACCGGTGCCGGTGCCAATGCCGAAGGCACTGCCTTTCCTTTCTTGTCAGGGGATTCTTCAACCGATGCAACCCTTTCCAGATAGGTGCCGGTTCTCTTTGCCTTGGGATCTAGGGGTGAGGTAATTAGGGTAGAGGCATACCTGTCCAACATATCATACATCACCTCATAGCCCATAGGCTCCACTTCTTCCAGTTTGGGCTCAACGGCCTCCATTATGCATTGATCCACATTGATGATAAAGCAAATATTGTCTTCATACTTCTTGACAATGTCACTAGATATCCTCATCCTTAGGCTCATCTTGCTTATGAACTCATCAAAGTACCTGTTTAGAACATCAGGGTAACCGGTTCCAACTACTTGTAGGCTTTCTTTGATCTACTTGGTAACCGGTTGGTCCGCAGACCACTGAATATCTCCCACTCTAGGAAAGTAACCTTGGAAGTAGAAAAATAGTCCTACTAGAAGTTGTCCAAACTTGAATTTTAATACATTATCTTGTTTGATTGACTTAAGATTCAACATGATTTGCCTTTGCATACCAGTGCAGAGGTCAAATGATGCATCTTCCTTGATCATCCGGTAAGTAGCATTTATCGCTGCAGCAGATACAGAGTTAATTTTGCTAGCAGAGAACGTCCGGTATCCAATCACCATGCATGAATATTTCACGAGGTCATCCTTGATGGAATTAATATTCATTCCTCATGAGTCGCTCACTGAATTGGTGAGCTTGGATATTTCCATCTTGCTGACCTTCCTAAGGGCTGGCACTTCCCTTGTATTGCAAAAACCCGTGATGGCATGAATAGCTTGTGGAGTGATATCATGCGTTCTCTTCAGGTACATCTTGTCACCATGAACTCTGCTCAGAATGATTCTAATATGATCATCTGTGAAATCCTCAAAGAAGTAAACCACATTGTGAAGTTTCTTCTTCTCCAAAACGCTATACTCTGGTTTGATCTTTTTATCCTTCTGACAGAATAGACCTAGCTGTGAATGGATCACAAGAGACCCTAGGTCTTTGATTTTGCAGTCTATATAATCTGAAATCCCTTCCTCTACTATAAACCCAGTCGGTACTTGTGACAAAGCAATATATTTCGATTTTCTTTGAATAAAATCCATGGAATCGACAATTGCACTAGAACTATCATGAGATGCGGAAGCCATGACAAAACAAAAAACTCGAGAAATACCTTTCAAAAATTGATAATTTAGGGCTTTACAAATTCCACTTTGCCTTCCACTTCGTCAGTTGCCGAATCACCGCTTTGCGTTCTTCTCTTGACCATTTGTAATTTGCTTTTGAATCTCCTTCAAGGTTTCTAAATTTCTCTGAATCGCAGCACAAGTCACTTTTTCGTCGCCCTGCACTTGAAAACCTTCTTCACTCAAAAAAAAAATGATAATGAGAAATGATTTGAAAATTCTTTTTAAACATATTCCTCACCTACCGTAATTAATGCTCCACCATTAGGGCGTAAACCCTAATTTGCCTTTTACCATTTCCGGTCTTCCTCCAAATGACAGGTATCACATACCGGTTAAGGTCTTTTACCGGTGTAAACCGGGGGTTCGAAACATTTCGCCGTTTGCTCCCCCTAAGCTTTTCTGATGCTTAGTTTGCCAATTCCAATATGTCCACACTAGGTGCAGAAACCGGTTCTTCTTGTAACACCGCTGGATTCTTCTTCTAGGTTTTGTTCATATCTGCTTGAACAGTGTCAATATCAATCTTTCCTTATAGAGTGACCGGTATATCATCTGATATTTTCTTTCTTGATCTGCAGAATCTGGCAATGTGACCTAGTTTATTGCAATGATAGCAGACCATTCCAAGTGCTCTCCAAGGTCCATTATTCATGTTGTCGTTCTTCCTCCTACATGTTGTAGCTGTGTGACCATGACCATGATAGACCATACAGTTTGTTCTCCATCTAGTTGCCACTTGATAGCCACCGCTTCTTGACTAATGATTGAAGGCATTAAACCGGTTGTGATTCTGGTTCACAAAAGGTTCAGGACCAACTCCTTGAGTCCTCTGAGGATATCTTCCAGTGTTGTTCATAACAGACCTGCATTCAGATGCTCTATGCCCAAAATTGTTGCATGCATAATAGTTACCATTGAATCTATAGGATCTAGGCTTATCATTTAGAAAATAAGGAAAATTATTGTAAGCCTTACTCCTACACACATTTGCAGTATGTCCTTCTTTAAGATAGTTAAAGCAAATAGGTTTAAACTTTTGCTTACCTTTATCCTTTGATGTTGGTTGTTTCTTTGATGCTCCAGCATTTGTACCAGAGGTCTCACCTTCCTCATGAACGGAATAACCAAGTCCATCATTATTCTTGACAAGTTTGGTAGATTCAAGCTTTTTCTCTAGCTTGACAGTACTCTTGTTGAACTTAGCAAGTATTTCCTTTGACTCAGAGAGTTCTTTAGAAATAGCAGCATTTGTTTCCATCAGGTTTTCATTCTCAAAGATGGTAATGTTTAGTTCTCCTTGCATGTCTTCCTTTTCCACTTTTCTCACATGGAGTTGAGAAGTTAGGGCACTGATCTCTTGCTTCAGCTTGGAGATTTCATGATCTTTATCTTTTATCAGATCTTCAGGTTTCCTCTGGTTCTCAAGCTCTTGGCACATTCGGATAGTCAGTCCTTCCAACTCCTTTCTTAGATTGGAATTGGATTCATTCAACTTTTCTACTTCTTGGATTAGGGCTTCCATGTCCGCTTCATCAGAAGAACTATTTTCAAATAGCTCCATCAACTTTTCAGCATGTTCTCTCCTCTTTGCTTGAGATGCCTTATGTTTGACCATAAGATCATCATAGGCTTGCTCAAACTGAGTGAGCTGATGAGTAAGTTCCCTCAATGTGTATTCCCCCATATCTCTTTCCAAGTGGTTAAACTTATAGAAAGGTTGGCTCTGATACCAATTGATGAATACTAAGAGGGGGGTGAATTAGTATGCCAAAAATCTTAGTACTTAAACACTTTTCTAGTCTAACAGTAAACCGATAAAATAGTTTAGCAGACAAACTAGTTAGCACACATGCAAACCAAATAGCAAATAATACATTCACCCACAGAAGCACAAACACCATAACACAAGAGATTTTGACATGGAAACCCAAATGGGAAAAACCACGGTGAGATGGAACTCACAAGTAACTATCTGCAAAATAGGAACCAGACCGGTTAAGGTCATACAATGTTCTTTATCAGAACAAATCCTGTTAGGAATCTCAATCTCTGTTAGGAGATAAGTCCGATTAAAGACTACCTTGCTAGAGGATTTTAGATCCACAGACGGGAACCACCTTGTTAGAGGATTTACAAAAGGCTTTTGGGCCTACCCAGTTAAGGGCTATAGACTTGTCGAAGATGTGAGTAATCAACAAGTGGGTGATCTAGCAAATAGCACAGATTACTTGGTTAGATCCTTGATAGCTCGTTCCTAATGCATTCCAACATTACTTCAGTCTTTTACACATTCATACTCTCTCTAACTCATCAACCACCTTAAACCCTCGCAACATCATCAACAACCTAAAACCCTAGACATGATGTCCTTATAAAGGAATCTGATTTCATGTCAATCCAATAGGATTACAATACAATTTCCTAGGTTCAATGCATCTAGACATATTTAGTAACATGACACAAAAAACAACGTTAAAGTGTCGACACCGTCAAACAATCGGTGGATGGTAACTCATCACAAAATGTCGGTTGGTAACTCATCATAGAGTATTATCAGTTCATACAAAATACCAGTTCAAGCAAAACACCGGTTGTCGGTTTGACAAAATGAAGACTGGGAAATATGTGTTTTCCTGCTTTGATCCTTCGTACTACTTGATATCCTCGAGCTGCTTGGGGTCAACATACCGCTTTAGATCGGTAATCACTTTCTGCAAAACATCAATAGTCTAAGGACTATAATGCATCATACTGGTTGGAACATGTACTAGTTGAGCTTTAACTTATACATGCAAAAATGATCTCAATGCAAGTGTGTGTCCATCAATGACAATCACAACATAATCATCAAAAATGCCAACAAAAATCATTGGCACTAAATGGGTCTACCGGAATAAAATGAATGAAGAAGGTAAAATTGTTAGGCATAAAGCTAGACTAGTGTGCAAAGGATACTCTCAGGTAGAGGGAATTGACTTTGAATAAATATTTGCACCGATAGCTAGATTAGAAGCAATTAGAATATTTGTAGCCTTCTCTGCCTACAAGAGTTATAAAGTATATCAAATGGATGTAAAAGCTACCTTCCTACATGGAAATTTAGAAGAATAAGTATGCATGGAGCAACCAGAAGGGTTTCTGCTACATGATGATGAAACATTTGTGTGTCGGTTGAAGAAGGCCTTGTATGGTCTAAAGCAAGCTCGTAGAGCATGGTATTCAAGACTAGATCAGTACCTGAAGGAGTGGTGATTCAAAAAGGGGAGTCTTGACAATAATTTGTACATAAAGAAAGATAGAAACCACATGATCATTGTGGTTGTGTATGTAGATGACATTATATTTGGAGGCAATAAGGACACCCTCTGCAAAGAATTTGCTGATCAGATGCAGTCAGAATTTGAGATGTCAATGCTTGGTGAATTGGCATACTTCCTTAGTTTGCAGATATCACGACAAGATAAGGGAATCTTTATCTTGCAAATCAAGTATGCAAAGGAAATGTTGAAGAAATTCCAACTAGAGGATTGTAAACCGGTAAGTACCCCCATGGTGATCGGAAGTAAATTGAGCAAGAATGATGATTCACTAGTGGTGGATTAGACTTTGTATAGATCCATGATAGGAAATCTATTGTATCTAACTTCTTCTAGACCGGATATAGTATAGACAGTATACATGGTGGCCAGATTCCAAGCTACACCTAAGCAGTCACATATGAATGTTGTAAGAAGAATCTACAGGTACCTACAAGAGACACTCAATTATGGATTGTGGTACCCTAAACAAGGGGAATTCATCTTGGAAGCATACACTAATGTTGATTGGGTAGGTTGCATTGATGATCGGAAGAGCACAAGTGGTGGTGCATTCTTCCTAGGTGACCGGTTGGTCTCATGGCATAGCAAGAAGAAGGACTCGGTCTCTCTATCAACTATTGAAGCATAATACATTGTTGTTGCTACATGCTACTCTCAAGTGCTTTGGATGAAGCAGGCCCTCAAAGATATACAAGTAGACATCACTGATCATATTTTCATCCAGTGTGATCATTCGAGTGCAATCAACATAGAAAGGAATCCATTGATGCATTCCATAACAAAGCACATTGCTATCAAGTATCATTTTCTCAGAGAAAAGGTTAAAGGACAAGAGGTAAGGATGGATTATGTCCCTACCGAAGAACAAGTAGTAGACATTTTCACCAAACCATTACCGGTAAGCACCTTTGAGTACCTCTGACACAAGTTGGGAGTTGTGTCATTTGCCTTATGCATTTGAGCACGAAAGGATTTATATGATTCAGGGGGAGTTCATAGCAATCAAAGGGGGAGTGTACAGTACCCTTTTTCATTCTATCAAAGGGGGATAAATGTACCGGTATGAAGTGTCTTGTGATAAGTTGACATCAATGCCAAAGGGGGAGATTGTTGGCAATTTGGTATTAAGTTGTCATTGATGTCAACCGGTTTGGCAAGGTCATTAGTAAGTAAGAAGGGGTGACCGATATGATGGAAATACACATGAGAGTGAGCAGACAGAAGGAAGGCTACCGATACACATGACTTGGGTCATCTACCGGTAAATAAATCTTATCGGTAAGGCATAAATTGGAATGAAGGTTGTTTGTGTGTTATGAAGGCACAATAACTGGTGAACAGGACAGAAAGGATGTTTGATGGTCATACCAGTAGCATAGACTAAACCGGTAGTCAACTTGGGTCAACAAAGTATTTCAAACTGACATAGGAATCGAACAAAAGGTGGATGTCGACAAGCATGATAGCTGGATGCCAGGTGGAGGTATTGCATAGGTCGGTGGAGTGTGCATCGATGTAACAAATCTACATGTAGGTCAACTTTTATGAGGAACCCACAAGTCACGAAGGATGCCAGAAGATTGGAGCTAGAGGAAGGCAAGCTAGAAACGCAACCACACTAATCTTGCAAGAAGATTTTATGTTCGTACCTTTTAGGTGAAGGAAACGGCAAAGCCATTAATGGCGAGTGAGAGAAAGAAAAGCGGAAAATCGTGGTGCAGACCTCCAGATTTAGAAAAACGCAAATGGGAATGCGAAGATCGGTTGGTGATTGATCATTGTCATAAAGATCATATCCCTAAAAAGAAGATTGAATCAAAGGGGATTTGGATTGAGGTGGAAAAGGAAAACCTAACATGGAAGTGTTTGAATGCATTCTTGGCGGGAATCCATGATTATAAATGTACAAGCTAGAAACAAAAAAAAATTTGATGCTTAAGGAGGAAAACAAGATTGAAGAGAGTTGGAGTGTAGAGAAAAAACATATCCTTTATAATTTATTCTAAATAAGTGTAGAGTGAGTCAACAAGAAAATCGATGAGAGGCTTTACCCTATTAGGTCCCGGAGACAACTGAGAGGGGCAGGGGGGGTGAATCAATTGTCAAATAAATTCAAACCAAAACAACTTAACCAAATTTAAAGATTAATATCGGTAAACCAAACTTTTATGCCGGTAGACAGTTTTATTAGTTAATTATAGTACCGGTAAAGATTAATGCAAGAAATAGAAAGACAATAACATCCACAACACATAACACCAATATTTGTATGTGGAAACCCTGTAAGGGGAAAACCCACAGTGGGAAACCTTACCCACAATCAGATGATACTACTGCAGATAGTATGTGTATAAAAAATGGGGTATGCACATGCAAAAAGGCCAAGTGCCTAGACCTCACTGCTCAAACACAAATAGGAGTCACACTGACTACAATTGGATGGTTAAATCCAATAAGGATGTACTGCTCAAAATAGCATCTTCATATGCTGGATTCAGTACCAGTGTAGTTCTTATTGTCTTTACAAATACCTTGCTTCACCTTCAAATGATGTCTGTGTGTAAAGCTCTTCTTATTCTCGCATATACCAAATTATTTCTTCCTTCACATTTCACACTTGATCTTACAAATAAGATCTTACATTTATATCATAACCTAAGACCAATTTTAGTAGGTTGAATCTAAAGGATATTACAATAAAATCAATTTACAAATAAAACAATATTTGATGCAATAACCGATTCAATATGTTGGTTTGATACATTTACAACAATAATAAAACATCTCCATAGCGTGTCATACTGATCTGGAATAGATAAGCTTGTCGGTGTATAACCTGGACCTATTTATCGGTAACAACAAATATGCAGATACGAATATGCCAATGAACAAATCTCCAAGACAAAGTGTCCAAATGATGTAGTCGACATAACCAGGTGTTTTTCATGTCATTCCAAGTGTCGGTGTACCAGATACCGGTGACTGTGCATAAGTCACTTGCTTGCCGGTGAACATTGTTGGTGTCAGAGTTGATAAGTGATAGTAGGTGTTGACATCAATGACAAAACCATACTAAAATACCAACAATATCCCCCTTTGGCATTGATGGCAACAGAATATGGAAAAACCATCAAAGTGCCAAAATAGAAATGCCAAATACCAAAAACCAACAATCTCCCAAAAAGAGATCATAACTAAAAATCAAAATATAGATACAGAGAGTAATCAGATTCTCTCAAAATAACAATCTCTCCCCAAATGAATAATCTCTCTGCAAGAGATAAATTGTTTTTCCATATTAATCTCTCCCCCTTTGACATCAAATGCCAAAGCAAAAAAAAAACAGATTCAAATACAAAATACCAACCAATTTAGTATACCAACTACTCCCTTTAAGAAGTAGCTTCCTCATCAAAGCCAGAGTAAAAGATTTCTCTGTTAATTCTATCAGTTGATGACAAACATCAACTGTCTAAGTCTCTACCGGTGGGGGTATGAACCCAAGATGATCTCTAAGATATTCAAAGGTCTCCTTAGGCAGAGGTTTAGTGAAAATATCTGCAATCTGCTCTTTAGTATTTACATAAACCAGTTTTACTTCTTTTGCTTCAAAATTCTCTTTCAGAAAATTTAGTTTGATAGAAACATGTTTGGTTTTAGAATGTAATACCGGATTCTTAGATATATCAATTGCTGCAGTGTTGTCACAATAGATTTGTAGTGCCTTGTAAGTACCGAAAAATCCTTTTTACTATTGATTCATGATTTTCTTTAGGATTACTTTAAAATCTTGAAAAAATACATACTGCATTCATAATATCAGGTCTTGTTTGTGTCAAATACAGTAAACCTCCTATCATAGACTTGTACCTAGTCGGATTAACAAGTGTAGATTCATCCCTTAGTGATAATTTGTCATTTGTAGTCATAGGTGTGCTTAACAGTTTAGAGTTCTCCATCCCAAATTTCTTTAGTAACTCTTTCAAGTATTTGGATTGACTCAAGAATATAGCTTTATCAGTATGTGAAATCTACAATCCTAAAAAGAATTTTTCTCTCCAATCATAGACATTTCAAATTCTTGTTGCATTTCAATAGAAAAGTCTTTACATAATCCATCTTTTCTTCCAAAGATTATATCATCAACAAAAACTTCTATAACCAAGATGTCATCATTAGTCACTTTATAGTATAAGTTGTTGTCAGCATTACCTTTAGAAAATCCGATCTTTAAAAGATACTTATCCAATCTAGCATACCAAGCTCTTGGAGCTTGCTTCAACCCATACAAAGATTTTCTTAACCTGCAAACCATATCTTTGTTATCTGTCAAAGAAAATCCATCAGGTTGTTCAATGTAAACTTCTTCTTCAAGATCTCCATTCAGAAATGTGCATTTAATATCCATTTGATATACTTTGTAGTTCTTGTGTGCTGCAAAAGCCAAGAATAATATGACTGCCTCAATTCTAGCTATCGGTGCAAAGGTTTCATTATAATTAATTCCTTCTTTCTCAGAATATCCCTTGCACACTAGTCTTGCTTTATTTCTGATTACCTTACCATCTTCATTAAGTTTGTTTCTGAATACCCATTTTGTTCCAATCACATTTTTGTCTTTAGGCCGGGGAACTAATGTCCATGTGTTATTTTTCTCAATTTGTTCTAGTTCCTCTTCCATAGCTTTAATCTAGTGTTTATCTTCACATGCCTCATTAACTGATGATGGTTCAATTTGAGAAATAAGACATACCTCTTCATTTGCCAGTCTTCTTCTTGTCATAACTCCTTTATACTTGTTTCCAATTATCTGATCTTCAGAGTGATTCAGTCTTACATACCGAGGTGTCTTTATTTGTTGTTGTTCCTCAGTTACAGTGGAATTTTTAGATGATGTCGGTGTAACTGGATCTTCATTTTGTTCCTATGGATTCAATGTAGGTTCATTTGTCAATATCTCTGTTTCCGGTTCAGAGTCTATATACCTTGAAGTTCCTCTGAATTGTTCATCAATCTTCACATTTGTAATCTCAACAATCTTCTGCAATCTTTTGTTAAAACATCTATATGCCTTGCTCTTAGATGAGTAACCAAGAAATATTCCTTCATCACTTCTAGGATCAAATTTGCCAGTATACATCTCTTCTAATATAGCATTTACTTCCAAATATTCTGAAATATTTAAGAGCAGGAGTAATACCAAACCATAGTTCATGAGGGGTCTTACTGGTTTCTCCTTTGATATGAACTTTGTTGAATGTATAGACCATTGTGCTAACTACCTCTCTCCAATATACATGTGGTAGATTTGCTTCTAATAACATACTTCTAGCTGCATCCAAGATAGTTCTGTTTTTCCTTTCTACAACTCCATTCTGTTGTGGTGTTCGGGGTGTTGATAACTGTCTTTTGATTCCATTCACTTCACAGAATGCATTAAATTCCTTAGATGTAAATTCTCCTCCTTGATCTGATCTTAGACATTTGATTTTCTTACCGGTTTCATTCTCTACCATTTCTTTGAATAGTTTGAATTTCCCAAGTGCTTCTGATTTTTCTCTGAGAAAAGTAACCCAACACATTTTAGAATAGTCATCAATGATTAGCATGAAATATCTATCACCTTGTAAACTTTTAGTTCTAGCTGGACCACATAAATCAGTGTGAATTAAGTCAAGAGCATTATTTGATTTTTCTGGAATACTTTTAAAAGATGCTCTAACTTGTTTTCCAAATTGACATTCCTTACATACCAGATTGTGAGGTTTGACAATCTTAGGTAAATCTCTAACTGCCTTAGTAGTATTGATTTTTACCATGCAATCAAAATTTACATGACAGAGTCTCTTATGCCAAAGCCAACTTTCATCAATATGTGTAATCAAGCATGTCTTTTCACTATTATTCAAATGAAAGATATTACCTCTAGTTTGATTACCGGTTGCAATTTCCAAACCAGTTATGTTCATAATTTTGCATTTACCATTTTTGAATTGTAACTGAAATCCTTTCTCAACTAATTGACCAACACTCAAAAGATTATGCTTTAAACCTTCCACATAGTAAACATTGTTAGTATTATGCTTACCATCAAGAGATATTGTACCTTTACCTTTGATCAAGCAAGCTTTATCATCTCCAAATCTTACTAGGCCTCCATTATATACCTGAAAGTTCAAGAATTTATCTTTATCACCAGTCATGTGATGTGAACATCCTAAATCAATGATCCATTCATCCTTAACTTCAATTTTAGCTTCCAGGGCCTGCTCTACTGGTTGAATAGTAGGTGTCAGTTGATCTTCTGTTATAGCAACAAAAACTCATCCACTGTCTGTCAGATCTTCATCAAAATCATCAGTGACTCCTTCATTAGCAAGATAACAAGATTATCTTTATTCTTCTTAAATTCGTATCTCTGATATTCAGGGTTAGGCTTGTATGTTCTCCTAGCTTCTTCTCTTAGTCTAGCATGTCTATCAGGGCATCTAGAAGCCATATGACCAATCTTATTACAATTAAAGAATTTAAAGGGTGTTTTACCTTCATACTTACTTCCAACTAGACCTTTAGGCATTTTCCTTGCAAATAGTGCTTCAAGTTCTTCAAGTTCTTCATTTTCTCTCCTGCTTTCTTCAAGTTCTCGTGCATAAAAGTCTTTCCAATCAGACTTTTCAAATGATGGTGTAGATGATGTTGATTCCCTAAAATCTAAATCTATCTTTATAGTAGCAACAAGACCGAATTCCTCAATTTCAAAAGCTGAAAGTTTACCAATCAATGTATCCCTAGTTACTGATGTATTAGGCATTGTTCTTAACTCATTTATAGTAGTAACCTTCATTTTATATGCTGGTAGAACTCCTCTTAAAACTTTTGAAACAATTTCATCTTCACTTAAGGTTCCTCCACAACATTTAATACCCAAAACAATTTCATTAACCCTTTCCATAAAAGCAAAAATCCTTTCATCTTCTTCCATTTTTCAGATTTTCCTACCTGATCCAAAAGCTTTCAATTTGTGCAATTTTGACTGTGAAATCTACTTTATTCAATGTTTCCAAGTGATCCCGAATAGCTTTAGCAGTTGATCTATCTGATAATCTCATGATTTGTTGATCTGATAATGCGCTCAAAAGTGCTTCTCTAGCTTTGCAATCATTTTCCTCATCTTTTCCTAAGGTAGGTGGATTAGGCTAACTGAGAGTAGGAGAAATATAGCCATTCTTTGTAATTTCCCAGATGTTCTTTCCAATGCAATTCAAATGTGTCTCCAACCTGATCTTCCATATGCCATACTTGGTTCCATCAAGTTTAGGAATATCCTTCCTAAAATAGTTAGTAGACATTGGATCTCCTCAAGCTGTTAAACTTCTACAAAAAGAGGAATAGGCTCTGATACCAATTGTTAGGTCCTAGAGACAACTGAGAGGGGGGGGTGAATCAATTGTCAAATAAATTCAAACCAAAACAACTTAACCAACTTTAAAGCTTAATACCGGTAAACCAAACTTTTATGTCGGTAGACAATTTTATCAGTTAATTACAGTACGGGTAAAGATTAATGCATGAAATAGAAAGACAATAACATCCACAACACATAACACCAATATTTGTACGTGGAAACCCTGTAAGGGGAAAAACCATGATGAGAAACCTTACCCACAATCAGATGATACTACTACAGATAGTATGTGTATACAAAATGGGGTCTACACATGCAGAAAGGCCAAGCGCCTAGAGCTCACTGCTCAAACACAAATAGGAGTCACACTGACTACAATTGGATGGTTAAATCCAATAAGGATGTACTACTGAAAATAGCAACTTCATATGTTGGATTCAGTACCGGTGTAGTTCTGATTGTCTTTACAAATACCTTGCTTCACCTTCAAATGATGTCTACATGTAAAGTTCTGCTTATTCTCACATATACCGAATTATTTCTTCCTTCGCATTTCACACTTGATCTTACAAATAAGATCTTACATTTATATCATAACCTAAGACCAATTTTAGTAGGTCGGCTCTAAAGGATATTACAATAAAATCAATTTACAAATAAAACAATATCTGATGCAATAACCGATTCAATATGTCGGCTTGATGCATTTACAACAATAATAAAACATCTCCATAGCATGTCGTGCTGATCTGGAATAGATAAGCCTGTTGGTGTATAACCTTGACCTATTTTCCAGTAACAGCAAATATACAAATACAAATATGCCAATGAACAAATCTCCAAGACAAAGTGTCCAAACGATGTCTTCAACATAACCAAGTGTTTTTCATGTCATTCCAAGTGCCGGTGAACATCATATCCTGTCGGTGTACCAGATACCGGTGACTGTGCATAAGTCACTTGCTTGCCGGTGAACATTGTCAGTGCCAGAGTTGATAAGTGATAGTAGGTGTTGACATCAATGACAAAACCATACCAAAATACCAACATACCCGACAGTGATTGGGTACTGGTATAACTGTAGCAGGTCCAACAATTGAGCAAACTGGTGAGGTGTAGTTGACCAAGGCGACATCCAAGTGTGACATAGTGAGTTGTGAGACTGTGAGAGAGAAAGAGAAGTGAGGCCAAGAATCAAAGAGGGTGATCTCATAACCGGCAATGTGATATCCAGTAAAGAAGAGAAGACTGTCAACTAGCAATAACATATTTGATCAAGAGTTACAGAACTCATTTGCAACTAGAAGCTATAATTGTATCAAAATTGTATTTCATCATACATCACCAAGTTTGAGCTTGGTTTAGGGGTTGGTACTCCTTAGGTTGGTGCCCTAAATCAATAGGGTTTGGTGCTCCTTTGGTTGGTGCCCTAAATCTTTGTAATTCAGTCTTCACTTGTGAGGCTGGATTGGAGCAGTAGTCTCCAACAACATTTCTCACCGAGGTTTTTTTCATATTGGGTTTTCCTCGTACATCTGATTTTGTGGGTTGCATTTGTGTGATTGTCTTATTTGGTCTCCTCATTAGCTTTACTGGTTTGATTGTTTAGTGGTTAATGATAACAACTGGTATTCTGAAGTTTCCTTAAAAGACAAAGAGTTTAGGAACCATTGATTCACCCCCCTCTCAGTGGTACTATGTGTTCAACACTTGGCAGGACATAAGCATGGATTTCATACTTGGATTGCCTAAGACATGGAGAGGAAATGATTCTATATTTGTGGTGGTGGATAGATTCTCAAAGATGGTTCATTTCATACCTTGTAAGAAGACATCAAATGCAGTACATGTAGCTGAATTATTCTTCAAGGAGGTGGTGAGATTGCATGGATTGACTAGAAGCATAGTTTCAGACAAAGATAGTAAGTTTGTTGGTTATTTTTGGAAAACACTTTGGAATAAGATGAAGATAGATTTAAAATTTAGTTTCTAATTTTCACCCACAGATTGATGGATAGACAGAGGTTGTAAACAGGATCTTGGGAAATTTGTTGAGATGCTTAGTTGGAGAGAAAACTAGAAGTTGGGATTTGATTCTTGCACAAGAAGAGTTTGCTTACAATAATTTAGTAAATAGGAGTATTGGAAGAACACCTTTTGAGATTGTTACTGGAGCACACCCTAGAGGTATATCAAAATTGAGAGATATTAGTAATGAAGATAAGAGGAGTGCAGAAGCAGAAGAGTTTGTAGAACACATGGAAGCCTTACATATTCAGGTTAAACAACATTTGGAGGATATGAACAACAAGTATATGGAGTAAGCAGATGAGAAAAGGAGACATAAGGAATTTGAAGTTGGTGATGAAGTGATGGTATATTTGAGAAAAGAAAGATTTCTAGTTGGAACCTATAACAAGTTGTAGATGAAGAAGTTTGGACCTTGTAAGATCTTGAGGAAGTTCAGTTTTGGAAATGCATATGAAGTGGAGTTACCAGATAGCTTGAGTATTTTACCAATATTCAACATTTCAGATCTACACCAGTATCATGAATCAGAATTCAGTGAGAACAGTATTGCAGAGCTAGAGAAAAAGTTGCAACGGAAGGAACCAGACCAGATTGAAGACATTTTGGACACAAGGATTGGGCGTAGTACATGGAGCAATCAGTACATGGAGTATCTTGTGAAATGGAAGGATAGACCAGTTGAAGACTCATCTTGTATTTCTTAGGCAAAGGTGGACCACCTTGGTTTTCCTCTGACCCCAACAAAGTGAGGGACTCACTTTTTTTTTCAACAACCCCAGATGTCTGATGCAGGAGCATCCCCAGTTCTTGGCAATCTTGCATCAACCAAAAATATTTCTTTTCTATTTGTTTTCTAGTTTCAATATTTCTTTCTGTATTTTCTTGCATTGGCTCACCAAATCTTGTGGAGCTAGATTTTGCTTGAGGGAATGATCATCTTCCTTATTCCTAAACCATAAAGCATTTGGATCATTTTCTAGCAATTTATCGATTCTCAATTTCGAGAGAGTTTTCTGGCACCAGAACCGCTTGGACCTATTTGCATTGGTGAATCTACCAGATCCTTTCCATAGCTTGCGGAGCCTAGTTCATTGATTTCAATGTTCCTTGGCATGTGGTCGACCTTCCCTGTGATATGCACTTCATCCTTTGGATTTTCTGAAGAAATCTCTTTGGTGGAGGCCGACCTGTTGGTTTTACACGTTTGATCTTATTCTTTGGCATTTGATCCCCTTTTGGTTGATCAGATCCCCTTGGATCATATAAATCATTGTTAGAAATCAAGGAGATAGAAGATAGAGATTGTTGGAGTTGAGAAAATACAACACCACATGAGCCTGAAGATCTTCTACAAGCTGAATAATTTGTTACAAGGAGAAGCAAGGAAGCAAATAATCTGAAAGACAAAACACAGAAAAATATGCTCAAAAGATGAGAGCTCAATATTCACCAAAATGTGTAATGTCATAATAATATAAAGAAAAGAAAAATAACCTCTAATAGGTCAAGAAACTCTAAAAGGGAAAACCTAGGCTTGCACATAATAATTAATAAAAGAATTAATTATTATGCACCTAATGTTAGCTTAAGTGTAAAAAGATAATAGGGAACTTAAAGAATTAAACAAATATTGTTTAATTAATCAAGTAAATACCCAATTACTCTAACACCCCCCTTAAGCTAGACTTAGGGAGAAGCTAAAACCTAGAACAGCTACTAAAAGAAGGAAAGATGGGTCACGACAACAAGGCCTGATCAGGTACCCAAATACAATGAAATCTCTATGAAACGAAGAAAAAGGAGAAAACCCAGTGGGAAAAAACTCCTCTCCAAAAAGAGATAAAAGAACATGCTGAAAGAAGAAGAAGGAAGGAAGGCCTCATAAAGACCCCCCAAGGACAACTTTCGTCACCCCAAGCATAGAGCGCAACTGAAGATAGCGAGGCAATGCAAAAGGTTTCATGAAGATGTCTGCAACCTGCTTGGCAGTGGGAATGTACTCCAAAATGAGAACACCATCCTGAATCAACTGGCGGATGAAATGCATGTGAAGCTCAATGTGCTTCATCCGCTGATGGTCTACCGGGTTGTGGGAAATATGAATAGCACTCTGATTGTCACACCAAAGAATAGTGGGACTATCAGGAGGAAAACCAAACTCAGTCATCAACTGTCGAAGCCATAAGATCTCCTATCTGGCGAGCACAGTAGCTCAGTACTCAGCCTCTGTAGATTATAATACATGAGTAGTTTGCTTCTTGCAAGACCATGTGATAGGACCAGAGCCAAGATAGAAAACAAAGCCAGAAGTAGACTTCTGATCAGTGACATCAGCAGCCCAATCTGAGTCAGTGTAGCCAACAATGTGAGGGTCTCCTGAAGTATAGTGAATGTCATGAGAACTAGAGCCCTGAATGTTCCGCAAAATACATTTGGCTGCTTGCTAATGACTCTCATGAGGATCATGGGAGAATCAAGAGACAAGGCCAACCGCAAAGGAAATATCAGGACGGGTGTGAGTCAGGTACAACAAACTGCCAACCAACTGCCTGTAAAGTGTAGAATCTACTGAAGGAGTGGGGCAAGTGGGGATCAAAACAACCCCTGACTGAAATGGAGTGGGAGCAGGCTTGCAATCAAGCATGCCGAAATGCCGAAGCATGTCAAGAGCATACTTCTGTTGATCAATGTAGATCCCATCAGAAGACTGAATCACCTGAAGACCAAGGAAATAGTGCAGAATACCAAGATCTATCATCTCAAATTGATTCATCATGGCTTGCTGAGTATGTTGAATCATAGAGGATGAGCTACCTGTGATGAGGAGATCATCAACATATAGCACAAGAATCGGGATCTCACCCTCAAGAAGCTGAATGTACACTGTGTGATCAGAATGACTCTAGGTGAATCCAGTGGAGAGCAAGAAAGAATCCATCTTCTCATACCAAGCCCAAGGGGCCTGTTTGAGACCATACAATGAACGCTGAAGTTTGCAAACCAAAGAACTGTCATGAACAAATCCCTGAGGTTGCTCCATGTAGATTTCCTCCTGTAGATCCCCATGCAAGAAGACACTCTTCACATCCATCTGAAAAATAGGCCAACCCCAAGAAGCTGCAAGAGATAGTACAAAGCGAATGGAGTTCATCTTGGCGACAGGGGCAAAGGTCTCAGAGTAATAAATACCCTCAATCTATGAGAAACCCTTCACAACAAGACGTGCTTTGTACTTATCAATGGAACCATCAGCAACATACTTAGTGCGATACAACCAGCGACACCTAACCATCTTTCTGCCCTTAGGAAGAGGATAGAGATCCCAAGTATGATTCCTCATCAAAGAAGAATACTCCTCCTCCATAGCACAATCCCACTCAGGGTGACCGGTAGCCTTTGAAAACTTTTGAGGATCGTCTAAAATAGCATGACTCAAAATACTAGAACCCACAGTATGAGAACGGGTCCGACGAGTATCTGAAGGATCACCGACTAGAGGACTTACCGTCTCAACAGTAAGGCGAGCCCACTTGGGCATCTAAGGTGGAGTAGGTGGAGGTGGGGATGGTGGATCATCAGCACCATCATCGGAATCATCCTAAAAAAGATCCTGAAGAGATGCAGTGGAAGGAGTAGGCAGAGGAGTAAACACTAGAGTCGAGTATCCACTGTGGGAAGGCGCTCATCAAACTGAACATCCCATCAAAACAGGACCTCTCTAGAATCAGGATCAAACAACTTGTACACCTTAACATCCTCATAGTAGCCAACAAAAATGAGTGGTCGGCTCTTTCGCTCCATGGCTTTCCTTTGAGCATCAGGAATAAAAGCCCATGCCTCACTGCCAAACACTCGAAAAAAAGAAACATCAGGCTTGTCATGAGACCAAGCCTCCTCAAGAGTCATATGTCGAATAGCCTTGTGAGGCATCCGATTTTGAATATAGTTTGCACAATTAACTGCCTCAGCCCAAAAAGATGAATCCATGAACCTAGACTGAATCATACAATTCGCCATCTCCTGTAAAGTTCTATTCTTGCGCTCAGTGACACCATTCTGCTAAGGGGTGTAGGGAACAGTAAACCAATGCTACAAACCATGCTCAGTGCAAAAATCTCTAAAAGCCTGATTCACATACTCCCCCCATTATCTGTAGGTTTCTGCCGAATAGAACAACCTGACTGCTTCTCAACAAATGTCTTGAAGATTCGAAATGAATCAAAGACATCAGACTTGTACTTAAGAAAGTACACCCATGTGCATCTGGAGAAGTCATCAATAAAAGTGAGCACATACTTGGCCCCAGAAAAAGGAGTGGGAGATGACATGAGATCACTGTGAATCAACTCCAAGGGTGCCAAAGCATGAGGGGCTCTTCCCTTCGGAAAGAGATCTTTGTGATGCTTGCCAAGCACACAACCATGACAAACACCATATGTGCAGGGAATCTGTGGGAGCCCAAGAACAAGTGCATGTGTACTCATTTGCTAAAGATATCTATAATTGACATGGCCCAAGCACTCATGCCAAAGCTTACTCACTGAATCTGCATGTGCTATAAGAGACGAACCAGCACCTGCAGAGGGCTCAAATCCATCAAATTTGTACAGATGAGAAGCAATATCAACACTCCTAGTAGCAACAACTAAATCAGAATCATGGAGGTCCCAAATAACCACATCATGTGGTGAGAACTCAATTGTCTTACCAAAGCAGAGTGGCAAATTTGATAAATGGATAGGAGGTTCGTCGAGATGTCAGGAACAACCAGAACATCCTGTAGAGTACCCCCATCCAATGAGACGTAACTTGAACCCAAGACTGAAAGATGAACTGATTCACCCACTGCAATCTGTGAAGTACCACAAGAGGCAAGAGAAGTAACCAACTGCTGAGTGTGAGTCATATGGTGAGAAGCACCAAAATCTAGTATCCATGTGGACCCATATGTCAAAGCTCGAGCAATGAGAGCATGACCTTTCCCTATGGAAGGAGAAGATGCCTGCGGTGAGGAGATGTGATGCTACTGCATGGCTTCCTCTAAAGCCTCTAAACGTTTCCAACACCTGGAAATGGGATGTCCTTCCTTGCCACAAAAACTGCAAGTATCTCCTGATTTCTTCTTAGTCTTGGAGGAAGACTCACCAGACTGTAAAGATTTCCCATGCTTGGGAGGAAATGGTGGTTTAGATTTAGACTTAGAAGCAGGCTTGGAGGAATGCTCACTACCTGCAGAAGGCTTCTTCGGCTTCAGTTTCTGCTTTTGTTTCTCTTTAGAGGACTGAGCAACCAAGGCTTTGTTCTTGGATCCTGAAAGCATATCCAGCTAAGAAAGATGAGACTGCTCACAAGACAAACACTCACAAAAGACATCAAAGGTAGGCATGTTGAAATGGGTAGACATGTTGAAACGAGCACCCAAGCCATCCATGGTGGAGTAGAAAGCAGAGGCAAAAAACTGAAAATGACCCCGAAGCTTTGATAGAATCAAATGAATGCACTTTGTGTCTGTCTTGATCTTGCCACATCCCTGAAGAACGGATCGGGTAGTCTTGAACTTGTTCAAAATATCCTCAATGGTGAGAAAGGAATCAGGTCACAACGAAACCAACTCTGCCTCAATCTGTAATGCCTGAATCTCATTAACCCTTCCAAAGAGATAATCAAACTTCAACCACATAGCCTGAGGAGTGAGCAACTCATCAAGGTGAAACAAAAGACTATCGGAGACATGCAAAGAGAGCAAACCCATGGCCTCATCCATCTTGTTCCTGTGATGAAGAAGCTCATAAGGACGCTGCAATACAAGTTGAACCTCATCCAAACAAGAACACAAACCCCGTGCCCTAAGAAGCCTCATGATGCAGGGCTTCCAAGTGTGATAGTTATGGGAAGTCAACAACTCAACTGAAGGATCTGCCATGAGAACAAAACTTTGTACCTGCACCTACTTGTTGGTTTTTTTTATTATGTGATCTTTCAGAATAGATAGAAGATGCAGAAGGGTTTGTTTGTTTTGATAATTTTGGTGTTCTTGATTTCTGATATAAATGACAGAAAGCGAGAAAAAAATACCCCCCCCACAATAGATAAACCCAAACCCTAGTACATACTGATGAGAAGGAAGTAGTGCATAAGCAAAAAAACTTCAAAATGATATCTCATGTACCTGATGAAAATTATGAGAAAAAGGATCACAAATCTGAATAGAGAATTCTGAGAGCTTTCCAATGCCTATTCATTTTCAAAAAACGGAGTCCGTTTGCACAATCTACGGCCCCGGAAGTGCAGAAATGAGGCCTGACTTTGACTGGAAAAAAGTATAGTCAAACAATAGTTTCGGAAAAAAAATCCACTGCCACGAGGTCCGGCTCAAAATCATCTTTCCGACGCCTATTCGTTTTCCAAAAAATGACTCCGGATGCCCAAGATATGACCAAAAAATGAACCCCCCCTCAAAAAGGCTAGAGGGTGGTGGTCTGGTGGAGGAGCTAGGAGGAGGTGGTGCTCTAGCAGCGCTCCGAGGAGGAGCGGTAGAGCGGCGGGCGGCGGGAGGAGCGTTGGCAGCGGTGCGGGTAGTGTGGAGGAGCTGGGCCAGTTGAGCGGAGCTAGGAGCGGCGCTGCAACCGGGAGGTGGGAGGAGCAGTGGGCGGCAGCAGGGGCTGGACTGACAAGCCCGACAGGCCGTACGGCGTCCGGACTGTCAGGTTCGGTACCCTGCATAAACTCACACCCCAAAAAAAGTTTTTTGTTTTTGTAAAAAACTTTGCTTTTCCTCCTTTTTTGTGAACTTTTGATTTTTTTATGTTTTTTTTTTTTTTAAATAAAAAATCCGGCCTGCATGTCATAAAAAGGCAAAATATTTTTTTTTTTGAAATTTTTTTTCTCGATTTGTGTGTCAAAGCCGTACAACCTGGTTTTGGAGAAAAAATTCACCCAGATGCTCAGGAGTGAAAAATAGACAAATTTTATATGACTATAAGGGTTTTTGGGCCTTCTGAGCACGATGGTGAGGTCTGTTTAGGCCCAAAGTGCTCAGAAAAGGAGGCCTGTCCCTAAACACACACAAAAAAGCCTGAAACCCCAGATCTGCTTCCAATGCAAAATTTCTCAAAAACAAGAACAGATAGTTGTAGATCTGAGCTCTCATACCATGTTGGAGTTGAGAAAATACAACACAACATGAGCTTGAAGATCTTTTGCAAGCTGAATAATCTGTTACAAGGAGAAGCAAGGAAGCAAATAATCTGAAAGATAAAAACACATAAAAATATGCTCAAAAGATAAGAGCTCAATATTCACCAAAATGTGTAATGTCATAATGATACAAAAAAAAGAAAAATAACCTCTAATAGGTCAAGAAACCCTAAAAGGGAAAACCTAGGCTTGCACATAATAATTAATAAAAGAATTAATTATTATGCACCTAATGTTAGCTTAAGTGTAAGAAGATAATAAGGAACTTAAAGAATTAAACAATTATTATTTAATTAATCAAGTAAATACCCAATTACTCTAATAGAGATAGATCCTCAGAATTAGAGGTCCGAAGTTGACCAATTTTGTAATTGAGCATGTATGTAGCAGGCCAGTGAACCAAATCTTGTAATCCGGATGTTATCGGTTATCTATAATCAGTTTTCATGATCTCATTCATTCAGTTCTGCAATACCTCCATCATATCCTCTTGTTTCCGTTGTCTTTACTCTCGCTGCTTGGTCTAGATTGATCTCTTTGAGGTCCTTCCTAACCGGTGACTGCACCAAATAAGATAAAATAAATTGTGGTTGAGTATAAGTTAACTTAGGAGTCTACACTTTTATATGGATAGAGAGTATGTAGGTACTCTATAAAATTAAGGATGTTCCCAATACTTAGGTACAGAGGATATTGTTAGGTTCTATGTCTTTTATTTTAAACATAAATTATAAACAAGATAATGAACCAAAAAAATATAATTTAAAGATAAGATAAAATTTTAGTCATTAATACTTAGAATAATCCTTAAGGTGGATTGTTCTTGCACTTGGTTGATAGTCAAAACCTAAGGAAGGGTACAAGAACTTAAAAATATGTTTATATGTAAACTTGCAAAAAACATTAATACAATAGCATGGTCATACTATGAGTCCTAATGAGTATAAGACTCTATCTAGAGAATTTTGATTATGTTATTGCCCTTATAGTCTCATATGACTATTTTAGTTGCTTATGCCATACTGGATAGGTACATGGTTTGAATTAACCATGTTGTATTGATTATGCTAGATTGGTTGTCTATTTTGTTTGTTCCAAATTGTACAAAATATCCCATATTGGCTATTGAAAAATCCTAAGTACTCATATCAACTTTAACATTATAAATAGGTTGCAAAAAACTTAATAATAATATGATATTATTCCTCTAATATAGTTAATATTTATTAATTTTCTTTAAGAACCAAGTTGGGTCTTTACATGTTTTCTTTGAACATGAAGTATGCCTTACTCACAATCCCTGATTCCTTGAAAATTCCATGGCTCATGAGGCATCCTCGACCCTTGATCCATAAAACTATGAAACTCTAACATTTTGCATTATTCATTCACACCTAGCTCCGTGCATGGCCCAACACACCACTATTGACCCAATTTGAGCCTACAATTGCCCAATTAGATTTTCTCTCCTACAAAATATTGTTAATACATGTATAAGAGAATGAGTCCCAAAAGTGTGGATTCACATGCACTTCTAGTGATGAAAAAGAAAGATGACCCATGCAACCATCAATGCAATGGTTAAAATTTTAGCTCTTGATGATTCTCATGCCAAATCCTGGCCATAAATCACATGGACCTTCATAAATGTGGTGGGTGGTTTTGAAACTCCAGTGTGTCCAAGGGGTTGAGCTTAGTTGGTTAAAACTATGGATTTTCATTGTTGAGATCCAAGTTAAATTCCCCATAAGAACATCTAAAGTGGAATTCTAAGTTGTGACTCTTGGTTTTTCATAGTTGGCTTCTAATATTGAGGTGGTTTCTAAATAGAAGTAGATTTCAATATAGTGACTCTTGGTCTTTCATAGTAATGTCCAATGCGTTTACTCATAGGGAGCTTGTATTGGTGTAATGTTGATTCTCATATGAGCAAGACATTTGTAGTCGATATTCAATTAAAAAATAATAATCTTCAAATCTCCTTCCAGTTCCTACATGCAGATGAGGGAACAACTTTTAGTTGCTTTAAATATATCTTCCTTCCTCATTGCATAAGTTGGCCAAATTTTTTCCCACAAACTCCTTCAAATGTTACACTCTATCTATGGTTTGAAATTCTAATAGTCTAGCCCATTTGTGGAGCCACATGTTTAAGAAATCATAAGGATGTTAAATTTGTAAGTGTTAATGATAAAATGTCTCCATGATAGTTTGTATACTTTTAGAGGAATCTCTTAGTCATAGTTAGGGTTATTTTTTGCCACATATGTTGGTACAAGTGTAATACTAGATTCATCAATGCAACAATTTTCTAATGCATTGCAAGCCTTGTAATGGTCTCTTCCATATTATGTACATTAATTTAAGTCATTTGATGATGGATTACTAATTATGTTTGGTTATGTGATAGAACGTGTTTGGTGTATTTAAATGCATGGCTCATTACTCCTTGCTAACTTCAACTTGTTTTGTCTATTGATAAACTACGACTCTATTACCACTAGATAGGTATTGGTCTTGGGAAAAAAATGATCCAATCATACTTCTTTAAATGAACAAATCTTTAACTTATAGCTTAGGAATGGAAATAGGTTTCTATGCACCTTATAATTTGATACATAAGTTTCTACACAAAATTTGGGATAAAAAATTCCATTTGGGTACTACTACAATTGGTTTATCATATGTTTATATCTTTAGTTGTAATAAAAAAACCTTGTTTAAGGCTGCCTCTAGGAATACCCTCGTCGATTTATATGACCCAAAAAAAAGAATTTTACCCACTCTAAAAAAAATGGCCTATAACCCTCCTCAATCTAGTGATGAATCCCTACTTTACCTTCATTTATCTGTCTTATAGACTATCCTTAACCTCGTTGACATTAAGATCGTCGTCTTCTTCCTTTTATCTTTTTAAGATATTTAATACATTTATGGGGACTACCTTACCCTTACACTCCTAAAGACTCGGGTGCAGATGTGTCGGCCATTTCTCTCTGTGATGTGACCACCCTCTCATCTTTCACATGAAATGTTTAACAAATGCTGCCATCTAAGCCTCCACGTCAGCCCCCATCATTTTCATGCAAGTGACATGTTGCCTTACTACGTATATATTCCAAGGTGTAGTAGAAGACACGTAGGCATTCATTGGTATTCATTGTAGGCGTGCTTACTTCTGTTCTCCGTGTTTGTGCAGAGCAAACATTTGTTTGATGAGGTTGAGTAAGGAGGAGACAAACCGAATGAGATTTTAACTTGTTTTGTTTTTAGATTTCAACCTTATCTTTCACAACCCCCAAATAACGGGTCATGCCAATAGACAGTAAGTTGTCCTCGGAAATAATATGTTATATATGTAGGTAGCCCCCCGGAAATAATATGTTATATATGTAGGTAGCAAGAGGTTGAGTACACATTTTTAAAATATTCAACAATTGTTACATAAGTACATTGAAATAAATTAGTTGATTTAAAATGATAAGATAGGGGAGAGAGACGAGTAGTAGCACGGATTAACTTTGTCAACATGTAGCCATCACATGACTTATCATAAGATCTTTGTTTTTTTAGAAATAGTAAATGGACACTTAAGTGTCTACAACTAACATTTCAAGCATTCTTTTTTGCATGTAAAATACATAGTAATTTTGAGATGCCATGGGTTGTTAATAGTTGTTTCTTTTTAGTTCTATAATAATAAAAAATGTTATTTCCTTTAAATGCGGGTTCTTTAAGTATTTAATAGTAAAAAAAACGTTGTGTTCATATTATTTGTATTTTACTGATGGTGATTAACTTTTTAGTTGTATTTCAATTTTTTTTTAAATATCTTTGTATAAAATGGTTCAAAAATTAAAGAATTGTAGTTTAATTGATGAGGATGATGGTATGTTTCTTGACTATGTCATCCACTAGAGTTCAAATCATTCAAATGTGCAACTAGTAAGGAATGAAGTCAGGATTGTGTCTCGAGCAAATCTGGTGGAATGTCTACTCCCTAGTGCTTGGCTTTAAGCAAAAATAAATGATTATTCATGAAGCTTAGGCTTATCCTTTTGATACCAATAGGTTGCTGAAATGAGCTTGATTGTTTTATAACTTCTCAACTTAAAAATGGTTGAAAAACCTAAAAATAGGTTAAAGATATAGGAATAAACTTTATGTGCATTCAAACTAGTAGTTAAAAATGGGTTAATGATAAAGAAAAAAATGATTAATAATATTATTTTTATAGCAATATGTTTATTAATCACTACTTTTCTTACAAGCTTTTAGCTTCATTTTGAGATAGTTATTCCTTATATAATGGTAAATTTACAAGTGATATTTTTTTTGACAAACTTTGTCATATTCTTTAATCCTATTGCGATTCTACCTCTACATAATCCTTGGGATTGATATCAATCTTTAGTTTATGCATTTGCCAACCTAATTCAAAATCATGACATGCAATTGAACCTAGCTTGATTTTATGAATCAAATTTGACTCTTACCCTTTTTGAATTAAAGATCAAATTGGACCCACATCAATCCCCTCCAACTTCTTGTGTGCTTACTTAAAACATGAAATATTTTAAATTGTATTCTAGGGAGTTGTATATAAAAACTGTAGACACTTAAAATTGTCATGTCTAATTAAATAAATATTTTTATTTATTTAATTATTTTATCCTAATTCTTCTATTAATTAAATAAATCTTTATTTATTTAATTAATGCATTAATCCTCTTCTAGCCTTTTTTCTTATTTAAATAAATACATTTATTTATTTGAATTGTCCTTCCCCTAAATTAAATAAATACTTTTATTTATTTAATTGATCCCACTTCTGTTATTAATTAAATAAATCTTTATTTATTCAATTAATTCATTAGCCTTTTCTACATATGACACATGTTATTCATCTCTTAATTCTTACACTACCTACCCTCTCATTATTTTCTTATTTTATCTACCTACCCTCTAATCCTAGCTGACCATTTATCTTTTACACCTCTTAATCTTATCCCTCCATTTCCTACAGTGTCTTCTATATAAGAGGATGCTTCTTTCATTATCAATCCTCCCTAGCATTCTAATCAATCTTATGCAATCAAGCCTTTTTGCAATCAAGTTATCAACCACATTTTTGTTCTTTGTTGAGCTCTTGTGCACACATAAAATCTGAGAGCAAACATATCAAGCAAGATCAATGGAGATAGGAAGAATGAAGATTCAAACCCTAGTGGACATGTGATGGTATAATCTTTTTTATTTTGTTGATTTGCATTGTCTTAGGTAATCTTCATATGTTATGGTGGATCTTTGTTGTTGTTAGGCTAGGGTTTTGTGGTTGAATTCATTTAGTCTTTCACTATTGTTGTTTCCATTATCCACTTTTCACCATACACATTTTGGCACGTCCAGTGGGACTCTTGTCCCTTTTGTATTTAACATCTTTTGTTGCAGATTTTGTGTTTTTTTTTGTTGCAGATCTGACATTTTTTGACAATATTTTGACTTTTCATGTCTGCACTTTCTAGAACCGCGTTTTTGCTTTTCTGTCGCGTTTGTGAACCTTTGAAATGCATATGTGTTTCCGACAGTATTCTCATTTTCCAAATTGCAGGCTTTCATTATAGTCGTGTCTATGACATCTAATTGCGTCTATGGTCATTTTAATGGCGTCTGTGTTCTGCAGGATTTTTTAGTTTTGCTTTTTTGCGGAAACACATCTGTGAGGAATTGAAACGCGTATGTGTTACATAATCGCGTCTGTGGTGGGTAGAATTGTGTTTGTGTTTGGTTTGCATTTATCAATTTTTGTTTTGTCACTTAGGGTTTTGTTTCGTCATTTTTTGCTTACATTTAGGGTTTCAGATCTAGTTTATTTGAGCTAATATCTTGTGATCTAGCTAACAAAGTGGTGCAACTTGTCTTTGAAAACAAATCATGTGTCAAAGGCCCCTAATTTTCACAAAGTGTTTTGGGACTTCGTTAAAATAAACCTAACTTGTTTTCTTGCAGGAAGGGGTAATCATTTGAAACAACCCAAACTACTAACAAATATTTGTTGCGGGATTTTGGCAAGGGTTTTCTTTTGTTTTTCATTGTGTGTCTTGTTTTCATATATTAGCAAACACTTCAATTGGTACACTAAAATTGAACTAGTGTCTTTTGTGTCTTGAGCATTAGGCTCTTTGTTTTTAATCTTTAGAGGGCCTGCCTCCCCGTGTGGTCATGAGGACTACTAGTGAGGAGGGAATGACCTAAGTGGTAGCAAGGCAATACCCCCCTCTTTCGAATCACTATAAATAATTGTATCCATAGTGAAAGCCATGGTTAACATGTGTTGATTAGTTCATACCGACATTATGTCTCCCCATTAACCTATTTGATCAAATTTATTTGATCAATAGTAGGGTGTAACTCCTACCGGCTAGGAGCCTTATGTATTTATAGAGCTAAAAGTGCCACATGTATGGACACACGTGTGGATGCCCTTACTAGCACCTTTTTATTTTAGAAAGATAAAATCCTTCTAGTTGTTGGGGTAGGAGGTCGGACCTCTGGAGGGGCCCACACACATACGATTCTTAGTAGAGGTACAAAGTTCATCATGGGGAGTTTTTGTGGGGACTGGTACTTGACTGCCCCAGAGAAGTGAGTGCCAAGGGTGGAGCCAATGGGGTCAAGCATCTAAGTATCTGCTTTGAATAGCATAGCCTCGGGGGAAACCCCATATGGAATCAACAACTATTGTCCTGGCCAACCATAGGAATTGTGCTTGTCTTCTTTTAAACATTCAAACATTCAAGACCAAATATCAAAACATTGTGTCTTTTGTGTCTTCAAGTGTATGCAAAACATTTTTACATCAAACAACACACTTTATTTTGAGTCTAAACACCTGCAAACATAGAGTCCTCATCAACATTGTGTCCTCTTGTCACGAAAAATGGTCACACATTCAGATTTGGTCACAACAACAACTTCACAAATTGGAAAAATTGCACTCAGGTTTTCTAAACACGTCTGTGTCTCATAAAAACATGTCTGTGTCCTATAACCATGTTTGTGTATGACAGAAACACATATGTTTTATCATAGCAAACAACATTCACAAGATTCTCAAAAACGTGTCTATGCAACATCTAATCATGTCTGTGTTGGGTAACCACGTCTGTGAAGTATACAGGCGCGTCTGTGTTTAGTATACAAGCATGTCTGTGAAGTATATAGGCACTTCTGTTTATATGTTGAAGGTTTGAAGCATAATCTTTTGAGTGTTGGACAGATGGTTGATAACGGATATGATTTACGATTCAAGAATGGGAAATTTAAGATCTTAAATAGTTCCAGTATAGAAATTGCATCAGGAACTAAAACTAAAGGTAATATCTTTCATCTGAATGTTGGTGAGAAAAGTTGCTTGATTGCTCAAATTGGTGAGAGTTGGTTGTGGCATAGAAGAATGTGTCATATTAACTTTGACTGCATGATTAAGATAGGTTCTACTCAAGTTGTTAGAGATCTGCCTAAGATAGTTAAGCCTACTAATCCGATGTGTAAAGAATATCAATTTGGAAAGCAAACAAGAATTTCATTCAAGATAAAACTATATACATCTAATGAGTTATTAGATCTTGTGCATACTGATTTGTGTGGTCCTTCTAGGGTAAGAAGCTTGTAGGGTGATAGATAATTTATGCTACCAATTGATGACTATTCTAGAATGATGTGGGTCACTTTTCTAAGGGAGAAATCTAAAGCTCTAGAGAAATTCAAATTATTCAAAGCAAGAGTGGAGACAGAGACATGATTGAAGATAAAGTGTCTAAGATCTGGTAGAGGAGGATAATTTACCTCCAGTGAGTTTAATTCCTTTTGTGAAGAGCATGGAATTAGAAGACAATTATCTACTATGTGAACCCCTCAGCAGAATAGAGTCATTGAAAGGAAGAACATAACTATTTTGGATGCTTCTAGAACTATGATGATTGAAGGAAATGTTTTGCATATCTATTGGAGAGAAGTTTTTAGCACTGTTGTGTACACATTCAACTAGGTGCATATAAAAGGTGATTTCGGTAAGACCCCTTATGAGTTATGGTTTGGTCATGTTCCTATAGCTAGATATTTTAAAATCTTTGGAAGCAAATGTTATATCAAAAGAGACGAGGATATAGGAAAATTTGATGCAAGAAGTGATGAAGGAATATTTTTGGGATATTCTACTAAGAGCAAAGCCACCGGTGTTACAACAAGAGATTGAGAAATATAGTGGAAAGTGTGAATGTGAAGGTTGATGAGAATCATGAGAAGAAAACCAGAGCATGCAAATATGAATCTGATGATTAGGATGTTACTTCAAAGAAAGTGCAAAATTTGAGCATGAAACAGAGTGATCCGGAAGAGATAGTAGATCCAAGTGCAGTTGGTAGTGAAGAAGTTCAAGAAACTGAAAATCAGAATAATTAGAAGACCCCCTGGTATGTAAGATTAAATCATTCAGAGAATCAGATTATTGGTGATAAAAATAAAGGTGTGATGACTAGGAGAAGAATTGCTACTGAAGAAACATGTTTGATTTCCAAAATTGAGCCTAAAGATGTTGTTGAAGCTTGTAAAGATGAAAATTGGGTAAAAGCTATGGAAGAAGAGTTAAATCAGATTGAGAAGAACAATAAATGGGAACTTGTTCCAAGACCTAAAGACAAGAATGTAATTGGTACTAAATGGGTTTTCCGAAATAAACTAAATGAAGATGGAGAAGTTGTTAGAAACAAAGCAAGACTGGTATGCAAAGGATATTCACAAATGGAAGGTATTGATTTTGAGGAGAATTTTGCTCCGGTAGCTAGAATTGAAGCTATTAGATTATTTCTTGCATATGCTTCTCATAATAAATTTAAGATATATCAGATGGATGTGAAGTCACCCCTTTTGAATGGTGAATTAGAACAGGAAGTATACATTGAGAAACCAGATGGATTTTCATTGATAGATGAAAGAGACATGGTATACAAATTGAAGAAAACATTGTATGGACTTAAACAAGCCCCTATAGATTGGTATGCCAGATTGGACAGGTATTTGATGAAGTTGGGATTCTATAAATGTATTATTGATAGTAATTTTTACTTTATTGATAATGATAATATTTGTTGAAGTCTTTTGTTGATGACATTATTTTTGGAGGAGACGATGATTTGAATAAGAAGTTTGTTGATGATATGCAAAAAGAGTTTGAGATGTCTATGATAGGAGAGATGAAATTCTTTTTGGGATTGCAAATTACACAAATTGACAAAGGCATTTTCATATCTCAATCAAAGTATGTGAAGGAATTGCTGAAGATGTTTGGGTTAGATGATTCCAAACTTGTTGGAACTCCTATGGTAACTGGATGCAAGATGACAAAAGATGATGAATCTCCGAAGGCTAACCAAACCTTGTATAGATCTATGATTGGTGGATTTCTATATTTGACTCAGACTAGACCTGACATTATGAATGATGTATGTCTTGTTGCAAGATTTTAGGTTGATCCTAAGGAAAGTCATGTTACTGTTGTGAAGAGGATATTCAGATATTTGAAGGGAACAATTGATTATGGCTTGTAGTATCCAAAGAATGATGATTTCATTTTGAATGCTTATACAGATGTTGATTGGGCAGGTGATATTGATGTCTGGAAGAGCACTTCTGTTGGAGCATTCTTTTTGGGAAAGTAGTTGGTTGATTGGGCAAGTAAGAAGAAAAATGTTATCTCTTTATCTACTGCAAAAGCTGAATACATTGTTGCTGCTAGCAATTGTACTCAGGTACTTTGGATGAAGCAGATGCTGAAGGATATTAGAGTTGTTTATAATGATCCTACTGCTATATATTGTGACAATTCTAGTGCTATCAATATTTCTAAGAATCCGGTATTACATTTTAAGACAAAACATATATATCAATCAAGTTTCATTTCTTGAGAGAGAAGGTGAATGAGAAAGAAGTCAGATTAGAGTATGTATCTACAAAGGAACAAATTGCAGATATATTTACGAAGCCTTTTCCTATAGATACATTTGTATATTTGAGAGAGAAGTTAGGGGTGATTACCCCTCCTGGTGTGAACTAGATGCATTGAGTTGCATCAATTCGGTGGACTTCATAGTCTTATCCTGATATCTGGATTGATGAGTGGGTGCTTCTACTCAGGGGGAGCAGTCAATGTGTGGTTTAGTTGTTTAGAATTGTTTGAGTGTGTGTCTAAGAAGGAGAGATTATCTAGTAAGAGGGAGAGAAGCATGTGAAAAACTATCCTATCTATATAAGGTTGAGAGCTATGTGTACATGATCTCAGGGGGAGATTGCTAGAGTTGATTTCATTTTTTGCATTGATTATTTTTCACATTCATATGTTGCCATTAATGCCAAAGGGGGAGATTGTTGGATATTAGAGTTGTTGGGATGCGTTGTTGTCATTGATGTCAACATATTCCTGTGTTTCTTGTGTTTTGGTGTTGCAAAAAGTTGGTTTGAGTTGATTTATTGTAGATATGCTGATGCGAATTAATGGGTCTTAAGATACTTATCTTTAGTTGATTCAATATGAGTTTCAGTGTTCTAGAAGGTGATTTGATTGAGTTATATGATCTGGTGTGGTGATTGGTTTTTTTGTTGGTTCTGTATTGCAGAGTTGTGATTTCAGGTTTGTGTTGCTCTAGAATTGATTCATTATGTTGTGCAGATTTTGGAGAGTGTTTGGGAAGTTCATGTGTGTCCTCAGTGCAGATGGTTCATGATTTGGAACTTCACAAGCATATCTTTCAGTTTGTTGTTGGTGTTCTTGAGCTCCGGTGGTGAAATAATGATGATTCTAGTTATCTGAATTGTCGTGAAGGAATTCACGTTGCTTGTTGGTGTTCTCTAATTGAGTTCTATGTCTTTTGGTGGTCCGCGTTGATTGTGGTGGGCGTTATTGAAGATTTTATTGGTTCAGTGGTATACTTTATGTTATATGACTATCTGGATGACTCAATGGTTCTTGTGTGTTGTGGATGATCTGGGTGAAATATTTCATGGTGTTGCGTGTTCAAGAATTTGATTGGGTCCATGCTATGTCCTTGTAAACATTGTATTGGTCCGCATATGGTTTTTATGTATCGTGTGATGTAATTTTGTAATTAGGTCTTATGTGTAATTTTCTAAATTGAAATCCATTCTTTTAATTTCCACTAATTATTATACACCGACATAAATATGAATTATCTCATATTACACATTACAATGATATATATTTAAGAACTAACCCTTATTCAAAATGAATATAAAAAACACTTCACTCAAAAGAGCTTGAGAACTTAAAACAATTTTACATTACCCATGTATGATACCATCCTAGAAACATATTACATTCTTGTTCTTGACTTCAATTAATTGTCTCCCAATTGCTTGTTTACCCATACACTCCTAAAGACTAGGAAAGCATTCTTTATAAGAGAGAGGAGGGAGGGAGCGGGGGTGGGGAGGTGGGGCGCAGATTGGCATGGAGTTAAATGTGTCGGTCATTTCTCTCTGTGATGTGACCACCCTCTTATCTTTCACATGACATGTTTAACAAATGTTGCCATCTAAGACTCCATGTCAGCCACCATCATTTTTTTTGCATTTTCAACATTTTCCCTTGGACTTTCTAGGAGACTTAGATCTCCCATGAGATTTGGGTCTACTTCTTTATATTTATTTGCCTTCCTTCTTGCCTTTCTCTTTCAATCTTCCATGATCCATAAGATCCTCCTTAGTTGACTTAGAAGTTTTCCTATGCATCTCTTCAGAAAGTAATGATGTTACAACCTCATCCATCTTGAATAGCCAAGCTCCTTAGTTGTACTCCTAATAACCATAACAAGGTGGTCCCATGAGTCAAGCAAATAAAACAACAAAAGCTTGTAGTGATCCTCCTCCTTGATATTGTCACCAACAAAACCCGACAAAGCATATATCATGTTGAATGCATTAAGATGAACAACAATGGATCCTCCATCTTTCATCTTTAGAGAATACATCTTCCTTCTCAGGAAAATCTTGTTTACCATGGATTTAGCTTGATAAACATCTACAAACTTCTTCAAAAGATCTTTCATAGTCTTCTCTTCATGGACATTTAACAGAATGGAGTCTACTAAACAGATCCTTATGAGGCTCTTAGCTTTCTGATCCATCGTATCAAAATATTTTTTACTCATAGTCCGAGGTTTTCTTCTAGATATTGCTACCCATAGATCTCTATCCATGAGCATATCCTCCATTTCAACTTCCAAAGTTTGAAGTTGCTAGGTCATTAAAATTCTCTATACCAACCTTTTCAAATGTACTTATCATCTTCTTCTTGCAGCAAGATTTTGAAAATACTCTGCAAAATCTCCCACTCGAATTGAGATCAGTATAAAAAACCCGCTACCCAAAATTGAGACCAAAACTAGCCAAGCTCTAATACCAACTGAAAGGATGCCAAGGTGTGTAAAATGCTTCCTAACACTAATCTAGTGGGGGAGATAACACAATGCATCTCTTGTTCTGACCTCTTGTACTTTGAATCACATTGTAATCATGTTATTGATATTAAAAAATTAAGTATGTTGGATTTTCCCCCAATAGGGTTGCCCTAGGGCATATACTCTATTAGCTTGTAGTTGTTACTCTATTAAAATTAATATAGATTTGTTCTTGCATTTTTTCTTCCATAGGATTAGTGTAAATCTAGTTTAGTTTCCTTTCATAATTTTACTTTTAATTTTAACTTTCTTTCCTCCTTCCCATTTTACACAGTGTGATTCTACTTTCCCTCCTCCTCCTCCTCCTCCTCCTCCTTGTTGTAATCCTTTTTCTTTTCTATTTTTTACAACCTTTCAACATTATTTTCTTATTTATATTTTTGGTAACCTCTCAACTTATGTAGGCGTACTCACTACCCAATATGGTTAATATAGGCTAAATGCAAGAAACATTATAACTAACTTAAGGGATGGGTGTCAAATGTTAGGAGCTGCATCAATATACATATATTATAATATCGTATTGCTAGGTACATGACACGTTATCCATCCTTGAAATGTTTTATACTCGAAACATGAGAATAAACTAAATAATAAGATTGATGCAAGTCCTTGCAAATGTGACACCATGTCTTGGCATCCAATCCTTGACAAGTGATGTAGTGGTTTTGGTTTGATGATACCTAGAACCCATCTTTGATCCATATTTTGATGTACCCATATGATTACATTCCTCATTATAGTAAGTCCTTTTTTTTTCTAACAAATGACTAGTACTTATACAATGCCATTAATTACCATATGGGGTATGCAATTATACAAGAGATTAGGATAAGAGAAGGTTGTAGAAGGTAGAAGAGAAAAGAGAGGTGCATTGTGTAAAATAGGAAGAAGGAAACATAACTAAATTTAAATTTAAATTATGAAAGGAAATTAAAGATCAACACCAGTCGCATGAAATTAAAAGTAGAGAAAAAATCTATACAAATCTTATTAGATTAAAAACTAAGAGATAATACAATATATGCCTTGGGGAATCCCTTTTGGAAAAAAAACAAATGACTCTCCAAAGCACAATCAATGTTTTAATCTCAATAACAATAATATAATACAATGCAAAGTATGAGTGCTCCTAATAAGAGATATAAAATGACTTCCATGACTACAAGAGCACATTAATGTTTACATAGACTAACAATATATTTTTATATTGTGTGACACTATCATTTGATTGAGAGAGGGATACTGTTGACTATGACATACAATAAATACTTCCCATAACTTAATCTTAGTCATTCAAAATCTCTTCCTATCATTTTTCCATTCTTCTACCACTTTGCAATCTTAGAATAAGACATGATTAATTAGTTCATACTCTCTTTGCAATTTTCTTAGGTTAAAGTGGACTTGTTCAACCTAAACTCATTACTTGCTTATTTAAATTGAAAAATAAAAATAAAGTAAATATGATTTACATTAAATCTTAGATAAATAAGCATATAAATAATGAAAAGTAACTCTTTGCAATGATCAAAATTATATACCCATATTCCCTTTTCCTTTGTTTTAGTTTCATGAGGTTGATCTTTTTGCATCAGTTGGTCTGTAAGATGACATATTTCATATAGAAGTTAACAAATGACATTAATCTATGCCAACCCCATAATCACTCATCCTTAAAAATTGATCGACATTCGTAGACTTAATGTTCATTGTCTTGATTGAAACCTGCAAGAGCAAACTTGATCCAGATCATCTTTGTGCCCACGTATCTAAACCCTAAGCTTTAAAATTTAATTTTCTATATCGAAACCCATTCTCTTAATTTCCACTAATTATTATACACCACCATAAATCTAAATTATCTCATATTAATGAATGTAAAAAACACTTCACTCAAAAGAGCTTAATAACTTAAAACAATTTTACATTACCCATGTATGATACCATCCTAGAAACATATTACATTCTTGTTCTTGACTTCAATTCGTTGTCTCCCAATTGCTTGTTTACCCATACACTCCTACAGACCAGGAAAGCATTCTTTATAAGAGAGAGAAGGGAGGGCGGCGGGGGCAGATGGGCATGGAGTTAAATGTGTCGGCCATTTCTCTTTGTGATGTGACCACCCTCTTATCTTTCACATGATATGTTTAACAAATGCTGCCATCTAAGCCTCCACGTCAGCCCCCATCATTTTCATGCAAGTGACATGTATGTGGTGAAGCATAAAGCACGCAGGCCTTCTTTTTTCTGCTCCCCGTGTTTGTGTTTGAGAAGCCATGATTGACACCAATTCTTTGTTGAGGTTGAGTAAGGAGGGAACAAGCCAAATGAGGTGTAACTCATTTTCTTTTACACTTCAACCTTCACTTTCACAACTACCCAATGAAGGGTCATGCCACCTGCTACACAATAATTTGTCCTCGGATTCCATTAATATATTATAGGTAGGTAGCAAGTGGTTGATTGCATATCTTCAAAACATTCAACAATTTTTTTTTATTAGTAATGAGTAATTGTGGGTTGATATTAAGGAAGTGTATCAGTAGCAATAGTCGATATAGCTAACATGGTGCATTCATAGATTCTAAATGGTACATCAGAATTCGATGATTTATTTTAGTTGTCTCTACATGCAAGTTAATTGCTTATAGCTATTGTTTTGACTTCTGGGTAGTAACATGCACGTTATGGATTTTGTTATTGTGCAAGGGTCAAAATGTATATATTTCAAAGTGTCACTCGATACATACTTTAAGATGTCCCAATAACCGTGCACTTAAAATTGCCAATACTTATGCACAAATGCCCTAGTAGTCGTGCATGAATGTGCCAATTATGGTCCAAAAGTGCTAAAAAGTGGGCGGCTATTGACACATGTGAAATTTATTAATGGGCTTTTAGTTATCATTTTTTTGGTTTCTTTAGAATTAGTAATTGGAAGGTTGGGTGTACAAGAAGTGAATGTTCACTAGAAGTATAATGCCTATTAATGCTCTTCCCCTAATTTTTTTCTTTTTAGTTAAAAAATAATGGAAATTTCATTTCTTTCATACTTGAGATTTTTTGGTATTTAATATTTGAAAAGGAGGTGATAATATTAGTTGTTTTATTTTTAGTTATATAATAATGAAAATGCCATTTCTTTCATACTTGAGATTTCGGGTATTTAATATTAAAAAAGGAGGTCATAATATTAGTAGTTTTCTTTTTAGTTATATGATAATGGAAATGTCATTTCCTTCACACTTGAGATTTATGGGTATTTAATATTGAAAAATGAGGTCATTGTATGAGTGATTTTTAATTGTATTTCAATTATTTTATTTTTGTTAAAATGATTGGAAAATTAAAAGATTGTATTTTAATTAGTTGAGTATAATTAATTAGTGAGGATGATGATATGTTTCTTGATTGTACAATCCACTAAGTTTGAAATCTTTTAAAAGTGCAACAAGGGATGAGGTCAGAATTGTACCTTGGGCAAATTTGATGGAATAAGACCCCACAATCTTTGGCTCTAAGCAAAAAGAAGTCAACTATTCATGCAATCTAGACTTGTGCTTCTAATACCAATGGGTTGCTAAAATGGTCTTCCATTGTTATAGAACTTCCTAATCCAAAAAAATGGTTGAAAACTCTAAAAAATAGATTAAAGATGAAGGAATAACTTTTATGTACATTCTAATTTTTGAAGTACTCAAAAATGAAGGAATAACTTTATGTACATTATAACTTTTGAAGTACCTAAAAGATGGGTAAAAGGTGAAGAGAAAACATATTGATTTTATAATTTTATTATTGTATTTGTGGTAGTCACCACTTTTCTTATTAACTTTTAGATTTATTTTGATTGAGTTGTTTCTACTATATCTAACATTGCATAAGTGGTGTGTGCTTTTGTACAAAATGTTGTGGTTCTACCTCTACCTAGTTTGATTTTGTGACTCAAACTTGACTCTTACCTTTTTAGAATTCAAAGTTCAAATTAGATTGTAGACATTAAAAAATGACTCACACATTTAAAAATCATTTCATTGTCACTTCTCAATATTTCTTTTTTAAACTAATTAAATAATTTTATTATTTAATTAAGCTAACATCATCTCATCATTTTGAATTCAAATTCAAATTTTCATTCCAAATTCACTTTAATTAAATACTTTTTAATGATTTAATTATTCCACTTGTTATTCTTTTCCTACAATATTAATTAAATAATTTTAATTAAGTGGTGTGTTTTTATACAAAAAATTGGCATATTATTAGATCTTATTATGGTTCTACCTCGACATAGGTCTTGGGATTGATCTCAATCTTTAGCTTATTCTTTCATCTACTTGGTTCAAAATCATGACATAAAGTTGTATCTAGTTTGATTTTGTGACTCAAACTTGACTCTTACCTTTCTAGAATTCAAAGTTCAAATTGACCCCATGCCATTCCCCCTCTAAATAGTTTTGTGCTTACTTGAAACATGAAACATTTCAAATTATACTCGAGAGAGTTGTATATACGAACAAACCCTAATACATTTTAACATGTGGAAAGGTCTTATTGTCCAATTGATATTCATCTTACATCTACATATACATACTTAGTGACATACATACATACATACATACATACATACATACACATACATACATACATACATACATACATACATACACATACACATACACATACACATATACACATACACATACACATACACATACACATACACATACACATACACATACACATACACATACACATACACATACACATACACAGACACACACATACACACACACAGACACAAACACATACACATACACATACACATACACATACACATACACATACACATACACATACACATACACATACACATACACATACACATACACATACACATACACATACAAACACACACACATACACATACACATACACATACACATACACATACACATACACATACACATACACATACACATACACATATGCATGCACGCACACACACACACATAATGATCATTATTCAAAAGTCCTTAAATTGGTTTACGTACAAGTTTGAATATGGAGAACATCCCCCTTGATTAGAAATCTCTAGAGACTTAGTGTTTATCAACATTGTCACTCTATGTTTTTCTCATCCAAACAACAAGGAGAAGTAAATTTTATAATATACAAAATTATTTTTGCATACTCTAGATTAATTTCACAAATAGAGGGAAATTATAAAGTGCATGCTCAATCTAGGTCGATTTTGTGGCACAAAACTAACCCTAAAAAATTATAAGAGTGGCCCAATTTAGATCTTGTCACTATACTTCAAAGGAATACAAGAGTGAGCAATTTTTTTTTTTTAAGGTTTAAACACTTTTGACTCAAATTTATGAATGAGTGAGGTCACAAATGGGGGACCTCATCCCCAAGATAACAATCAACAATAACACCCCAATGGAGTTTGAACCTTGGTGGAAAGAACAACAATAACAAATTTAAACCAGCATATTATGCCAATATTGATGAGCAATTTTGAGTATTTAAAAGATGATAAAATAATGGACATTTATCTATAAACTATTAATATCTCCTACTTGTGTTTCCATTACAGTTAATTTCTATTTTTTCAAATTCTATGACATGACCTATCACGACTTTAAATAACATTCATTGAAATTTATTGATTTTGATTTTTGTAAAACCTATTTTTTGTTGGAAAATAATATTATTGTCCACATAAGTTAGAATCATGATTTGTGTTATGATAAAATAAAAGGGAGTTATAGTAAAACTCACATAGCTATTCTAGGTGTGAGAAGAATGGGAAGCAATTGTTTTTAGAATAAATTAATATTATATACAATGAGTGAGCATAATAAAAGTAATTGAGTTGTTAACACAATTTTCATAGAGGTTTAGGAGTGAAAATAGGAGGGAGAGAATTAAGGTGGATAAACAACCCACCTAGATTTAGTGTGAGAGTTTGGTGGAGTTGTTGGAGTTATAAGAGAAGAGAATAGACACATAGTACTATATATGTGCAATTTTTTTTATTTAGCTTTTATAATATTTACTCAAAATTTTCTTATATGGTATTGGAGTTGTGCATCTAATAATTTCTCTCTCAATTATTAACAAAAAATTAAAATTTAAAATGTTCTAGAAATCTTAGATAGAGGAGAACAAAACTATAAATATGTTATAAATATATATTGCATAATGTAAGAGCTATTTTGCATGGAAAATGAGGGACATGAATATGATTTGAATGTGCAAGTAAAAAAAATAAAAATCCATGAATATTTGCTTTGTTATGCACATTTAATGTGAGTTGGTGTATCATTCAATAGGTATCCATAAGGGAGGCAACACCATGTAAAATTTTCTATCAAAATTCTTCAACAACAATAAAGAGATCATCATCAAAAGTTTAATTCAATAGAGTGAAAAATATTTGTATAATATTGTTGAATTAGAGTTCTTTTAATATTTTTATGTAGTTGAATTTTTTTTTTTAAAAGTGAAAGGGAGATTATGTGGGCCATTTGGTGGAATTGATTATGTGTTGCATTGGTATTTTGTCATTGATGCCAACACTAGCTATTTGGATGCTTTATTGACACCCTTCTAGTCCCGGTAGGATGAGTGGTTTCTGGTTGGTTTGGATCCGGCATGATCCGGTAGGCTTCGGTATGGTTTGGTTATGGAATTGGCTTATTCATGATACTCATGTTCATATTTAGTCAGTTGGTTTCAGTCTGGTGATCAGATGCTATCCTGCTTGCTTGGAATCTTGGCTTCTGATTTCGATGAGGGTTTCCCTGACAAAGATTTTTATGAAGATATTTGATGATATGCATAAGTGGCATTGGTGCAGCTTCTGGTGGAGTTTCAGGATGTTGTTGGTGATCATGTTCAAGACTTGGCAGATGGAGATCATTGTTGTAGCGTATGGACCTATATTGGGTCCTGGTTGGTCTAGGTTATGGATTGGTTTAATGAATCATGTGGATTGGACTTCTCAATACATTTCCGGGATGTCTTATGTGTTGAATATTGTTTGTTTGGTCTAAGGCCAACACGTTTTGTAATTAAATATTTGGTTTATTGTTTGGTGGCCGGCCTGATTGTTTATGGTCGAGGGTTTGTATATATGATGTAAGATATCATTGTAGATCATCATGGTCATGGTTATGGTAATGGCCAGGGGATGTAATGTGCGAATAATGTAATATCATTCAGGCATAGGATTTGGTCGATCATTGGAGATCGAATTGAGTTTATGTAAGAGTATTTAGTCCTCTGGTATTGAGCTTAACTGGAACTGTACTCAGACATAGGAGATGCTATCTTTTGCAGTTCAACACTTCTCTAGGCTGTAGTCTAGATTTATATGTAGCCAGTGAGACTCATTTTGTGATGAGCAGTGCGCTCTAGGCTGTTGGCCTTCCTGCAAGTGCAGGCCCCTCAATTGTAATTTGCATACTTACAACAAAAGTATTATCTATTTGTGGGTAGGCTTCCCACCATGGTTTTTCCCTTTACCGGGTTTTCCATGTTTAAATCTTGGTGTCATGTGGATGGTATTTATTTTGTGATTATCATTTATGCTTAATTGGTTTAACTACTATTCTGGTATTTGGTTTAAGCATTCGAGTATTAAAGTTTAATTTGCTTAAGGTTTCGGTAAATGTGACAACTAATTCACCCCCCCCTCTCTCAGTTGTCTTCTGGTTATTTGAACTATCTAACAATTAGTATCAAAGATTTGGTCCTCTCTGTAGAAAGATTAACCTCTTGAGGAAGACCCTATGGCGTCTAACAATTCAAGTTCATCGAGTTCTTCTGGAGCTATCTTTCAGAGAGATATTCCCAGGCTTGATGGAACAAATTACATAGTATGGAAGATTCAAATGGAGACTCATCTGAGATGTCTTGGTAAGGAGATTTGGGAGATCACACAGAATGGTGTCACAACTCATAATTTGGCATTTGGAAATCCTCCTCCGACAAACCTGGATAAGGAGCTTGAGAATGATTGTAGAGCAAGAGAAGCCCTCTTGTGTGCACTTTTTGTTCAACAAATAATGGGATTAACTGACAAATCATCTAGAAAGGATATATGGGATAAGTCAGATACTCTTAATGAAGGTGACCCTACGGTGAAAATTGATAAACTTGATGGTTACCAGGTGAGATATGAAAACCTGAAGATGGAAAAAGATGAAAGGATTACCACATTCATGGAAAGGGTAAATGAGATTGTTATGGGAATTCAATGTTGTGGTGGAACTTTGAGTGAATATAAAATTGTTTCTAAAGTTTTGAGAGCCCTACCACCGGCTTACAAAATGAAGGTTACTGCTATCAATAAATTGAGAACAATAGCTAATACATCTATCAACAGAGATACCTTGGTTGGGAAATTATCTTCTTTCGAGCTTGAAGAATTTGGACCTTCTGGAGTTGTGAAGTCTGAACCTGCTTTTCATGCATCTGCATCATCAACCGGGAAGCAAGATTGCAAAGCTTTATATACAGAGGAATTGGATGATATGAACAAAGAAGATGAAGAATTTGAGAAACTTGAAGCACTATTTGCTAGAAGAGTACCTAAAGGACCGGTAGGAAGTAAGTATGAAGGAAAAGTACATTTTAAATTTATAAGATTGGTCATTTTTTATCTAGATGTCCTTAAAGGAATTCAAGATTTGAAGAAAGAGTTAGAAGATCTTTTAAGCCTAACCCTGGATATCAGAACAAGTATAAGTACAGGAAAAACGTGACAAATCATGCTACATAGCGGATGAGGAAGACATTACCGATTCTGATGATGAACCACAGAAGAATCTGCTAGTGGTTCCGACAATGGGAAGGAATGGGTGTTCTTGGCTATCAAGGAATATGTTCTGGCACTAGAAGAGAATGTACTTGAAGAGAAGGCACTTGCTGCTAAAATTGAAGACAAGGATGAATGGGTAATTGACAGTGGTTGTTCGCATCATATGACTAGAGATAAAGGGAAGTTTCTATCTTTGAAAGAATTTGATGGTGGTCTGGTTAGATTTGGAGATGACAAAGCATGTATGATCAAAGGAAAAGGAACTATATCATTGGATGGTAAGAACAATACTGACAATGTTTATTATGTTGAAGGTTTAAGGAATAATCTTTTGAGTGTAGGACAATTGGTGAATAAGGGATTTCAATTACAGTTCAAGGATGGAAAATGCAAATCATTAATAGATCTAGTTCGGAGATTGCAACCAGTACACAGACAAAAGGTAATATATTTCATTTCAATTTCGGTGAGAAGACATGTTTGATTACACAAATTGATGAGAGTTGGCTATGGCATACAAGGTTGTGTCATGTGAATTTTGATTGCATTGTGAAGATCAGTTCAACTATGGCAGTTAGAGATGTACCTAAGATTATGAAGCCCTATAATCTGGTATGTAAAGAATGTCAAATGTGTAAGCAGGTCAGAACCTCTTTTAGGAGTATACAAGATAAATCTAATGATGTTCTTGATCTTATTCATATTGATTTGTGTGGCCCTGCTGGAGTTAAAAGTTTTCAAGGTGATAGATAGTTCATGCTAATCATTGATGATTATTCTAGAATGATGTAGGTTACTTTTTTAAAAGAAAAATCTGAGGCATTTGAAAAGTTTTAGATCTTTAAGGCTAAAGTGGAAACTGAGATAGGATTGAAGATTAAATGTTTGAGGTCAGATCATGGTGGAGAATTTGCATCCGGTGATTTTAATAACTTTTGTGAGAAGCATGGTATAAGAAGAGAATTTTCTGCTCCCCAGACACCTCAGTAGAATGGAGTTGTGGAAAGGAAGAACAAAACTATCTTGGATGCTACTAGAACAATGATGATGGAAGTTAGTCTACCTCATATCTATTGGAGAGAAGCAGTGTCCACAATAGTTTATACATTCAACAGAGTACATATCAAATGAGAAACCGGTAAGATACCTTATGAATTATAGTTTGGAAATACACCTACAGTTAAGTATTTCAGAATCTTTGGTAGTAAATGTTATATCAGGAGAGATGATATCATTGGAAAATTTGATCCTAGATGCGACGAAGGCATATTTCTTGGTTATTATCATGAAAGCAAGGCATATAGATGTTATAACAAGAGATTGCAGAGAATTGTGGAGAGCGCTAATGTCAAAGTGGATGAGTTGAATAGATGTCAAATCAAAGTTTATGATAAGAAACCGACAATGGAAATGATTATATTTGAACCGGTAGAACCTTTAGAAGAATAGAGTGTTGAACCAGTTACTCCGATAATATCAGAAAATTCTATAGGAATTGAAGAACTGGGAAGAGGAATAGAGAGTCAGAGGACTCCTAGGTATGTGAGATTGAATCATTCAGAAGATCAAATCACTAGGGACAAGAATAATGGAGTAATGACAAGAAGAAGATGGCAACTATTGAGATATGTTTAATTTCACAAGTTGAACTAGTATCAGTAATTGAGGCATATAAAGATAAATATTGGTTGAAAGCTATGGAAGAAGAATTAGATCAGATTGAGAAAAATAAAACATGGACTTTGGTTCCCCGGCCTAAAAATAAGAATGTTATTGGAACTAAATGGGTTTTTAGGAATAAATTGAATGAGGATAGTCAAGTTATAAGGAATAAGGCTAGATTGGTTTGTAAAGGATATTATCAGAAGGAAGGAATTGATTATGGAGAGAATTTTGCACTGGTAGCTAGGATTGAAGCTGTAATATTATTTCTTGCCTATGTTGCTCATAAGAACTACAAGGTTTATCAGATGGATGTTAAGTGTGAATTTTTGAATGCGGATCTTGATGAGGAAGTTTATATTGAGCAACCTGATGGTTTTTCACTATTAGATGATACAAACATGATTTGCAGGTTAAGGAAAGCTTTATATGGATTGAAACATGCACCTAGAGCTTGGTATGCAAGGTTGGATAAACATAATTTGAAGCTTGGTTTAACTAAGGGTATTGCTAACAATAATTTATATTATAAGATCATTGATGATGATATACTGATTATTGAAGTATTTGTTGATGACATTATTTTTGGAGGTCAAGATAAGTTATGCATGGAATTTTCTAAAAATATGGAGAATGAATTTGAAATGTCTATGATTGGGAAAATGAAATTTTTCTCAGGTTTGCAGATTACTCAGACTGACAAAGGTATTTTCATCTATCAAACTAAGTATGCTAGGGAATTGTTGAAGAAATTTGGTATAGGAGATTCTAAACAAGTAAGTACTCCTATGGTTACAAGTGAGAAATTGATAAGAAAAGATGTTTCTGCACTGGTAAATCCTACAAGATACAAATCTATGATTGGAGGCTTGCTTAATTTGACTTAGACTAGGCTTGACGTAATGAATGTTGTTTGTATGGTATCAATATTTCAAAGTGATCCTAGAGAAAATCATGAGTGTGGTAAAAAGGATTTTTAGATACTTGCAAGGTACATCAGAATATGGTTTGTGGTACCCTAAGGATGATAACTTTACTTTATGTGCATATATAGATGCTGATTGGGTTGGAGATGTTGATGGCTAGAAAAGTACATCGGGTGAAGTTTTCTTTCTTGGAAAGAAGTTGGTTTCATGGATCAGCAAGAAACAATCATGTATTTCTTTATATACTACTGAAGCTGAGTATGTTGTTGCTACTACTAACTGTACACAAGTTCTATGGATGAAGCAAATGTTGAAGGATATAAAGGTGGATTGTGATGCACTGGTAGTTATTCAATGTGATAACTCTGCTATTGACATATCAAAGAATTCGGTATTTCATTCTAAGACAAAGCACATATCTATCATGTACAAATTTTTGAAGGAAAAGGTGGAAGCAAATTAAGTTAAAGTGGTTTATGTGAACACTAAGAGCAATTTTTAGATATCTTTACTAAACCTTTGCCTAAAGAATCATTTGAGTACCTGAGAGATAGATTAGGAGTTTCTGCCCCTCCAGTAGAGACTTGATTGATGCAGTTTGGCATCAGTCCGGTATACATTATCAGAGATACTTTTAATTTTGACACTGATGTGGGGATGCTACTGATCAGGGGGAGTAGTCAGATTTGTGATTCATTGGTTTATATTTTTCTGCTTTGATATTTATGTCAGATTTCTGGCATCGATGTCAAAGGGGGAGAGATATTGATGTGAAATAGAAAAACTTAAAGAGTTGTATACATCAGAGGGAGAGATATATGTATAATTCAGAGCTTTACACATATATTATTCATGGGGGGAGTTTGGTCTTTGTTTCAAAACTTCATTTCTATGGGAGATTGTTGGCTGCCTTCCATTGGGGGAGACTTGTTTGGCATTTCTTGGTACTTAGATGTTTTTCACATCTAGTGTTGCCATCAATGCCAAAGGGGGAGATTGTTGGCCATTTGGTGGAATTGATTATGTGTTGCATTGATGTTTTGTCATTGATGCCAACACTAGCTATTTGGATGCTTTATCAACACCCTTCTGGTCATAGTAGGATGAGTGGTTTCTGGTTGGTTTGGATCCGGCATGATCCGGTAGGCTCTGGTATGGTTTGGTTATGGAATTGTCTTATTCATGATACTCATGTTCGTATTCAGTCAGTTGGTTTTGGTCTAGTGATTGGATACTATCCTGCTTGCTTGGAAGCTTGGCTTCTGGTTCTGGCGAGGGCTTCATCGGCATAGCTTTTTATGAAGATCTTTGATGATATGCATAAGTGGTGTTGGTGCATCTTCTAGTGGAGTTTCAAGATGTTGTTTGTGATCATGTTCAAGACTTGGTGGATGGAGATCATTGTTGTAGCGTATGGACCTATATTGGGTCCTGATTGGTCTAGGTTACAGACCGATTTAATGAAACGTGTGGATTGGACTTCTTGATACATTTCTGAGATGTCTTATGTGTTGAATATTGTTTTTTTGTCTAAGGTCAACATGTTTTGTAATTATGTAATTGGTTTATTGTCTAGTGGCCGAACTGATTGTTTATGTTCGAGGGTTTGTATATATGATATAAGATCTCATTGTAGATCATCATGGTCATGGTTATGGTTATGGTCAGGGGATGTAATATACGAATAATGTAATATCATTCAAGCAGAGGATTTGGTTAATCATTGGAGATCGCATTGGGTTTATGTAAGAGGATTTAGTCCTCCGATATTGAGCCTCACCAGAACTATACTCAGGCATAGGAGATGTTATCTTTTGCAGTTCAACACTTCTCTGGATTGTAGTTTGGATTTCTATGTAGTCAATGAGACTCCTTTTGTGATGAGCGGTGTGCTCTAGGTTGTTGGCCTTCCTGCAAGTGTAGGCCCCTCAATTGTAATTCACATACTTATTACAAAAGTAATATCTGATTGTGGGTAGGCTTCCCACCGTGGTTTTTCCCTTTACCGGGTTTTCCACATATAAATCTTGGTGTCATATGGATGGTATTTATTCTATGATTATCGTTTATGCTTAATTGGTTTAATTGATATTCTAGTATTTGGTTTAAGCATTCCGGTATTAATGTTTTGGGTTCTAGTATTAAAGTTTTATTTTCTTAAGGTTCCAATAATCTATGATAATTGATTCAACCCCCCCCCCCCCCCCCCCCCCCCCCCCCTCTCAGTTGTCTTCAGCTTATTTGAACTGTCTAACAGATTAATATTATTATTTGTAAAAGTTTCAATCATTTAAAGACCCATTATTAGTGAAGCTAGACACCCTTGATTTTCTTTTGACTAAGAGCTAGTCATGGATAAATTAAGTGTCATCAAGGAATTCAAAGGTAGAGATTTTCATACATGGGAGATATGGATGTAGTTACTTTTGATGGAGAAATATATTTGAGATGTTCTCAAACCGAACTCAACCTTACCAACTGATGCAATTGAAATTGCTAAGCGGAATATAAAAAACAAAAGAAATTTAGGAATCATTAGACAATATTTTTGGATATGAAGTAGAAAGTGCCAAGACAACATTGAAAAAAAAATTATATGAATTGAAGATGGATAAAGATGCACAAATGGTAGATCATATAAGTAAGTTTCACTTTGTACTAAATCAGTTAGCTGGAATCAATAAAAAAGTAAAGGGTGTTGATGCAAAAGTAATAATTTTGAATAGTCTACCTAAGAGTATGTCTAGTATTATGTTTAAATTAAGCAAGATGAAAATTATTCTTTAAGGAGTAATCTCTACTTAGTAAAATGATTGCTTAGAACTAGAAGAAGTATTATATGTAAAAAAAGGGGCAATAAAAATCAAAGAATGTTCCTCCAAAAGGAAAAATCAAATGTTACTATCATAAAAAAGTAGGACATGTAATTTTGAATTTGTAAGAAGAGGGCAAAAGGTCTACTAGATGACAAACTAGATCAAAATGTGTGCTTGGTTGAAGAAACAAATTGGGAAGAATATGACAAAGGTGAAGAAGTGTTTCTATTTTAGATAAATTCAAAATGGAGGATTGGAGATGTAGACATTGAAAATTGACTAATCCGTTTCCTGTCATTTCACATCATTTATTCTTCTTAAATTAATTAAATGATTTTATTATTTAATTAAGCTAACTTCATTTCCATTTATCATTATTCAAATTCAAATTTTCCTTCCATTTCTCATTTTACTAAAATAATATTTAATTATTTTCGTAATTATTCATTTCGCCCAATTTGATTAAATAATTTTGATTATTTAATTAATTTATTGATTTCCATCCTTGCATATTAATTAAACAATTTTTTATTATTTAATTAATTTATTTCATTTATTCTTCTAGTTCACTATAATTAAATAATTTTTTTCTATTATTTAATCGGCCAACTACTTGTCTTTAATTAAATAAACTGTTTTAATTTATTTAATTATTCATTTCTTAAATATAGTTCTTTTGAAAATGAATGAAATTATCATTTCATCTATTTTTCCAGCATGCATATGAAATTAAATATTTTATTTATTTATTTCTATTTTGATCTCTAATGCACCTCTATTTCTTTAGTTCATCTAACACTTTCTCTCACTTCTCTCATCATGCAATCAATTCACTAAAAAAAGCACTCAATTAACTCCTATTTTCAGCCTTCAAATCCTCTCGTTAATTATTGACCATTGATTTTCAAATCTTTCTCAACCAATCTCCACCATTGGTCAAAAGAAAAACAATCTATAAATTCAACTTTCACCCATCATTGTTTTCTAACCACAATATTTGAACTTTGTGTGATGCATGCAGGGGGTTTGCCACATGGAATTTCCTATGGAATAGTAGGCACGTCATCACTGACCATGTTTCGTGGAAAATTGGAAATGGTTCTAAGGCCAAGTTCTAGCACGATTCTTGGGAGGGAGAACTTCCGATTGCTAACATGTTTGAAGACCAAAATTGGATCAACCTAATCGGAGGTGCATGTTTGTGACTACTTCACACATTCAGACAAGCATCATAGAAGGACATGGGAGGTGATTGACATGGGCGAGCCGGAGAATTGTAGGAAACTCAATTGCATACTGGCTAGCAGGGTGGTACTCACATGCAAAGATGAAGACGCTATTTTTTGGTGTGTAGCCAAAACTGGAGAATACTCTGCAAGATTAGGGTATGAGGTACAAAGACCAAGATTCCACAGGCTGGATTGGCCTGGGAAGGTATGCTGGAACAAAATGATATTGCCAAAAGTGGGATCATTCCTTTGGACACCACTACATGGGAAAATATTAACAAGTGATAGACTCAAAATCGTCGGGATCCAGGGACCGAACTGGTGTGTACTTTGTAAATCCATTGAGGAAACCATTAATCACCTACTATACAATTGTTCATTCTCTGAGGCGTGCTAAAGTTGGTACTTGAATATGATTGGGCTGAATATGGCAAGGAGTGAAACACTGTATGATTTCTTGATTGGATGGCCCTCTGCTAAATCATGAAAATGGAGTTCAATACAGATAATAGGACCTACATTGATCACATGGCACTTATGGAAGGAACGAAATAGGAGAATTTTCAAGGATTAGAAAGATCACTAGAAATTGTAAAAGATGACATCAAATTTGCAATTGAAGAAGTGGTAAACGGAAAAGCATCATTGGCCAAATATGAAAGATTCTCTGACTGGGATAGGGAAATGGAAGGAAAATGGGTGCTTAAAAAACAAGCAGACTGTCAAATAAAAAAAATAGTGGACAGGAAAACCATTCATTGGAGACGCCCACCCAATGGTTGCGTGAAACTAAATTTTGATGGAGCTAGTAGAGGGAACCCTGGGATGGTGGGAATTGGAGCAATTATTAGAGATGACATGGGTAGAATGGTATGCGGAGCATATGGTCACATAGGCAACGTAACCAACAATGAAGTAGAGATCTGTGCACTAGAATTGGGACTCAACCTGGGTAAAACACGTCAATTGTCAAACATCCAAATCAAAGGCGACTCTGCTATCATTAGAAAAGGGGTGGAATCGAACAAATTCTCAAATTGGAAATTGGTCAAGTGGCTTCCTAGAATCTAGGTCCTTATCCTCGGGATCGGTTCATACGACATTGCACATACCTATAGGGAAGGCAATAAAGCCGCAGACCGTCTAGCAAATCTTGGCGCATGTGAAGACAAGATGGAAATTACCATCACTACAGATAGCACAGAAACTAAACTCTCAGAAATCTTAAGGAAAGATATGGATGAGAGTGCGCGTGAAGGAATCGGCTAAGAAAAGATATCAAGTATACGGGTGTCGGGTAGGTGGCGACCCGACACAACTAAAGATGCAATACGGAGAGTCGACAATGCTGGATACTCTTGATCATTGCATACAGTGATGGCAAAGATGGCAGGCTCAAAAATTATGAAGCGATAAGGCTTTGATTGGTGTGGAAGAAACTCGAAGGCGGTGGACACAACTCGGCTATTTAAACACTGACCTCCAGAAGTCCCAACATCATAGTGACTAAAGAAAGAATTGGAGTGCCTGCTCGGGGAGAATCTGTGACAAAAAGGTGCATAAGTTTGGGCTAAGCTGCATGTGTTGGGAGGAGAAAATCAAAGAGCAATGTGATAGACTATTCATCTTGGATGCAAACAGGATTAATGCGATTTTTTATTTAATCAATACCGTATGGACTATGAAACAACATTGGTGCGATAGATACATCTATGAGATGGTGTTTGGGCTACTGATCGATGTTCTACCTTCGAAGGAAACAATCATCTCAAAAATCCTGGATTTCATATGGGAGTGCACTGCGGAGGCTATCGACAATGCTGTGCTAGAAATGGATGAGGAGTGGACAAGTATACTTGGACCTTATTTTAACCCGAATGTAATTTTGTCAGATGTTGAGGTTACTGATTCTGAGGATGAAGAGCAGAATGCTACTTTAGAGATGAGGAATAGGCATGAGAATTTTATGCTAGAAGCCTGGGAAGTCTTTCGTGTGGCAGTGATCAACAATGATTTCGACCCATTCCGTCGAATGATGTCGGGTGACTTAGGCTGGCTCTCTGAGAGCAAGATAGATAAAGTCATCAACATTGGCACATGGACTACCATGGTGTATGAACTCATATAGGTTCAGCTTATTTAAAAAAATGTAATGGTTTAGATATCTTAGGCGAAGTTGGTATAAATGGGGCATTTTGTATTACCTGTCCTCTAATGTATGCTTAAGGTTGTTTGTGTGGCACTATTTTGTATTACCTAATCGGAAATGCCAATGGCATAGTATATGTAAGAATTTTCATATAAATAGAGGGCACTATCCCCATAAAATGATAGCACTTATCCTTAAAAAAAATAAAAACTTATGAGTTGTGCTTGTGCTAAAATCTAAGAGCAACATATCATTCATTCAAAGAAAGTTTCAAAGGACTATGGAGATAAGAAAGGTAATTAATTATATGAAGGTAACGTTTTTGTTTAATTCATCAATTCATGCATTTTCTTTACATGCTCTATTGGTATATTAGAATTGAAGTTTGTGTATTTGAGGGTTTTGTGGCTAAATCCATTGATAGTTCACATTATTTTTATTTATGATCTTAGATTTTGGCATGCCTCGTGGGACCCATGTCCCTAACTACTAATGTTTCTATGACAAATTAGCATTTTAACAGTTCTAGGTATGGATCGATGCATCCACTCATAGTTTTAGTGCAATTGGCCTCTATTTATATGCATTCCTATTCTTCTTCTACGCAATTATTTCTCAGTTCTATGTTTTGTCACTTTTTGTTGCATAATTTCTATGTAAATTTGCACTTTTGCTCCATAAAATGACACTTTTGTCATGAATATGTTCTTTTGCTTCATAAAATGATGCTTTTGCCACCAAACTACACTTTTTATTTACAAAATGATACATTTGTTGCAATCAGGGTGGAACTACACATTTATTTCATTAAATTGTGTATTTATTTCATGAAATTTTGCATTTATTATGAAACTATGCATTTGTTACATGGACTACATATTTGTTGCATAAAACTGTGTATCTATTGAATTCAGGGTCGCAATTGTTGCATTGAACATAATTTTACAAAATCAGCCATAAATTTTGCATAACATATAGGATTTTAAAAATTCAAAATGTGTTGGAAAGTTGATTCAATGTTTTACACTATGGTATAATTAATTTTTCTATATATTTTATTAAAAATATGGTAAATTCATTCAAAATTACCCCTTTGTTTTAAAATTCGATTTCTCATAGCCTTTTCATACAAAATCCTCTTTTAGTGAGTTTTTTTTTCAAATCTATGAGAAAATCATGAGGAATTGACTTGTAGTATGTTTTATATGATTTTGATTTTTTTTTTGGGGTTAATCTTGTTATGGCTTTCTCAACTAACCTTATTTGTGCAAATTGGCATTCATTGGGTGAAGATCATAAGTTTGAAACTACTAACAAATTTATTGCATGGTTTATGTATCTTTTGATTTCTAGAATAGCTCACACTTCAATTTCATAAAGGAAAGAATCTTCTTTACTATGTCTTGTGCACTTGCACTCTTTTTGTTATCGCAATAGCTTTTGTGTATGTATGATTTCCCTAAAACCTTTGTATGAACTTGGGTGCACTAGAAATACCAACATTTCTTTTTATTTTCAATAGGAGGTTTTCATAAGGATTTTATTTCCCTAGGGTTTAACCTCAAACATGTTTTCTAGAGACCTAGATAAAGGGGGAAGAATGAAAGTTCTACCTCAAAGAGTGGCTAGCATTGTTCAAAGTCAAGCTATATGATCTCTAAGACTAGCTAGTGAGGAGACTAGGGGAGACCCCCCAATCTTAGGTTCCTATAGATGGGCTCTTTGTTCATAGAATCCAATATGAACCTTGTTTTTATAAGACATAAGACCTTTAATGTGGTCTAAGGTATGATACCATGCCTGAAGTTACCCAACATGTACTGTCTTGAGTAAGGTGGAAATCCTTCAACCTAAAGGTTTTTAACCTCTAAAGAAAGGGGAATTGTGAACCATTGTGCCATTGGATCCCTACCTACTGATTCTTGAGAGTGGACCATGCATGCACAATCCTACAATATTTTACTACATGGGTACCCACTATCAAAAAGTCCCCTACTTGAATAATTTAGGTTGTTGGTTTGTTTGACATGTCTTTCTTGTGCAATACTAGTGAAACTACTTGGCCTTTGTACCCTAAGAAATTATCATAAGCCATTGTGTCTAATGTTTGATAGTGTCTTCTTTCCACAAAAAGTCAAAACAATCAGTCTTTCCAAAAAAAAATGATAATTTACCTTGAAAAATTTGTCCAAAACAAGTTTACCTACAAAATATGCACTTGTGTCACACCATTTTGTAAAATTATGTTTTGTTTCTACACAATTGAACTCTATTCTTGAGAAATTAAGCATTGTTCATGTGTAATTGAGATTTCTTTCTTCACAACTAATTCATTTATATGTGTAATTGATCCATCTTCCCGCATAATTATTATAGGTCACTGCACATCTATCACAAGGATTTGTGCAACTCTTTTGAGTTCCTACATAATTGTCATATCCTATTGTTTCATGCTTAAAATTATTATAGAAAACATAGATAATTAGACTAAAAGGAACAATCATGAAATTCCTTAACTAATTAAGACAATTCTAAACATAAACCAATAGAATGGATGCAAAATCAGCTTAATTAAATAAATAGAACTCCCTATTCAACATCATAGCTTTCATTGTCCTTCTCCAAAATTGTGTGTGTGGGTGGCTCTTAGATATTACACTGGAATTCTTGCATAGATTAGACACAATAATTTCAAAGATCGTGATTGTTCAAAATGAAGAATTGATCTTGCTTTTATAGATTTTTGGGTGAGATGAGGTGAGAAATGGAACTCAAGTGTTGATTGATAGTTGACTGATTTTGATTGATTTGTTAACTCATTTTGATTGATTTGTTAAGTGAATTGATTGGAAAGATAACTCAATTGATTGATTAGTCAACTAGACAAATTGGCTAGTTATCTAAATTGATTGAGAGAAGACTGAATAGATTGATTAGTCAGAAAAAGGTTATTGAGAGTGAAAAGGGGAGATTGGAGAGTTAACTGATTTGATTGATCAGTCATTATTTTCAACATGTGCTATAGCATTTTGAAATTGAAATTCATTTTCATTTTAATTTGAATTCAAATTTTGATTTTTGAATGATGAAATTAAAATGCACATTTAGTTGAAATTTGATGAAATTCAAATTTGGGAACTTGAAATTAGATGAAATTGGTTAAAATTCATATTTGGGGAATTGGAAGAATAAATTAATTAAATAAATAATTTCATTTAAATTATTTAATCATGGGATTAATTAAATAATAAGGATTATTTAATTAAGGAATAAATCACAATTAATTAAATAATTAATATTTAATTAATATTTAAGAAAGGTTAAATGATTAATTTATGAAGAAGATAGAAATTGAATAGTTAGAAATGTTTGAAGGTGATGATTTGAATTAGTTAGAAGAATTAATTAGCTTGATTAAATAACTAAAGAATTATTTAATTAATAGGATGATTAATTAGTGCATGATTAACGAGATATTTTTAGGTGTCTACATTTGCCCCTCTTTGATACAATGTCAAAATGAAGTTGTTTCAAAGAAAATGAAAAATTTCTACCCCAGTACCGGGTGACGCTTAGGGTGTAAATATGCCCCCTCGAAAAATTGGTCGAAAAAATTATGGAACTGAGACCAATTTAATGATACCATGCTAGTGTCTGTTTGTCTTATTTTCCTATTAGTCCTATTGTCTTTTTGGTTTTATCTATTTTGAGGGGCTTAAATGATATATCATATGTAACTTCTTTGTAAAGGGTTTTGGGTCCCTTCAAAACCTGTTTTTGCCTTAATAAAGAATGATACCATGCTAGTGAGCAATCATGACAAGTTTCGTGCAATTTCAAGTTCGTTTGTCTTCCCTACAAGTGCGTTGGAGTTCAGGGGGACCACAACTATCGGAGTGGTAAAAACCCTAATTTTGAGCTATAAATAAGATTTTTTTATTTTCATTTTCTCATTTGCATTCTTTTGAGCTCATTAAGTTTCCTTTGATTTTCTTGCTTTCTTGTGTCCTTTCGAGCATCATGGCTAGCTACAAAGCACGAAAACACCTATCAGATCAAGCGCATTCATACTAAAGACCACCCGACACTGGAGGCATGGTACGTCCTTTGAAATTTTTTCTTGCTTTTTCTTTTTTTTGTCCAAATTTTTAAATTTTATTTGTGCCAATTTTTTTTATTAAATTCGCATTCAATGTTCAATTTATGCGCATTCGCCTTTATTAGTTCACAATCTATTTAAATAGTGCACATTCAATTAAGTGTACCACAATCATTATTATTATTTCACAATTGATCTTACTAATGCACATTCGCATAAGTGATTCACATTTGATATAAGTGATGTGCAATTGATTTGATAATTCACATTAGCCTTTAATTCACAATCGATTTAAATGATACGTATTCATTAAATTTGTTAATTTTTTAACATGTATGTTTTGAAATTTTTCATGTGAATATTTTATCTAACTTTTATCTCATTTGTGATTGCAGGAGAATCTCAGTGTGTTCATTTGCATAAAGACGAGGCCTGATGATCTCAATCTTCAAGCTAAGTTGAGTGTTGAGGATGTTCCCCTGGTCAGACATGTTGGGTTATATCATGTGTTGCATTTGCCTGAGGTTATGGCCAACAGGGCCATGATCACTACCTTGGTCGAGCGCTAGCATTCTGAGACTTGCTCATTCCATCTTCCTACCGATGAGGCATCCATCACTTTATAGTATATTTTGTTAGGTTCTGGGAAGGACAACTAAGAGGGGGGGGGGTGAATCAGTTGTGAACCAGTTGTCAATAAATTGTAATCCAAATGAAAATTATTCCAACTTAAACTTAATGCCAAATAAACCAAACTTAAGTGCCGGTAAAACAAATTAATAGTTATAGTAGTACCAGTTTAACTTAATGCATAAAACATAAAGAGAAACAACATCCACAAAACATGACACAAAGATTTTGACGTGGAAACTTGGTAAGGGAAAAACCATGGTGGGAAACCTTACCCACAATCAGATGATACTAATGTAGATAATATGTGTATACAAATGGGGTCTGCACATGCAAAAAGGCCAACCACCTAGAGCTCACTACTCAATCACAAAATAGGAGTCACACTAACTACACAATTGGATGGTTAAATCCAATGATAATGTACTGCTCAAAATAGCATCTCTAATGTTAGATTCAGTACCGGTTAAGCTCTGCATATGAATGCCAAAACACCTTCATAACCTTCCTTCAACCTTCAAATAATGTCTGCGTGATTCGCACAAGGATCTTCTTATTTTTGCTCTTCAATATTCAAACACACTCATACCATAACCATATCCCGATCTTCAATAAGATCTTACAATCATACATACAAAACCTAAGACCAAATGTATAGGTCGGCTCACTAAAGATATTACAATTAAATCAATTACAAATAAGTCTTGATGCGATAAAACATGTCAGCTCAATACATTTACCACAATATCCAATCAATAAACAATCTCCATAATGTGTCGTGCTGATTTGGAGTACCGGTCCATAACCTAGACCTATCGGCCGGTAAAGGCAAATCTATCAACTCGATTAGACCAATAAGAAAAACACCGAATCCAAACTTCCAGTCCATATCTTTGACATAACCAAATGATTTCCAAGTTATCATTGTTGTCGGTGAACAATATAACCTGTTGGTGAACACATATCGGTGAACATAATGTAAACCTCCAAGAAGACAAGTGTTGACATCAATGACAAAACCAATGCAACACATGATGAAGTCATCCATAATACCAACAATCTCCTCCTTTAGCATTGATGGCAACACTAGATGGAAAAACATCAAAGTGCCAAAAACAGAATGCCAACAACCAATAGACCAATAATCTCCCAAAGGTAGATCGATACAAAGTTCTATAAGAGAAACATAAACCAAAACCAAAAATACATATATCCAAAGAGTATATCTCTCCAAGTAGAATGATCATCTCTCCCCAAATACAAAGTTTTTCCATAGATATCTCTCCCCCTTTGACATCAAATGCCAAAGCAGTTAAGAATTCAAAACTTAACATTTTGCCAACTACTCCCCCTGAGAAGTAGCTCTCCTTCATCAAAACCAGAACAAGATTTTTCCTATTAGTCCCTGCCGGTTCGATGCCAATCTTCAACATCTAAGTTTGTGCCGGTGGGATATTATCCCAAGCTTCTCTCTGAGATATTCAAATGTTTCCTTAGGTAAAGGCTTTGTAAAGATATCTGCAATTTTCTCTTTAGTTTCACATAAACAATTTTCATTTCATTTGCTTCAACATTCTCTTTCAGAAAATTATACTTAATAGAAACATGCTTTGTCTTAGAGTGAAATACCAAATTATTTGATATATCAATTGCTGCTGAATTATCACAATAAATGATTATTGGTTCTTTGCATTTTACCTTTATATCCTTCAACATTTGCTTAATCCATAATATCTTAGTACAATTAGTTGCTGCTACAACATGTTCTGATTCTACTGTTGATAATGATGTACAAGTCTACTTCTTTCTTATCCATGAAATCAACCTTCTGCCAAGAAAGAATGCACCGCCAGTGGTACTCTTTCTATCATCTATATCTCCTGCCCAATTTGCATCGGTGTATGCACATAAATCAAAATTTTCATCTTTAGGATACCATAAACCAAGATTTGTTGTGCCTTGTAGGTATCAGAAAATCCTTTTAACTGTTGATTCATGATTTTCTTTAGGATTGCTTTGAAATCTTGAAATAATACACACTCCATTCATTATATCAAGTCTTGTTTGTGTCAAATACAGTAAACCTCCAATCATAGATTTGTATCTTGTCGGATTAATAGGAGCTAAATCATCCTTCAATGTTAATTTATTAGTTGTAGTCATAGGAGTACTTACCGGTTTGGAATTTTCCATACCAAATTTCTTCAAAAGTTCCTTCAAGTACTTTGTTTGACATATGAATATACCTTTATCTGTTTGTGAAATCTGCAAACCTAGAATTTTTTTTATCTCTCCAATCATAGACATTTCAAATTTTTTTTGCATCTTGTTAGCAAAGTCCTTACATAATCCATCTTCACCTCCAAAAATGATATCATCCACAAATACTTCAATAACCAAAATATCATCATTGGTAAATTTGTAATACAAATTGCTATCAACATTACCTTTTATGTAACCAAGCTTCAAAAGATATTTATCCAATCTAGCATACCAAGCTCTGGGAGCTTGATTCAAACCATATAAAGCTTTCCTTAACCTGCAAACCATATCCTTCTTATCTGTCAAATAAAATCCATCAGGTTGTTCAATGTAAACTTCCTCCTCAAGATCTCCATTCAAAAACGCACATTTTACATCCATTTGATAAACTTTATAGTTCTTATGAGCTGCAAATGCAAGAAATAGTCTAACTGCCTCAATTTTGGCTACCAGTGCAAAGGTTTCATTATAATCTATTCCTTCTTTCTGTGAATAACCTTTACAAACTAATCTTGCTTTGTTTCTTGATTAATTCTCCATCTTCATTAAGTTTATTTCTATATACCCATTTAGTTCCAATTACATTTTTGTCTTTAGGCTGGGGAACTAATGTCCAAGTGTTGTTCTTTTCAATTTGTTCTAATTCATCTTCCATTTCTTTTATCCAATGTTCATCCTGACATTGCTTCAATAACAGATGCTGGTTCAATTTGAGAAATTAAACATACCTCTTCATTTTCCAGTCTTCCTCTAGTCATAAAACCTTGATTCTTGTTTCCAATTATCTGATTCTTTGAATGATTCAATCTTACATACCTGGGTTTGTTCTGATTAACATTCATAGGCTGTTGTTCTTTAGTCACTGTTGAGTTTTCTGATGATATTGGTGTGACTGGGTCTACATTCTGTACAAGTGCAATCTATGTCAATTCATTTATAATCATTTCAACTGTCGGTTCTACAGATCTTGAATTTCCTCTAAAGTGTTCATCTATCTTTACATTAGTACTCTCAATAATTTTCTGTAACCTTTTATTATAACATCTATATGCTTTGCTTTTAGATGAATAACCAGGAAATATTCCTCATCACTTCTAGGATCAAACTTGCCAATATACCCATCTCTTCTAATATAACATTTGCTTCCAAATATTCTGAAATACTTAAGAGTAGGAATATGACCAAACCATAGTTCATAAGGGGTCTTACTGGTTTCATTTTTGATTTGAACTTTGTTAAAAGTATAAACCGTTGTATTCACTGCTTCTCTCCAGTACACATGAGGTAGATTTGCTTCCATTATCATGGTTCTTGCTGCATCCAGAATAGTTATGTTCTTCCTTTCCACAACTCCATTCTGCTGGGGTGTCCGGGGTGCTGATAGTTGTCTTTTGATTCCATTCACTTCACAGAATACATTAAATTCTCTAGATGTAAATTCTCCTCCTTGATCTGATCTTAAACATTTGATTTTCTTGCTGGTTTCATTTGTTAGATTCAATGACAATCCCAAAGACACTGAGAGGGGGGGTGAATCAATGTCTAACTGGTTAGCAAAATATTTAAACTTATTTATAACTTTGCATCCCAAATCAATGTACCGGTAAATGAGAATTAATGCAATAAATACAAATAATAGAGACAACATAGAAACACACCATAACACAAGATATTTAACGAGGAAACCTGGTGTGGGAAAAACCTCGGTGGGATTTGTGACCAACAATATTTACTCACTAGCCAATGAATAAATACTACTTACAATGAGGGCCCTGCACATGCAGGGAGGCCAACAACCTAGAGCTCACTGCTCAATAAAGAGTCACACTGACTATAAAATGGATTATCAAATCCAATACAATGTACTACTCGAAATAGCATCTCCTATGCCAGGTTCAGTACCGGTTTAAGCTCAGTCTATAACAAAAACCTTCAATGTCAACTATATCACCTTATACAAAATTGTCTCATCACACCTATACCATACAACTCCTATATCTCTCTCATATCAAAATGACCTATAAGATCTCATATATGAGTCTTTTACAATATACCATGTCGGCTTACAAAAGATAATTACATTACAAAATAGTTCATATAAACAAAACTTTATCCCATGTCGGTTGGAATGTCGGTATGCTTTGTTGCCGATGTAATCTGAATGTCGGTGAAGTGTCTGCTAGTGCCGGTGTTTGCCAGTGTATGAAGTTTGTGATGTCGGGCATGTAGAAACCAATTGATGGAGACTTGCCAGTTGGTTGCCAGATGGTTGCCATCAATGACAACATCAACTATTCTCATAAGAGTGTAAAATTCCAACATCATTCTCTACCATTACCTTGTATATATTGAATCTTTCAAAAGCTTCTGATTTCTCCTTGATAAAAGTAACCCAACACATTCTAGAATAATCATCAATTATTAGCATAAAGTATCTATCTCCTTGTAGACTTCTTGTTCTTGCTGGACCACATAAATCAATATGAATTAAATCAAGAATATTATTGGATTTCTTAGTAATGCTCTTAAATGTTCTAACTTGCTTTCCAATTTGACATTCCTTACATACCGGATTATGAGGTTTCACAATGTTAGGTAAATCCCTTACTACCTTAGTTGAACTGTTCTTTACAATGCAATCAAAATTCACATGACAAAGTCTTTTATACCATAACCAACTTTCATCAATGTGTGCAATTAAACATGTTTTATCACTGGTATTCAAGTGAAAGATATTACCTTTAGTTTAATTACTGGTTGCAATCTCCAATCCAGTTCTGTTTATGATTTTTCATTTTCCATTCTTGAATTGTAATTTAAATCCTTTTTCAACTAACTGACCAACACCCAAAAGATTATGCTTTAAACCTTCTACATAATAAACATTGTCAGTATTGTTCTTACCATCCAAAGATATAGTGCCTCTTCCTTTGATTAAACAAGTTTTATCATCTCTAAACCTTACTAGACCTCCATGAATTTCCTGAAAAGATAAGAATTTGTTTTTATCACCAGTCATATGATGCGAGCATCCATAATCTATAATCCATTCATCTTTTTCTTCAATTTTTGATGCCAGTGCCTGCTCTACTGGTTTGACAATAGGTGCCGGTTGATCTTATTTTATTGCAACAAAAGCCCATCCGTTATTTGTTGGATCTTCATCTGAATCATCTGTAACACCTTCATCTGCATAGTAACATGACTTATCTCTATTTTTCTTAAATCTGTATCTTTGATATTCAGGGTTAGGGTTATATGATCTTTTTTCTTCCTCCCTTAGTCTTGCATGTCTATCAGGACATCTAGAAGCCATATGACCAACTTTATTGTAATTAAAATATTTGAAAGGTGCTTTACCTTCATACTTACTTCCTACTAGACCTTTCGGCATCTTCCTTGCAAATAGTGCTTCAAGTTCTTCATTTTCTCTCCTCATATCTTCAAGTTCTTTTGCATAAAGTGCTTTCCAATCAATTTTGTATGATGATGATGATGTTGCTGATGATGATGATGCTTTGAAAGCTAAATCAATCTTTATAGTAGCAACATGACCAAATTCCTCAAGCTCAAATGCTGAAAGTTTTCCAACCAAAGTATCTCTAGAAACTGAAGTATTAGGCATTATTCTCATTTCATTAATAGCAGTCACTTTCATTTTGTAAGCCGGTGGCAAAGCTCTTAAAACTTTAGACACAATTTTATCTTCACTTAAGGATCCTCCACAACATTGTGTTCCTAAAATAATTTCATTAACTCTTTCCATAAATGCAGAAATTCTTTCATCTTCTTCCATTTTCAAATTTTCATACCTAACCCGGTAACATTCCAATTTTGCAATCTTGACAGTGGTATCTCCTTCATTCAATGTTTCCAGTTTATTCCAAATAGCTTTAGCAATAGATCGGTTTGATAATCCCATGATTTGCTAATCTGATAATGCACTCTGAAGTGCTTCTCTTGCTTTGCAATCATTGTCCATGTCCTTAGCCAATGTTGGTGGATGAGGTTTATTCAGAATAGGAGCAACATAGCCATTCTTAGTAACATCCCATATGTCTCTTCCAATGTAGTTCAAATGTGTTTCCATTCTAATCTTCCATATACCATAGTTAGTTCCATCAAGCTTTAGACTATCCTTCCTGAAAATGTTTGTTGCCATAGGATCTCCTCAAGTTGTTAGGCTTCTGGAAAAAAGAGGACTTAGCTTTGATACCTATTGTTAGGTCTCGGGAAGGACAATTGAGATGGGGAGGGTGTGAATCAGTTGTGAACCAATTGTCAATAAATTGTAATCCAAATGCAAATCATTCCAACTTAAACTTAATCTCAGTAAACAAAACTTAAGTTTCGTTAAAATAGATTAATAGTTATAGTAGTACCAGTTTAACTTAATGCATAAAACATAAAGAGAAACAAAATCCACAACACATGACACAAATATTTTGATGTGGAAACCCGGTAAGAGAAAAACCACAGTGGGAAACCTTACCCACAATCAGATGATACTACTGCAGATAGTATGTATAGACAAATGGGGTCTGCACATGTAGAAAGACCAACCTCCTAGAGCTCACTACTCAATCACAAAATAGGAGTCACACTGACTACACAATTGGATGGTTAAATCCAATGATAATGTATTGCTCAAAATAGCATCTCCAATGCTGGATTTAGTACCGATTAAGCTCTGAACATGAGTGTCAAAACACCTTCATAACCTTCCTTCAACCTTCAAATAATGTCTGCGTGATTTGCACAAGGATCTGCTTATTTTTTCTCTTCAATATTCAAACACACTCATACCATAACCATATCCCGATCTTCAATAAGATCTTACAATTATATATAAAAACCTAAGACCAAATGTATAGGTCGGCTCACTAAAGATATTACAATTAAATAAATTACAAATAAGTATTGATGCGATACGACATGTCGGCTCAATACATTTACCACAATATCCAATCAATAAACAATCTCCATAACATGTTGTGTTGATTTGGAGTACCGGTCCATAACCTAGACCTATTTGTCGGTAAAGACAAATCTATCAACCTGATTAGACCAATAAGAAAAACACCAAATCCAAACTTCTAGTCCATGTCTTCAACATAACCAAATGATTTCCAAGTTATCATCACTGTTGGTGAACAATATAACCTGCTGGTGAACACATACCGATGACTATACATAAGCCAGTAACCATACCAGTGAACAGAATGTAAACCTCCAAGAAGACAAGTGTTGACATCAATGAGAAAACCAATGCAACACATGATGAATTCATCCATAATACCATAAATCTCCCCCTTTGTCATTGATGGCAACACTAGATGGAAAAACATCTAAGTGCCAAAAATAGAATGCCAAAAACCAATAGACCAACAATCTCCCAAAGGTAGATCAATACAAAGTTCTGTAACAAAAACATAAACCAAAACTAAAAATACATATATCCAAAAGAGTATATCTCCCAAGTAGAATGATCATCTCTCCCCAGATACAAAGTTTTTTCCATAGATATCTCTCCCCCTTTGACATCAAATGCCAAAGTAGTTAAGAATTCAAAACTTAACATTTAACCAACTACTCCCCTTGAGAAGTAGCTCTCCTTCATCAAAGTCGGAACTAGATTTTTCTATTAGTCCTTGCCAGTTTTATGCCAATCTTCAACATCTAAGTCTCTTCCAGCAGGGATATTACCCCAAGCTACTCTTTGAGATGACGGCGATGATGACCCACAAGTTCTCAGAGCCAAGATACAGAACCTAGAGGCTACACTAGCTAGAGAGAGACAACAAAGATGAGATGATAGGGCTCTATTTTAGAGGGAGTATGTTGTTGTTGTTACTGAGAGGGATTAGACTATTTTTGAGAAAGATGATGCATGTTGGTGAGTACAGCTAGTTTGAGATGTATATAATCAACATTTTCCCCTAGTACAGATATACAAACATAGACTGACAGGATTTTTGATGTTGCTCAGGAGGCGTTATATTATAGAAAACTTTATGAGGGCTTGGTTCTTGAGGGACATAGAGTTCCTAGTTACCATGAGTATAGGGTTCGACCAAGCTCTAGTAGGTCTACATCATAGAGGGCGAGTAGTGGGGGTGTTATGGGTCCACCTAGGGCACCTTTAGTACATCCTTGGGCTGGATATAGTAGGAAGGATCCACCAACTAATAGAGGCATTGTCAGTTGACACTTTGTTATTATGAGACTTGAGACTTCAGGAATTTCATGTGATTGTATTCTAACACATTTATCATTTTTGAGTTATATATATGATATGCAGTTTTGGTGACGATTTATATGCCTTGTGTTATATATATGATGCATGATTCTATATGCTTTTATGATGCATTCTATATGATTTTGTTGTGTTTTATGTTGATGTAATGATGATGATTTGATGTATGCATGTAACTAAGTAAAGTACTTAAATTCTATTTTATACATAATGAATCTAATTGAATGCAATGGTTTAATGATATTACATGATGATGCAACTATAATGATTTACATGATAATGAAACTTTAATTAAAATATGCAATTAACATGAACTATATGAATTACCTTAATTATGAACTACATTGTAAGGCAACTATGAATGAATGCAAGTACTTTATCATGCCCCTATATGAAAATGCAATGAATTTTTTTGTTGGAATATGCCAACATATTTGTATTTTGCTTCCTGACTCAATTAGGAAGAAATATTAGTAGGAATGAATAATTAGAGAGAGAGAATTGATGAAAGAATATGTTAGATGAGAAATTGATCTTTGAGATAGAACCAGCTTGATGAGATGAAACAAATGAAAAGATATGATTGATGAAGATTGATGATCTTTTATGTCTATTCATAGTGCAATATATATTCATCACTGAGCCTTATTATGTAACAATGTAGTGTTATACACGAGGGTATAAGGAACCAAGATGTAAAGATATCTCGTTGAAAGAAACAAACACACAGTAGACAAGGAGTGAACCCTCCATTTTGGTAATTATGCTAGGAGTCAGGTATATGTGGCATTCAAAAAGTGAATGCACTTATCACATACACCCATAACACCATTTCCCTAGAACTTCATTGGTTCACACCACAAACAACAAACAAAGAAAAGGATCATGGCCGTCACAACTCCTCTAGTCACTTTTGGACATCCTTGAGTAGCATAAGAACACGACCTATCATCAATTGATAAAAGATAAAGACTAACTAGGACAAAATTCAATAGCCATAATAATCTATGCCTTTGCTATGATTGTTTGATGTGATTGTTGATAATGTCTGATCTCAGAAAGTGTGAACCCCATTTAAGAATGACCTATCTAGTTTTGAGTGTATCCATGTTTGTTTAAGACATTATAATGATCACTTGATATGGATATTGATACGAGTGATAAGACAACTTGGTCAGTTTGATTACAAATGTTTGATAAGGTAGTGATATCCTTTGATGACTTCGTGTGAAGTGTTTGGCAGATATCTGCTAGGGTATTTGTTTCTTGTGAGATATTTAATTGCAAGTTTTTCAATTGGTTGACTTTTTGATGTTTTTGGATTTTGGTCAAGACATTTTTGACTATTTTTTTGGTTTTGTTGTTTTCTCAATGTTTTTGGATTTTGTTCAGGATCATATATGAATATTTTTGGTTTTTTCCTTTTACACTTTTTAGGGATTTTTCCAGGACTTTATCTGATTTTTAGGATTTTTTCGTAACTTTATCTAATTTTTAGGATTTTTCAGGACTTTATCTAATTTTTAGGATTTTTTCAAGACTTTATCTGATTTTTTAGGATTTTTCAGCTATACCCCCAGTATGCAGACCTGTTACAATATGATGATCTACAAAATGCATGTGGGGACAAATGAAATTTTGAAATGCAGTTATGCTAGATGCAAGATACAAGATGAGAATGCAAGTCCTATTTGAATAAGGATGATTGTCTACACTTTTCACTTTGTATTATACTAATTGAAGTAAAGGTACAAAACTTTTCAGTGATAGGAGTACACTCCATTCTCAAAAAGACCTAGGACCATCCAAATTAACACACTATGTAACTAAGATTTATAAATGGAGAGGTGGAAAAATTCCCCACTGATTTGAAACTTTAATCTTCTTTTGCCCATGTGTGTGCAACTAAATTTATTCCAACTTATAACCATTAGAGACCCTTAGCATTTTAAGTGACTAGCTACGTAGTTTATTTTAACTTCAAAAGCATCCTGGATAGAGCCTTGCTATTGGAGTCAGACGTTTATAGCCCCAATGAGGTTATACACTGTAATATCTTGAATATTGCTCCATTGACAACAAGTGTCCATAGCCTTGATGGAGTTACTCGCATGTTCCCATAGCCAAGATTTATTGCACTTTTGTGCATGATATTTTAGTTATATATCTTTTCTTCTTTTTCCTTGAAATGTAATTTGGCATAGCTCATTTTCTTTTTTATATTCTTGCCTTGACTTGTAAGTAATGAAACCTACTTGGGTATGACAATTACAATAGTGCTAAAGTAGAATTTTGGATTTTTTGCTAGCCACATGATCAACTAGGTATCTATAATGACAGAGTAAACACTTAATATGTGAGATATAGAAATTGATATATTTCAGGTAGCAAGGCTCCATAGTGAAAATTATACTCACCCATAGATAAAGCCCAATCACAAGGTGATGTTGACGATGAATTACCTAGAACTTTCAAAAACTTCATGCCCAAGTACCTAAGAAATGATATGACCTTCATTTCTTTCAGTGCAAACATGTGGATAACTAAAACAATCTCCTTGCTTTATTTATGCAACTATATGCGAATGCAGAAACTATATGCTATTAAGATTATGTATGTGATGTGTTTAGAAAAGAAGCTGACAGAAAATGATATGCAGATGTAGAAACTAAAGTCTAACTTAACCTAGCCCTTAGATGTAATATCGCTTAAGGTGCATGTTGTTTATAGGATCGGAGAGTGGATCTCCCTCCATTGTTGTTAAGTTATAGGCACTGTTGCCAATAACTCTTGTTACCACGAAATAACCCAACTACTTGGGTTCAAATTTACCTAGTCATTCCCGTTCTACTAGGTTTCTCTAATTTTATTTAAGAACAAGATCTCCCACCTCAAAGCAGTGTGGTATCACTCTTATGTTATAGCTTCTTCTCTTTTATTTGATAACCATGCAAGTGATTTAGAGTAGTTTGTCTCTTTTCATCCAGTAGTTCCAACTCTTGCAATCTTGAAACTCTATAGTCTTCTTCCGATATGTTGTTTCTCAAAGAGACTCTTAGTGATGTCAATAGGTTTAATAGCTTATGTATGATATACTAAAGAATAAGGTGTAGCATCTATAGCTATGCGTACACCTTTTCTGTAAGCCCAGAGAACAGTATTGAGCTGGATGTGTCAATCTCATCTTGCTTCATTGACAACTTTCTTCAGGATTTTCAGGATCATTTTATTAGTTTCCTCTGCTTGCCCGTTGCTTTGGGGGTAATAAGGAGTTGCAAAGTGCTGTTGGATGTGGAACTATTCAAAAAGTTCACTCACTTCTTGGTTTATGAATGGGCGCCCATTATTTATCATGATGCACATTGGGACTCGATATCTATAGATAATGTAATTCAGAATGAATTTTGCTATCCATTTTCCCATAGTGTAAGTCATAGGGATTGCCTCGACCCATTTAGTAAAGTATTCAATGGCAGTAAGAATGAACTTATGTCCATTAGAGGAGGTAAGGTTTATTTTCTCTACTAGATCAAGTCCCCATTGTGAGAATGAGCATGGTGATGTAATAGGTTGGAGGTCTTGTGTAGGTGTGTGAATCAAATCTCCATGTATCTGGAACTATCTGCATTTTTGTACATATTTATAGGCATCCTTCTCCATTGATGGCCAATAATATCTTGTTCTCAATAGTTTCTTGGCTAGTGATGGGCCACTAACATGAACTTCTTTAAGTGCCATTTGCGCCTGTTCAGAATTGAGACATCTAAGAAGAGTAGTATTGAAGCTTCTTATGTACAAATCATCTGCAATAATTGTGTATCTAGATGCCTCTCATATTAAAGTCTTTCTTTTATTTGAGGAAAGGTTCAGAGGCATGTACTAGTTGTGTATATATGCATACACTTCTTGATACCATTGGGATTCTGGTCCTACTATAACACAAACATATTCAAAAGAAGGTATTTCATAGGATGGCACCATCAATTGCTCTATTATGAACTCAAACTGAGTTCCATTATTGGGCATATCAAGGAGAGATCCCATAGTGGCCATTGCGTCAACTGCTCTATTCTATACTTTGGGAATCTGCTCAAAAGTCACATTGGAGAAATGTTGCTTTAGTTCCTCCACTAACTGCTTATATGGTGTTAGCTTGTCATATTTGGTATTATAATTGTCATTTGCTTGATTGACAATGAGCTGGGAATCTCCATAGACTTGTAATTTCATTATCTTCCATTGTATGATAGTTTGAAGTCCTATGACTAGTGCTTCATACTCAACTATATTATTGGTACATGGGAAGTTGATTTTGAATGACTCTGGAATGGATTCACCTTGAGGGGTGATAAATAGAATTCCTTCTTCTACTCCATGATTTGTGTATGATCCATCAAAGTACAATTTCCAACTTGTGGATGTTGTGAGTGTAAACATAGACTCATAAGGAAAGTCTATCAACATTGGATGGTTGTCTTGTATAGGTGCTTCTTCCAATTGATTGCCTATAATTTAACCTTTTATTGCCTTTCTATCAACATAGTCTATGTCAAATTCATTTAGGATCATGACCCACTTGGCCAATCTTCCCATTAATGCTGTTCTATTCAATAGGTACTTGAGGGGATCAAAATGTGCAATTAGCTAGACCTTATGACTCAATATATAGTGTATAAGATTCTAGGATGTGAAGATCACTACTAAACATTCTTGTTCAATAGGGGTATAGTTGAGTTCATATCCTATGAGCATCCTACTGATGTAGTAGATAACTCTCTCTTTTCCTTGCTCATCATGTTGTTCCAACAAAGCTCCCAAAGAAGAGTTTGTTGTTGATATGTACAATAGAAAAGGTTTTCCATGTACTGGTGGGATCAAAATTGCTGTTGACAAAAGATAATCTTTTAATGCTTGAAATGCCTCCTGGCATTATTCTATCCATTTGAAAGTAATACCTTTCTTGAGAAGGTATTGAAAAGGTTGGCACTTATCTGCCAATTGTGCAATGAAGTGCCTTATGGACTGTAGTCTCCCTTGCAAACTTCTCAATTGATTGAGTGTAGTGGGTGCTAGAATTTCCAAGATTGCTTTCACCTTTATAGGATCTATCTCAATGCCTCTATTAGATACAATAAACCCCAAGAGTTTACCAGATGTTACTCCGAACATACACTTTTTTGGGTAAAGTCAGACATTGTACTTCTCAAGTCTGTTAAAGATTTTGTCTAAAACATAAAGATGGTCATCCCTAGTTTTTTATTTAGCCAACAATTTATCTACGCAATCTTCTATGATTTTATGTATCATGTCATGAAACAGGGTGGTCATTGCTCTCTGATAAGTGGCACTGATGTTCTTGAGACTGAACGACATCACATTCTAGCACTATGTTCCCCATGGACAAGTAAAAGTTGTTTTATGTTGGTCCTCTGGCACAATCCTAATTTGATTATAACCAGAGAAACTATCTATGAGTGATAACATTTCATTTCTTGCTATCAGTGCCACAATCATATATATATTAGGAAGTGCAAAATCGTCCTTGGTACAAGCTTTGTTTAGGTCCCTAAAGCTAGTACGGATTCGTATGCCCCCAGTGGGTTTAGTCACCAGTACTAAGTTTAAAATCCATTATGCATAGTCTATGGGTCTAATGAAGCCCACATCTAACAATTTATATAGCTCCACTTTGACTAACAGGGCTATTTGAGGGTGCATCTTCTTGAGTTTCTTCTTGTAAGGTTTCACACCTAGTAGCAATGGTAGATGATGTAAGACCAATTTTGGATCCAACCCTAGCATGTCAACATACAACCATGCAAATTTTATTGGTCGTTGCATGAAGAATTGAATGAATTTTTCCTTTTCCATGGGGTTTAAAGATTTAGCCAGATGTATTTTATGTACATTCTTGGCATCTCCAATGTTGATTTCTTTTTTTTCTTCTACTAGCAATGCTGATTGTTCTTGATTTATAGGAAGTTTTTGCAATCTATTTGTAGTTGCATTTTCTATGTCCTCTACATCTTCTAGATTATCAGAAGAGACCGCTTCTCCAAAGTATGCAGTTCTATCTAGATCTATGGTGAAACCATCTTTATGATCATCATAGGGAAATCCATCCCTAGCACCTAAAAACTCAGCTATAGCCTCATCATTTTGGAACTGATCCAAATGTAGTTCTTCTTCTTTCCCCTAGTCTATTAGGTGAGGATACATAAGACAAAGGTCTTTGTCTTCACTAGGAGGAGATGCTACTAATATTATGTAGATCTTGTTGTCAAATACATACTTGACTGACTTTGGATCCACCTATATGTCCTCATATTCAATGCCATCATCCACATGTGATTGATTGTCATAGGCTCTAAATGTTGAATATGTGCAACAACTTTGGGTAGATAAGAATTCATAGTCATGTGAATCAGTTATACTCTCAATATATGTCTCTTTGTCTGATCCATCTTCATCAATTTCCTCAATTTGAGAAAGAGGAGTCTCAACAGAGTTGATGATGAATGGGAGAGTTTCATGATTTGTAGAGCCTTCTTCTATGATAGAAGCATCATTTAAATCTTGTATGAGATATAGAGGCAATATAAAATTACCTTCTCTAGTTGGTACTATGCTTGTTTCTATTGATGACTTGGTTGAGGGTGATGGTGCCAAGTGAGTATTCGATTCGTCTGATGGTGCAAGTCTTGTTTCTGTCACTACATTCACATGAGATGCTAGTGTGAAGGCAATTGTTGACATGTTGTTCTGGCTTGGTGACTTAGGATCTTCCTCCTCAATTGGTTTGTGCTTTTACTAGCAAATTTTGAATAATCAGAGTAGCTGGTTTAGAAGTCTTTCTTCTTCTTGTCAGGCCAGTATATCCCAAGCCCCAATTCTTTAGATTTTTTGATGGTAATATAGGTTCCATAATTCCTTGAGCATGTGCCCCCAATCCTATTGTGCCATCATAACCATGTCTTTGTAGCTTTTTAAATCCATTTCCATATTGATCTAAAGGAAGTCTGATATTTGGATGTTCATCTTCCTCTAAGGATTATTCATTTATCTCTCCCCATCTTATGAAGGAACAATAATTTAAAAATTGGACTATTTCTTTCCCTTTATCTTTACTTGTGGGGTTTGGTAAGGCTCTCCCAAAAGATCTAGGAGACAACTGGCCTACTAATACTATTCCAGAATGTGAATATTTGTCATATCCTTCATCATTGATCTGGAGAGGTGGTGTAGTAGGTGTATAAGATGATAATGCTGGTGTATCTCAAATATTCAAATATCCCATCTGCAAGGTGTGCGAAGCCACTTGATTGATTGGGACTTGATTCTCTGTTCTTGCTCTGAGGTAGTTATAATATTGAAAGGGGTTCAGATCACGCTGTATTGTGATCTCAATGCCATTATAAGGGAGCTTAACACATTGGTGGAAAGTGGAAGGTACTTCATGCATGACATGTATCCATGGGTGTCGTAGTAGCATATTAATCCCAATTCTTAGTCCAAAACTTGAAAGGTGATATCAGTGGTGAGAGGTCCTACTTATACAGATAAGGTCACCACACCCTTGGATGGGCATTCTTCATCATTATAAGCTTTAATATTTATTCTCTTAGTAATATAAATATGATAATGTGAGTAACCCAAAGATTTGATCAAGTTAAGAGTGCATATGTTGAGTCCAACCCCACCATCTATTAAGACTCTTCTAACTTTTTTTTTCTGTGAACAAGTACTTCTAGGTGAAGAAGATAATTGTGCATAGGTTTGTTTGTTGGTACATCTTTCTCTATGAATGTTATCTTGGAAGCAACTTGATTTCCAACCATGGATTGAAGGGTGTTTTCATCTATATCTCGACTGACAAGAGATTCTTGGAGAAACTTATCTAGGACCGCCTTGTGAGCCGGGGAGATACGATGTAACTCAAGCAATGAAATTTGTGTCAGGGTCTTTCTTAGTTGATCCACTACATTGTAGTTACTAGTTGGTGGAGGTGGATTAGATGGCACCCCTTACAATGTGACTTTGGATTGTGTAATGCCCACTTTTGAGCAGACCCTTGTTTCATTTTGGTTTGACTTGATCAGACCTTTATTTTGTGTGATGGATATAATTTGACTTATATGATGCATAGACATTGATTATGACTACTTACATTTTTAGTTGATGATATTAATGATAGACATTACATGACCTTATACTGTTGATATTATTTACCGTGCTCAAGACTAGTTATGGTTTCTAGATGGTTGGTAATGGTATCTTGGTTATCATGTGCTTTGATAGATTTCAAGGATCATACCTCATTTTGAAATGGATATACTAACCCTATTTTGAGTTACTTATGATGCAATGTTTTGTAAGAGGGGAAAAGCCAGCAAGGTGGATTCAGGAGGTTAGTGCACAAACAAAACACTAAAAGATATTAAAACATGAAACATGCATAAAACCACATAAAAACAGGAAGACAAAGCTTATACCTTGCTATTTTTACCTCTCCCTCGAATTGAGCTTGATGAAGTGGATGATGAGGATGCACCCTTGATGCTCCACTTGATGTGTTGCTTGCTTGATTTGGATGTGGAATGCTCTCCAAGTGCTCAACAAGATATATTGGATTTGATAGGATTATTGGTTGGATTTTGGATGGATTTGAATTCAAATGTTGGAGAAGAGGAGAAAAGAGCATCATGACAATGCATGAGAAGTGGATCGTTTGTGAGGAGAATAGGCTCCAATTTATAGATTGGAGACGACCAATGGAGGGCCAAGATTGATTTGATCATGAAGGGTTGAGATTGATTTTAGATAGAAGGCATGGATCAAGGGTGCCTTGGGAAAATAAAAAGGAATATAAAATTCCTTGGAAAAAGGGGGGAGAAATTTGAATTTCAAATATGAGGAATTAAAAATTCCAAAATAAGGATGCATTGAGGGATTCAAAGAAATTTGAATTTCTTTGAGAGACACAATGTTGATGTGACATGAGTGGGAATTAAAAATTGATGGATAATGATAAGCATGTTTATGAGAGATTATAGAAGGATTAATTAGGCTAATGAGATTAGGAAAAGTCATTTGTAGGAATCACATGAATAGGTTAATTAATTAGAATTAATCAATTGAGTGGGTTTAGAGGAAATAATTATTGGAGGGGACTTTAGAGGAATAGGGGAATAATTAATTTATTTGATAAATTAATTATTGGACAATAGTGACAGGGTTAATTAAATTAGATTTAATTAATTCCGAGAGGGATAAGGATAACACAATTAAATTAATTAATTATGTTGATGGGCTTAAATTAATTAAATATTAATTTAATTAATTTTGGGTGTCTACATTTTGCCCCTCTTTGATATAGCATCGTGAAATGATGTTATATCAAAGAAGAATAAAACATAGTGGAAGAAAAGGATAAGGAGTAGTAGCATGATGCCCCAGTCATGAGATGAAGAGAAGGATAAGGACTAGTAGCATGATGCCCTGGTTATGAGATGAGGAAAAATGATGAGGAGGAAGGATGATGAGGAAGTAGTGGTATGCCCCCTCGAGAGGACATGCGAGTTTGAAGAACACGGGTGTGCTCTCGAAAGGAATTAGAAGAATAAGTGATGAAGATAATGAAAGAGGGAAGTAGGATGAGTTGGAGTGTTGTGAATGAAATGAGACAAAAAAAGGATAAATGGATTGGATTTCTTGTTGAGCAAGTATAGAGAGCAAACCTAGATTTGATATTTCCATGGATAGTCTACACCACTGATTATAAGAATCGGGATGATATGAAGATCCGAGGCATGGATTGATGCTCAGTCGAATAGGAATGCCTTGCACATAATCATGAAAGTGTTGATAAACACTAATGCAGGGTTGTCAGTTCATACAAGGAAGACCTTCAAACACACCATGCCATGAAAAATATGCCCCATTATACACCAGCCAAGACATACCAAGATATAGGATGATCAAGGTAGTCTTGAACAAGTATAGTCCTGGGACACAAGATGAAAACAAAGAGAAAAGATCAAGCATGCAAACAACATGCACATGACCAACTTACATCTCTTGTCAAGAGTAGGACATGGATTTGGATAAATTGTCGGACTAGGGAAGGAGGCATCCCGATGGGCAGGTAATGGATTGATTGATGGATGACAAAAGACAAGTTGGATGCATGAGGTCTACAGATGAGAGGATTGCCACTTGGATTTTATTAGAAAAGGATGGATGGGTGCTTGGATTAGGCACAAGTCAATGCAAGCTCAGGTAGATGGGGAAAGCTCAGTTTGATGGATTGGATAGGACTGGAAGAAGGATAAATGATTAGATAGGATGAAAAGGGGGATGGATGATTGAGTAGGATTGGATTGGGGATGGTATTAATGATTGAATTAGAAGAGGTGGAGAATATGATTGTATGAGATAGGATTGGATAGGATGGGGTGGATTGGTGGATAGGATTTGATTGACTGGGACCAATGACAAGGGAGAACCAAGGATTGGTAAAAGGATAGATGAATGAGGGATTTGTTTGGATAGGAGATGGAGGGAATAAGTGGATGGATATGGATAGGAAATGGAGGAATAAAGGATGGAGGGTAGGGTGATGGAGACCCAAGGACTATGCTGCAAAGGAGTGCAATTCCCCACACTAGAGATAGTGTAATTAAGGATGCAATGAATGGTGGATAAAGATGTATGAGGTGGGAGGATAATATGTAATGGATATGGATGGTAGAGGGTTAAGGTGATTAAGGCTTGAATGATCCAAAGCATGCATGCATGATTCATTATTTTGCATCTATCTGATCAAGATGAAAGATAGTAATGGAGGATTTATTTTGATAGAATGAGGGATATGAGATGGAGGATATGGATAGGATAGTCAAGATCAAAGATAGGAAAGGTGAATGGACTTAGATATGATGTAGATGGATGGGAGGATTACATGGATGAAGCTTGCCTCCAAGTATAGAGTGCAAGGGGATGAGGGGATTACACATGATGCTTGTTTGCCAAGTTTTCATCATGGTACTTACCCAAGGCGCCACAAGAAGTGGTTTTCACCATTGGATGAAATGATTTTTCTTTATTTTTTTCTGATTTTTTTTTTGTATTTTTCTTGATTTTATTTTTTTGAATTTTTATTATTTTTGAATTTTCGGAATAGTTTGGATGGATAAGGATGAGGATGAGTAGATATGGAAGATAGTGGATGTGTGAAGGAGGAAGGGAGGACTCAAGCATCTAGTTCCATAGATGGTATCCCTTAGTATTTCTTTGAAGTAGAGGTATGCTCATAGATGTTGGTAACAATAATTGGGGAGATGAAATGGATAGGGGATGGAAGATAAGGATTTTGAAAGGATAGGACTAACGGAATGGGATTGTGAAAAATGTATGGTGGATAATGGATGGGGTTTTGAAGAATTTGTGGAAGATCAAAATTGGCACACACCTTGAAGGGTGTTGGAGTAGTGGAGGAGAGTTTTTTGAATTGGATGGGGGATAAAGTGTGGATTTTGGGAAATGAGGACCCAAAATAGAAGAAGGGGATGATAGAGTTGGGATGGTGGATTTTTGGACATAAGGACCCAAAATGGATTTTGAAGATGAAGGAGTGTTAGATGGAGGATTGGAGGACTTATGAATGGATGGAGCTTTTGGATTAGCAAGTTTGGATGCCAATTTTGATTTTTCTTTAGGATGCATTGCTTCTTTGGGAATCCACATAGTTTTTGATTTTTTCTTTTGGGGCCTTTGTGGCCTTTTTTATTTTTATTTCTTTCAGATCATATTTTTGTTTTGAGCATGTCGTTTGGAGGGGACATGTTGATCCTTTGATTTTTATGGATTTTGAGCTTTATGATTTTTAGATTGGGCATCCAAATTGCTTCCAATAGTAGTGGGATGGGTGCATGAGGATGAAGGATTGATGGATTTTATGGATGGGATGGTAGAAAAAGACCGTTGGGAGGAATTCAAGGATGTGTACCTTTGTTGATCTTGCTTAGGGATTATTTGAGGTGATGGGGTGGTGGATGGAGGGATGTAAGGACCCAATATGGATGGAAGGGATGGAGGATTGAGCATCAGAACATAGGGGTCTAAAATGGATGGAAGGAATGAAGGGTTTAACTTTGGAACATAGGGTCCCAAAATGGATGTGGAAGATGAGGGATAATGGGATTTTGATTTGTATGAGGTAAATTTGGATTTAGGAGGAATAGAGGATGTACCAACATCTTGAGAATTATCTTGAGGACCCTTATTATTTTGGAAACAAGATGTGAGTCCATTTTGAGGGGGATGAGATGTGGAAGGAAGATTAGGATCTTTAGATGGATTGGGATCATGACATGGAGATGAAGGGATACTTTGATCTTGACTAGGTAGGGTATTATGAGATGGAGTGGGAGGGGTGATTGTATCATGAGATGGAAGAGGATCATGCGATGATAGAGGAATCATATGATCATGAGAGGAAGTGGAGGGGATGTTATCATTAGATGGAGTGGAAGGAGATGCATCGTGAGATGGAGAGGTTTATATGCTAGCATGCTTTGGAACAAGCTTTTGGCATGTTTGGAGTTGTGGGGATTGTGTGATGGAGGAAGGTATAGAAGCTTTGATGTGAGTAGATGGGGAAATAGGGGTATCATGAAGTGTGGGGGATTGTGATTTGTTTTGAGGTGGAGGTGATTGGGGTGGATGGAGGACTTGAGGAGACTTGGCAACTTTGCTTTGAGGTGAGGATTTTGTCTCCTTTGCTAGCATGTCTTGGATAAGATTATGGATGATGGATTTGGAGGACGTGGACAATATGGATTTTGGAGGATTAGGATTAGATGGAGGATTAGGATAATGGATTGGGGAATTAGGATTAATTATTGGAGGACTATGGAGTAAAGGATTTGGATGGGGAGTAGAGGTAATGAATGCATTGTAGACAGGGATTGAGATGTAGGTGGGGGGGGGAGATGGAGGTATACATATTGGATTATAGGAGTATGTGGATGAGGGATAATATGGAGATATGGATGGGGAATAAGATGGATTTCCCTTGTCGAAGGTAGAGGAAGGATAAGAGATATAGTATAGATTGGGATTGGGTGTAATGTGTTGAGAAGGGATGGATGAAGGTATGATAGGCGAGTGGGAGATTATGGGATTAACTTGGTAGGTAGGTTCATGAATTTACATGAGCATCTTCTCATACCAAGCTTTGAAATTCTGGGTAGTCATGCTTAGAGTGAAGGATTAGATTGGAATTGGATGAATATGTTTTGGAGGAGAAAGATTATGAAGATGATGTTAAATGAAGACGAAGATTAGGACTTATGATGGATTAGATTTGATTGAATTTTGATTGGATTTGATTTGATTGGATTAGTTCTTAGACTAGGACTTGATTTGATTGGATGATTGATTGTTTGGATTGGATTGAATTGGATTAGATTGGATTGAATTGGATTGGATTAGTCCTTGGATTAGGACTTGGTTTGATTGAATTTGGATTGGATTGGAATTGGTTTGAGTGGATTTGATTTGGATTGGAATTTATTTGATTGGATTGATCCTTGGATTAGGACTTGATTGGATTTGATTTGGATTTGATTTGTATTTGGATTGGATTGGTCCTTGGATTAGGACTTGATTGGATTGGATTTGGATTTGGATTGGATTGGTCCTTGGATTAGGACTTGGATTGGATTTGATTTGGATTTGGATTGGATTGGTCCTTGGATTAGGACTTGGATTGGATTTGATTTAGATTTGGATTGGATTGGATTGGATTTGGATTAAAGGATTGGATGATGGCTTAATTGAGGATTGGATAATCGGATTGGGAAGATGGATGGATTTTATTGATTGGAATTTTGGAGATTTGATTGGATTAGAGGGAGAATGGTTATAGAAGAATAGATAGATAATAGGAAGAATAAAGGGGGAGGCTACCCAAAGTCAAATGAATGATTTGGACAAAAATATTGGTTGAGGAAGGATGATTGTTTGAATGGATGAAAGTGGATTGGGGATTGGAGAATTTCTTGGATAGATAGAAATGGATTAAAGATTTGATGATGGCAAGATGAAATTTGGAAAGAGGGATGATTGATTAGTTGTGGGAGATGGACTTGGCAAGAGATATCAAGTAAAGAAAACACAATGGTAAAAAGACATTAGACTCAAAAGACACTCATGCTCCTTCACAACATAACCTATGGCGAGGAAAGACAATAGTCAATGGATCCCAATTGGTTTCCCAGCTACGCTTACCCAAAGCGGACACTTAGATGCTTGACCCCACTAACTCCCCTCCACGACACTCACTTCTCCGGGGTAGCCAAGCATCAATTCCCATGAAAAATCCTCATGGCATACTTTGTGTCTCTACTAAGGGCCTTAAAAATATGGGCGACTTCGGAGGTCCGACCTCCTGCACCAATGACTAGAAGGTTTTTGGCCACTATGCACAAGGTGTTTAATATGTCTTCCCGTTAGGAGCTACCCTTCGCAGTTGTGCAAGTGCAATTAAGGCCTATAGCCCAACGAAGCACTAAGAACTTAGTAGTCATGCAAGCATGATTGAGATCTATAGGATCCTACTAAGCACCCAATGTGAGAGTGAACTCTCATATAGCCCTAACCATTGACCCTTTCATCATCAATGGCCTATTTATTATAGTGAGTTGGGAACCCCAGGTCCAGGTGTATTCACTTGGGTCATTCCCCTCTTACCTTCTCAAAGAGAAAGTTGGGAGGGCAGGCCTGCTAAGGGTAAGCATGCAACAAACATGAAAAACTTGGAGGGTCTGGATTTTTGATCATCTAGCTAGACGAGAGCATACTCTCCTACCTTTATGCTTTTCACAAACACAAAAGATAATGGTTTATTTACCATCTAATTAGATCTAGGTGCCTAAGAAAATGATTAAAAGGACATAATGTTTTCTTGTATCTCCTTAGGCAACCTGCAAAACAACTTGATTAGTAGTTTGAAAATGAAGTCCTCAATAAGCATCCTGCAAAAGACAAAATAATGACAAACATATTTTATTTTTATTTTTTGGGAATGAGTAGAAAAACAAGAATAAAAACTTTCCTACTAATGACAAATGTGGATTTGGAGGAAACTTTGATGGGTATATGGGGTTTGACTATGTTTTTGCCACTTTCTAAGGGATAGGCAAGCATAAAATGATGATTTTAGAGGAGAGGTGAAGGAATGGAAAAATTTGTCCAAGAGGGACAAAGAAGAAAAAATTGGAGATAGACAATATGGCAAAATTTGGAGGTGATTGGATAAAACTGGAAGAAGTTATGGCAAACCCTAAAAGCAGAGAAATGTGGGATTTCGGGAATCAAAAAGTGGAATTTGGGATAAGGCCCTCTAGGTAGGAAATGCACAAAAATGAAATTGCGGGGGATCTAGTGAAGTTTGGAGGAAAACAGAGTGAATATAAAGAAGATATGGTGAAAAAATAGAATAAATTTTACTTTTGATTTATCCCTACGGCTTTGCAGAAAGTCGCGCTAATGTGTGAGCGGTCGCACTAATAGATATAATATTAATATTTAAGCAAACAACAAAAAAAAAAATGTAGACGCGCTGATTAGAAGGCGGTCACACTGATGTGCGGGCGCACACGTCAAAACAACTAGAGTTCGTGCCCGAAAATTAAAATTAAATTTTTTAACAAAAACGCTCGTGCTAATCGCAAAGCGGTCGCACTGAAGTGACAACTGAGAAGAGATAGAAGTGAGAAGATAGAAGAATGAAGAAGAGGAAGAATGAGGAGGGGATAGATGAATTTTCACGGCGGTCACACTGAAGCACAATGAGGCACTATAAAAATCTTAAAATTTCCTACGGTCGCATCGAAGTCGAGATGGTTACGTTGATTAATAGGCGATTGCGTTGATCTAGAAATGGTCGCGCCAATGCACATGCACTCGCACTGAAGCGTGAATCCTGTGAGAAACCTTCACAAAAAAATTATTTTTTTGTTAAATTTGGGACGTGGGTCCCACCGAGCATGCCAAAATGAAGAGGGGAAAAGCCAACAAGGTGGATTTAGGTGGTTAGTGCAAAAACAAAACACTAAAAGATATTAAAACATGAAACATGCATAAAACCACATAAAAACATGAAGACAAAGCTGATAACTTAATGATGAACGAATAGTACCAAACCGGTATTGAGAGGGGGGGTGAATCAGTACAGGCAAAATCTCAACCTTAAACCGGTTTGTCAACTAACACTTATGCACTGATAGACAAATAGCAACACCGGTCCTTCAACAGAGTTCAACCGACAGAACCCAGTGTAAATAAGACGAGCAAAGACCGATTGACGCTTATCTTCTCATTTAATCTAACTCTTCATTCCCATTTCACTCTAATGCATGAATAGGCAATCTACCATCAAAGATGTACATATTACAACAAGATCAACATGCATCACCACTTAATCAGAAAACAATCATAACATCACACATGACACACATATTTTTCACGTGGAAACCCAACTGGGAAAAACCACGGTGGGGATGAATACCCACAAGCTTGTTTTTGAACTCTTTGGAAGTCTGCTCTATTAGGAGCCTTGTCCGGTTAAAGATAGATACAATAGGTTCTGTTAGGAATCGATCTTGTTAGGGATCACCCGATTAAGGGATGGCTACAATACCCAGTTAAGGGTTAAACCCTGTTAAGGGTACCTTGTTAGAGGATTTCAAGAACTCAATAGCTAAAGGATATCAATGACTCAGTAGCTTCAAGTTACCTTGTTAGAGGATTTTCAACAAGCCGGTTAAGGCTACCCTGTTAGGGGATTTCACAATTGTTGAAGTAGTTAAAGATCAACAGGTATATCAATGACCTGATAATAGCACTCAACGCCAATGTAGATCTGCTTAAGCTCCTCTTCACCTTCTGCACTTACACTCTGTAGATATGACTTCTCTCCTCTGGCCTGGCAAGAATCACATATCTCTTCTCTTAGATACACACACACAACTTTTGCCAACAAAACTCTAAAAGAATCACAACATCAACCTTATAGAAAATAGTTAGGTCGGAAGCATAAACCCTAAACCCTAAACCTAATAGGTTAAGGAATTCAAATAGTTCAATCTTGACTGTTGATCATACTGTATTGAATGCAATAGTCTTGATCCAATCTCAAAACATTCTCCATCGTTCGTTTTCCACCGATTTCATGGTGGCTGATAACCCATCACACGTTATCACCATTTACAGACTTCGTACATTCCCAAGCTAGATAGGAACACTCTTCTTTATGCAAGATCCTTCATGCGCACAAGGCTTACGTGACAACACTATCTATTCTTTGTTATCATGCTAACTTCATCACATAAAGATCACTGATTGAGTCACACAGGCTTAAGATACTCCAACCGAAAATCCTGAAGTGGAAACTACCTACCAACCGGTAGTCATCCAATGTTTCCATGTGCTGGTTCCCATGACTACATGCTAGTTCACCTTGACATGCTGGTTCACCTTGAACAAATATACCGCTTTACTTTGGCATATATACCGGTTCTCACATATGCCCGTTCTCTCTTCATATCACATATTGACATCAATGACAACATACAATATCATTATGTCCTCATACCGGTTCACATAATGCCAACAATCTCCCCCTTTGGCATTGATGGCAATATACAAAGATGTCTTTCTGCAAACTCATCTTCTCCCCAATTTCTGTAGATATCTTCTCCATCTTCTCCGCTACACTTCTTCTCCCCCTTTGACAACAATGCCAAAGTGGAGGCACAAACATCCCTTTTCCATTATGCTACTCCCCTTGAGGAGTAGCATCCTTCAACACATCAATAAAAAAAAATGACTGTACAGTACCTGATTGATGTGGAGCATATGCTTTTAGTTCACCTCCTGAAGGGTAGTACCCCTAATTCACCTCTTAAGTATGTAAATGTAGAATTTGGGAGAGACTTGGTAAATATGTCTGCTAACTGCTCCTTATTGGAAACATGCTCCGGTGCAATCTCTTTGTTCTGAACCTTTTCCCTTAAGAAATGATACTTAAGCTCAAAGTGCTTGGTTCTAGAATGTAAAACCGGATTCTTGGAGATATTAATTGCACTAGTATTGTCACAAAATATGCTTACCTATTCAAATACAGGAATTTTGAAGCCATTCAATACATGCTTCATCCAAATTGTCTGAGTGCAGTTCATGAAAGATGCAACATACTCCGCTTCCGCTGTAGACTGAGAGATACAAATCTGCTTCTTACTCATCCAGGAAACCAGTCTACCACCAAGGAAGAATGCACCATCGGTTGTGCTCTTCCAGTCATCTACATTACTAGCCTAATCAGCATCTGTGAACTCTTTCAAGTTGAAATCCTTGCTATATGGATACCACAATCCATAGTCAACAGTTCCTTTCAGATACCTAAGAATCCGCTTGACTACAACCAAGTGGGATTCCCTTGGAATTTTTTGGAACCTTGCAGTAATGCCAACTGCATGTGCATTATCCGGTTTTCTATGCACTACATAATGCAATTTACCAATCATTGATCAGTACTCCTTCTCATCAACCAATGCCAAGTCATCCTCTTTGGATAGTTTACAACCGGTCACCATCGGTGTACCAACCGGTTTGCTATCTTCCATGCCAAAGCTCTTCAACACCTCTTTGACATACTTGGACTGAGTGATAAAGATTCCATCTCTCATCTGTTGGATCTGCAGTCCAATGAAGAACTTAATCTCCCCTATGAGTGACATCTCAAACACTTTCTTCATCTCATCTGCAAACTCATGACTCATCTTGTCATCTCCACCAAAGATAATGTCATCAACAAATACCTCACAGATCAGGATTTGATCTCCTTTAGACTTCAAGCAGATATTGCTATCTTCATTTGTTCTCTCAAATCCAATATTCACAAGATGGGAATGCAGGTGTTCATACCATGCTCTAGGTGCCTGCTTTAGACCATATAAGGCTTTATGTAGCCTACACACCATGTCACTGTCTTTAGATAGGGAAAACCCATCTGGTTGCTCTATATACACCTCCTCTTCAAGTACACCATTTAGAAATGCAGATTTTACATCCATTTGATATACTTTGAAGCCTTTAAAGGCTGCATATGCTAGAAGCATACGAACTCCTTCCAATCTGGCTACAGGAGCAAAGGTATCACCATAGTCTTCTCCTTCTTCTTGGGCATATCCTTTGCACACCAATCTAGCTTAGTTTCTAATCACTGTGCCATCCTCATTCAGCTTGTTTCTGAACACCCATTTGGTGCTAATGACATTTTTATGTTCTAGTCTGGGTACCAAGGACCATGTGCCATTTTTCTCTATCTGGTCAAGTTCCTCTTCCATTGCCTTGATCCAGTCTTCATCTTTATGAGCCTCTTGGAATGACTTAGGCTCAAATTCAGAGATCAAACATGAGTTTTCTCTGATCTTTCTTCTTGTAAGGATTCCTGCATCCTTATCTCCTATGATCTACTTAGGATCATGATTCAGCTTGACATACCGAGGAATAGTCTTGACTAGTCCTTCTTTCTTTTCCTCTTCATCCTCATCTTCATCAGTATCAACATTCACTGGTTTAGGAACACTATTACTGGTACTTGGTTGACTGACAACTGGTTCCCAGAAGGTTGCAACTAGTTCATTTACAGCTTGCTCACTACCTGTTTCTTCCGGTTTCTTAGAGGTTTCATCAATTCTCACATTGATACTTTCCATAATTTTCCGAGTCCTATTGTTGAAACACTTGAGAGCTTTACTCTTGGTGGAATATCCTAGGAATATTCCCTCATCACATTTAGCTTCAAACTTGCCTTGATGTTCACTCCTCTTGATGTAACATTTGCTACCAAATACCCTAAAGTAGGTAGCCACAGGTGTCTTACCGGTCCAATACTCATAAGGAGTTTTATCCTTACCTTTCTTGATGAGTACCCAGTTCATTGTGTAGACTGCAGTGCTCACCGCTTCTCTCCAAAAGGTGTGAGCTACCTTTCCTTGAATCAACATGGTTCTAGCTACTTCAACCACAGTTCGGTTATTCCTCTCTATTAGGCCATTTTGCTGTGGAGTCCGGGGGGTAGATAATTGCCTCTTGATGCCATGTTCTTCACAGTAGTTGTTGAATTCACCGAAAGTGAATTCCCCTCCTTGATCAGTTCTTAGGCACTTGATCCTTTCACCGCTTTCCTTCTCCACTAATGCTCTGAAATCTTTAAACTTTACAAAGGCTTCAGAATTGTCTTTCAAGAATGTGACCCACATCATTCTTGAGTAGTCATCAGTGAGAATCATGAAGTACCTATCACCCTGCACACTCCTAGTTTTCATAGGACCACACAAATCAGTATGCACAAGATCAAGCAAGTTGTCAGCAGTGAAAGATTTACCTTTAAAGGTTGAGGAAGACATTTTCCCTAATTGACACTCTCTGCACAAGGTATTATCTGGTTTTCTTAGCACTGACAACCCTCTAACTGCCTTGATCTTACTGGCCTTTACAATATTATCAAAGTTTACATGGCAGAGTCTCCTATGCCATATCCAACTATCATCAAACTTAGCCATAATACATGTACTTATATTTGCATTCAGATGATAAAGGTTACCTTTGGTCTGCATGCTGGTGGCCACCAATTCACCATCTTTTCCTTTGATTCTGCAAACTCCATTCTTGAATTCTAGAGTGAGGTCACTATCATTCAGCTGGGCAACACTCAGAAGGTTGTGTCTGAGACCATCAACCCAGTACACATTTTCAGCACTACCCTTTCCATTCAGAGAGATGGACCCTCTGCCTTTGACCATGCATGGTGCATCATTGCCAAAATGAACCACACCACCATCATACTCCTCCAAGGATAGGAACTTTCTCTGGTCACCAGTCATATGGTGAGAAGAGCGACTGTCAATGATCCACTCATTGGAATTATCAAACTGGGAGACAAGAGCCTTCTTGTCTGACACTTCTTCCTTGACAGCCACAAACACAATATCTTCATTTTCTTCATCCTCCGATTCTTCATCTGTGACACCTTCATCAACTGCCACAAAATAGTTTCTCTAGTTTCCTCCTTTGAATTTCCTAAACCTTTCCGGTTTGTCCTTGTTATCGCCATTAGGACAGTTTATAGCAATATGTCCTATCTGGTTACAAGAAAAGCATTTCAAAGGTAGCTTACCTTTGTACTTACCGGTTCCTTTAGGAAGCTTCCTAGCAAGGAGAACTTCAAATGCCATTAGAATCTCCTCATCATCCATTTCTCTACTCTGTCTTGGTTCACCACTGGTGCTAGCTTCTTTTCCTTTTCTGGATGGAATAACAGAAGCTTTAAAAGTCGATTCAATCTTTTGAACACTACCATCAAAACTATTTAGCTCATAGGCTATCAACTTTTCTATGATGGAGTCCAAGGATACCTTAGTCTTGTCTATTGATCTCAGCTCCTGAATAGCGGCAACCCTTATTGCATAGACCGACAATAGGGATCTCAGGACTTTGCTTACCATAGTGGAGTCTTCTATTTTACCACCTATACTCTTGATATCTCCAACAATGGCTTTGAATCTTATTCCATACTATTGAATGCTCTCACCTTCAACCATTCGCATATCTTCAAACTTCCCTCTCAGGCTTTCTTCCTTAGCCTATTTTACATGTTCATCACCGCCATAGATATTTTCAAGAGCATCCCATACCTCTTTGGGATTTACCTTGTCCTGAACATCAATAAACTCAATGTCAGATAGACTACTAATAAGGGCTTCCATGACTTGCCCATTTTCTTGTATCTATCTCTTTTGGTCATCGGTGAGAGTATTGGTAGGGGCAACATAGACATTCTCAACATAGCTCCAGTGTTGAGCACCCATGCTTCTGATGAATATCTTCATCCTATCTTTCCATATACCAAAATTTTCCTTGTTAAACATTGGACCTTCCCTCTTCATCATTACAACATGATCTTTCCCTCAAGAAGTTAAGCTGATAACACACAGGACCTCGAGGACGCTCTGATACCAATTGATAACTTAATGATGAACGAATAGTACCAAATTGGTACTGAGAGGGGGGGGGGTGAATCAGTACAGGCAAAATCTCAACCTTAAACCAATTTTTCAACTAACACTTATGCACTGACAGACAAACAGCAGTACCAGTCCTTCAACAGAGTTCAACCAGCAGAACCCAGTGTAAATAAGATGAGCAAAGACTGGTTGACACTTATCTTCTCATATAATCTAACTCTTCATTCCCATTTCACTCTAATGCATGAACATGCAATCTACCATCAAAGATGTACATATTACAACAAGATCAACATGCATCACCACTTAATCAGAAAACAATCATAACATCACACATGACACACATATTTTTCACATGGAAACCCAACTGGGAAAAACCACGATGGGGATGAATACCCACAAGCTTGTTTTTGAACTCTTTGGGAGTCCGCTTTGTTAGGAGCCTTGTCCGGTTAAAGAAAAATATAATAGGTTCTGTCAGGAACCGATCCTGTTAGGGATCACTTGATTAAGGGTTAAACCCTGTTAAGGGTACCTTGTTAGAGGATTTCAAGAACTCAATAGCTAAAGGATTTCAAGAACTCAATAGCTAAAGGATATCAATGACTTAGTAGCTTTGAGTTACCTTGTTAGAGGATTTTCAACAAGCCGGTTAAGGCTACCCTGTTAGGGGATTTCACAACTGTTGAAGTAGTTAAAGATCAACAGGTATATCAATGACCTGATAATAGCACTCAATGCTAATGTAGATCCGCTTAAGCTCCTCTTCACCTTCTGCACTTACACTCTACAGATATGACTTCTCTCCTCTGGTCTGGCAAGAATCACGTATCTCTTCTCTTAGATACACACACACAACTTTTGCCCACAGAACTCTAAAAGAATCACAACATCAACCTTATAGAAAATAGTTAGGTCAGAAGCATAAACCCTAAACCCTAAACCTAATAGGTTAAGAAATTCAAACGGTTCAATCTCGACCGTTGATCATACTGTATTGAATGCAATAGTCTTGATCCAATCTCAAGACATTCTCCATCGTTCGTTTTCCACTGATTTCATGGCGGCTGATAACCCATCACACGTTATCACCATTTATAGACTTCACACATTCCCGAGCTAGATAGGAACACTCTTCTTTATGCAAGATCCTTCACGCACACAAGGCTTACGTGGCAACACTATCTGTTCTTTGTTATCATGCTAACTTCATCACATAAAGATCATCGATTGAGTCACATAGGCTTAAGATACTCCAACCAAAAATCTTGAAGTGGAAACTACCTACCTACCGATAGTCATCCAATGCTTCCATGTGCCGGTTCCCATGACTACATGCCGGTTCACCTTGACATGCCGGTTCACCTTGAACAAATATACCACTTTACTTTGGCACATATACTAGTTCTCACATATGCCGGTTCTCTCTTCATATCACATATTGACATCAATGACAACATACAATATCATTATGTCCTCATACTAGTTCACATAATACCAACAAAAGCTTATTCCTTGCTATTTTTACCTCTCCCTCAGATTGAGCTTGATGAAGTGGATGATGAGGATGCGTCCTTGATGTTCCACTTGATGTGTTGCTTGCTTGATTTGGGTGTGGAATGCTCTCCAAGTTCTCAACAAGATAGATTGGATTTGATAGGATTATTGGATGGATTTTGGATGGATTTGAATTGAAAGATTGAAGAAAGAAGAGGAGAAAAGAGTAGCATGACAATGCATGAGAAGTGGATCGTTTGTGAGGAGAATAGGCTCCAATTTATAGATCGGAGAAGGCCAATGGAGGGCCAAGATTGATTTGATCATGAAGGGTTGAGATTGATTTTAGATAGAAGGCATGGATCAAGGGTGCCTTGGGGAAATAAACATTAATATAAAATTCCTTGAAAAAGGGGGGGAGAAATTTGAATTTCAAATATGACGAATTAAAAATTCCAAAATAAGAATGCATTGAGGGATTCAAAGAAATTTGAATTTCTTTGAGAGACTCAATATTGATGTGACATGAGTGGGAATTAAAAATTGATGGATAATGATAAGCATGATTATGAGAGATTCTAGAAGGATTAATTAGGCTAATGAGATTAGGAAAAGTGATTTGTAGGAATCACATGACTAGGTTAATTAATTAGAATTAATCAACTGAGTGGGTTTAGAGGAAATAATTATTGGAGGGGACTTTAGAGGAATAGGGGAATAATTAATTTATTTGATAAATTAACTATTGGACAATAGTGACAGGGTTAATTAAATTAGATTTAATTAATTCTGAGAGGGATAAGGATAACACAATTAAATTAATTAATTATGTTGTGGGCTTAAATTAATTAAATATTAATATAATTAATTTTAGGTGTCTACTGTTTCATGATTTGTATGCTCACTGTATGGATACTGTTTGACTGTCTTCATGGGGTATCGATGTCACATCACTCATTGCAAGCGGGATGTGTCGTTGTGATATCCCTCCACTTGCCTGACTTGTATGTATTTATATATATATGTATATACACATGTACCTTTGTTGTGGTTGCAGGGTTGCAGGTACCTAGACATTCATTCCTCTTGGGCAACCAGGTGCGAGAGTGTCTTTCCCAATGGCAAATATGTGGTTCACAGATGTTGTTGGCTCCCTACCCACACTCTAGGTCCAGGTTGTCGTCAGTTTTGGAAAATTTTGCCATGTCGAGTTAGTTGTCGTAAGTTGTGAGTATGTGGCATGGTGAGTTTGATAGTTTAGTTTATTTAATTTATTTAAATTTGTGATTTATTGACTATAGTAATAGATTAATTATTTAATCTATTTAATCACAGTTTTTATTTAGTGATGGATTGATTATTTAATTTATTTAATTATCGACGATAAATGATTTATCGTAATTCAGTGATTACTTAATAATAAATTATGACTTTTACTAGTGGCAGTATTATCTTAATTTATTATATTTAGCGATTTATTTAATTATTTTCTCTATTGAATTTAAACTAATGTTTTATTGAGATCTTATTTAATATTTAATGTTTTGAGTTGATTTAAATTATTGCATTTATTTATTCCTTTCTCTTTAATTACTTTATTTATTTAAATGTTGATTTTTTTTTTTTATTTATCTATTATGAGTTGATTATTCAATGTTTAAATAATATTTTGATTTGAATAAGAGGAGAGCAATATGTTTCTATTTTTGATTTTAAATTTAAATGGATTTTTGAAATCCCATAATAAGAAATGGGAAGTATAGTTATTATATTATATAGTTGTAAGAGGGAAGAATATTTCAAAATGAAATATTTCTATTGGCCGAATAGAAGGCTAGGGTTTTTCAATTTCTCTTCTGGATTTTATATGTTGTCATGAATTTCTTTTTGGGTGTTCTTCTTCTTCTTCTTCTGGTTTTTTTTTTTCCTTCCTTTTTCTCCCCTTCTGCAACTATTTTCTGGAAGCATTTCTGGAGGATTTGGAATTCGTGGATTGAAGGGTTTGTGTTGTAGCTAGGAGCATTGGTCATGATTCTTCATCAGAGGCTCTTCCATAACATAGTACAGAGGTTGGCCTCTTGTTTTCTTTTTATTTCCTTGTATTGTTTCTGATCTTGTTGTTAAGTGTCTTCATTGTGATTGTGATTGTTAAATGAGGGAATGAAGACTGTATTATTGTGAAATTTCAATGTCATAAAAAAAATGTTTGTTGTTTAATATCCATGTTATATTCTCAGTCTTTCTCTGTTAAAACCCTCTTATGTATTACGAAATCTATAGATTGGGTGTTTTGCTTATCACAATATTCTCTTTTTATTTTAAAGGCAAAATTATTTACGACACTCTTATTTGGTTAGGTTGTTGGCTGTGTGCTACCCCCCGTTTCTTATTTGTTTTTTCTGTAGCCTTTGCCCTGTCACCCTTCTTTTTATTTATTTTGTTGTTGTGTTTTGGGTTGAACCCACCCATGAGTTGGTGCTTAGCACCACCCACAACGTGGTAGTGTGTTGTTGCACCACCACCATGTCGTGGTAGTTTCTTTGTACCCCCTCATGACATGGAAGGTGTAGCAACACCAACCATGTCGTGGTGGTGCTTAGCACCACTCACGATAGGGTTGGTGTTGTGGCACCTCCCATGTCGTGGAGGGTGCAAGCACCACTCCACGACATGGTGAGTGAAATTACACCACCATGTCATGGTGGGTACAACAACACCACCACAATGTGGTGGGTGCTCTGCACCAAGCATCACATGTTGTGTGATGCCATGGAATGCCTACTGTTGGGTGAAATACATGCCCATAAAATAATGAGCATTATTTTATTTTATTTATTGATGTTCTACTATACATGTTTTTGTCAGTTGAAGGGAAAACATGAAAGATGGGTTTGCCCATTCAACATGTTGGTTATTGTACTGCTATTTATCATATTTGATTATAGAACTTTTGAACCGAATATCATTTGATGGGTCTAGAAATGAGTCTATACATTTAGTTTATGTTGTCAGTTCAGTGTTTTATTGGTTTAGTTTATTTTTAGATTTGTCTTGGGCAATAAAAGGTGTTGTGATTTGAGTTCTGTAGCTTTTTGGTGGTTTATTTTGTTGTGCGAATTTACATATTTTGCTGTTCATTTACTATTCATGAGTTCTTGATGATCAATGTTAAGTCCAATGGTGATTTCGAATGAAGCCTGCAAGTTATAGCGCAAGCTAAGCATATTGCAAATGCTGCCCCATTTAATGTATTGCTTTCTTTGTGAGGGTCATATTGCGTAATGTGTCATGTTGTATTTTGAATACCAGAGGTTGTCTTGAGTATGTGGCATTTCAGATTGATTTTTATGTTTAGATTTGATGCCATTGATTGGATGTAATATTTGATTATTTATTTGAATTTGTCTCATGATATTTTGCCATGGGAGTTAATTTATTGTGCTGCTGATTTTAAGGACAGCAAGTGTGAAGACCTTGCTAGATTTTTGTTGATTTGGTTGGAGTGGTTTTATGACTTGGTTTATGTATCTTTTGGACAAGAGGCTCAACTCTTTTGTATATTGATGTCCATTTTAATGAGTAAGTGTTTATACATATTTGGTGTTATATGATATTGCATTTCAGATTTAATTGTGTAACTTAGATCCTCTTGTGATGCTGATTTTGGGTCCATGTAAGGGAGTGGTCTCCTTTGCGACACCTGGGGTCACGAGAGATGGACTATCATGAGGTTTCTTATAAGGATGCATGAAGTCTAGACCTCTTGGGTGTAAGGGAGTTTACGTTGATTAATTAAGTGGCAACTAATTAATGAATGGGCTTGGGTAGTTAGATAAGTAAAAAGTTAATAAATGATGGTGCCTCATGACTTAGTCCCAGGGAGGATGTTTTAGGTTGAGCATGAGAATACCATGGAGACAATATGCCAATTTCCCTTGGTCTCTCATAGGTTGAGATGTCTCTGCATGCCCTTAGGCTAGAGCCTTGTTTTTGGTACAAAATGTGATGACACTCCCTTGTACATGAGTTCCCTTGTGTTTTTACATTTGCACTTATGCCTTGATGTTTGGTCAGCTTCTAGGAATTTTCTTGTTGTTATTGCATCGATGTTGGTCCATGTGTTTGGAGGTCTTTCTTGGTGTTGGTCCCTTTGGTAGAAGCGTCAACCTAGGCTTAGTGTGTGTTGGGACCTAGTGACATATCCTAGCTTGGGGGCTGGTTCCTTATAGGTTCCACATTGGTCGGGTGGTTGGATTTTTTTTCCATTGGGGTTTTTCACTTTCTGTAGTTGTTCTTTTTGTGCGTTGATTTGGATATTCTTCGTGATGGCTATGGATTCTTTGGAGCAGATTTATGTACTAAATTTCTTGTCACATGAGCTGTAATAATTTTAATAGTCTAGGAATAATTTGTAAGGATGAGTAAGCCTCATGTATATATATAATTATGTGATAGTAGCATGTAGGCTCATATTTATCATTATCTAGAAATCGTCATGCCATCTTTTGAGCAGCATTGTAATTATGTGAAAGAGTATAGAATTTTGGATGTTTCATTATTAGATCATCATATTATGTATGTGTAAAGACCCAACACTTATACTGTAAACTGTCATATGTTGTATTGTATTCAATAAGTTGTATATACAAATTCATTATGGAAATAGATTTGGGTAGAAAGTTAAATATTTATGTGGTGTACTTTCATGTATATGTGAATGCAATGTAGTTAGTTGTAGAATTCTGAAATGTATAGACCCCACTTGAATAGGAGCACATTAGTATTATGGTTGTAACAAACAATTGATGCATGGTTGGTACTATAATTATTAAAGAGTATAAATGAATTTAGTATGCATTATGTGTATGGGTAGAAATAGGAACATTATATTTATGATAGTATTATTTCATCCTTAGCATGTAAGGAGTAGGTTTCCTGCAACATGTAAGCATGTAGATTGTAGAATTGTTGATTGTGAATCTAATGTATGGATTAAGAATCATAAAGTTAGCAAGTAAGTGGTGGCGTCAATATACCCTAGGGAACTATTTGAGACTTTGTAAACATGTTTCCGCTTGAGTCAAAACCTAGTTAGACATTTAATATAAGATTCAACTAAGATGATTTAAGTGTATTAATTTGTGCTCACACTGCCTAGATAAGGTTAGATGGAAACTTATTAGTTAAAAAAAACAAAAAATTACTCCATTTCTAGGTTGTTAGTGTGAGTTCCCTGGGGTTGTTGGCAAGTGCATTATAGATCGACGAGTGATAACAATACAATCTCAGTTCCTTGGATTGACTATAATAGTAGCCACTATTTCATCTCCTGCATTGATTGTATTGACTTCATAATCATATGCTAGATTGGTATAATTTGCAGTGTTGTTATGTGTCCTTGATCTGGAATCCTTTCCTTTGTCATGTTTGACAAAAGGATCCTTGAATATGGTATGATATGTGTTAGCAGATCCTTTGTTACAATCCATTGTAATCTCACCCTGATCAATGAGATCTTGTATCAAAATTTTGAGCTTATAACAACTTATTGTCTTATATCCTTTAGCATGATGATATTCACAAAAATCATTGTCATTCCACCAAGCAGGTTTGAAACAACCTGACTCATATGGTCTAACTTTGGGTAGAGTGATGACATTGGTTTGAATCATCTTTTTAAGAATCAAATCAATTGGTTCCTCAAGGGGTGTATAATTCCTTCTAGGTGTATTGGTCCTTGGAGGCATTTGATTACCAGTTTGGACTACATTGGCATTTGTTGATGTTGTATTACTTCCTTGAGAATGAATTCTATTGGAGACAAAAGAATCAATTGGTCCTTGAAGTGATACCACTGGTTGAGCTTTTTGGACAACACAGGTGTCTACAACCCCATAACTTGTTACATTCTTATTCTTGGACTATAACTTTGGTTTTTCATTGTTTAAATTATTGGTTAGTTCATTGTCTTTGTGACATTTTAATATCCCTTTCTCTACTAGTCCCTTTTCAAACTTTATACCCTTTTCTGTATTTCCTTGAATGTATGAAGACATTGCATTTGTAATGGATATTTAACTTAAGGAATGAGGTTCTCAATGAATATATCTGCTTGTTCAACTTCTAGAATATGATTGAGACATCTGCAGTACAAAACTCTCCATCACTGTAAGAATGAAGTGAATGTATCACCTTCCATTTGCTTGGTAGCACACAAATCCATTAAAGCAACCATATTATCTATATTATGTGAAAAATTTGTTATAAACTATTCTGCCAATTCACCCCATGAGGTAATTCTTGGTGGTAAATGTGAGAACCACTCTAATGTCATTCCTCCTGGACTTTTGGGAAATAGGCATATTCAATATGTGTCTTCATGGGCTACTTCAATGCATACGGTATAAAACTCTCTGACATGATCCAAGGGGTTACCTTTTCCTTTGTATTTATCAAACTTTGGGGTCTCAAAATATTATGGAAACTGAGGAATATACAAATTCCTATCAAAAGGATAGGGACAAAGATCTTCCATGGTGTAGCTCTTTGTTTCATTTCCTGTTTGCATATGAGTCATTTGTCTTTGAAGATTCTGCACTTGCTAAGCTAAGATTTATGTTTGGGTCAAAGGTGTACTGGCCATAAAGGTATTTCCCATAAAAGGATTGGTGTTTGAGTATGTTGGACCTTGCTGGAACATTGACTGAGTATGCAATTGTGTACCTTGATATCCACCAGGTGCTGAGAAGTATGCAAATTAAGTACTAACATTAGGCTGGCTTGATCCATACATTGACTATTGTAGGTAGAGCCAACTGAAACTGATACTGGGGTGTTTGGTAGCACTTGTGGTTGCAATTTTATAAGCCATTGTTACTACCATTTTTTGTGAAGTAACATTGGGAGTAGTTTGGGATGTAACTCTTGATTGAGAATTCTAAGTTGACATCATTGTATATTGAGTTACCATAGCTTGTGTGCTTTGAGATGAACCATGAGTTGAGCTTGAAGATGCTGCTTGTGTTTGTGTAGCATTGGGTGTTTGATTCATACTTTGAGTCAAGGTTACTCCTAGTGGTAATATCATTGAAATATCAACATTTGGGGACAACTTGGCCCCATTTTGAATCAAAAGTAAAAGGTATCAATCTCTGTTATTGTTGATAAATGCGTTTAAGACCATGAGGAGTTGTGGATCTTGTTGAACTACCTCTAATTCTTCTTGTGTCAAATTTTGTTGTATTTCATTTATTGATGGCAATTTGTTTGTATTTAATGGCAATGTTGCAGGTCATCTAGCCTATGGTTGTTGGTAAGTTGACAAATCTATGTTCCATGTGGGGTTGAACAAAAGGTCATTATTTGGATTTATTTTAGCTCTTTGAGATCTGGTAACTGGCATGAATTGTTAGACAGTTCAAATAACTAGAAGACAACTAAGGGGGGGGGGGGGTGAATCAGTTGTCACAAATTACCAAAACCATTAGCAATTTAAACTTTAATACCATAATCACAGTTAAACCAATTAAACATAAAAAATAATCACAGAATAAAAGCCATCCACATAACACCAAGATTTGTACGTGGAAAACCCGATAAAGGGAAAAACCACAAATGGGAAGCCTATCCACAGTTAGATAATACTTCTGCAGTAAGTATGTGAATTACAATGAAGCGGTGTGCACTTGCAGGAAGGCCAACAACCTAGAGTCCACTGCTCATCACAAAAGGAGCCCCACTGACTACATATAAATCCAGACTACAATCCTGAGAAGTGTTGAACTGCAAAAGATAGCATCTCCTATGATTGAATACAGTTCCAGTTAAGCTCAATACTGAAGGACTAAATTCTCTTACATAAGCCCAATTCAATATCCAATTATCAACCAAATTCTCTGCCTAAATGATATTACATTATTCGCACATTACATTCCTTGACCATGACCTCTAACATTAACCATGATGATCTACAATGAGATCTTACATCTATATATACAAAACCCTTGACCATAAACAATCAGGTTGGCCACCAGATAATAACCAATTACATAATTACAAACCATAAGACATCCTAGAAATAACATCAACACATAAGACATCTTGGAAATACATCAAAAGGTCCTATCCACATTTTACATTAAAGCTGGTCCATAAACTAGATCATTTGGGACCCAGTATAGGTCCACATGTTTCAACAATGATCTCCATCCGCCAAATCTCAAACATGATCACCAACAACATCCTAAAACTCCACCAAAAGCTGCAACAACACCACTTATGCAATTCATCAAAGATCTCCACCAAAAGTTCTATTGGTGAAACCCTCGCCGGAACTAGAAACCAATCTTCTAAGCAAGCAGGACAACATCCAATCTCCAGACCAAAACCAACTGACCAAATATGAGTATTAGTATCATTAACAAGTCAATTCCATCATCAGACTATACCCGAGCATACAGGATCATGTCGGATCCAAGTTAACCAAAAAACCACTCAACCTATCAGGACGAGAAGGGTGTTGATAAAGCATCCAAACAACTAGTGTTGGCATCAATGACAAAACATCAATGTAACACATAATCAATTCCACCAAATGGCCAATAATATCCCCCTTTGGAATTCATGGCAACACTAGATGTGAAAAACATCTAAGTACCAAGAAATGCCAAACACGTCTCCCATAGATAGCTCTAAATATCAATATCTCCCATTGTAAATAATATCTCTATAAGCTTTGATTTTTTCTTTCTTTTCCTTTTTCACATCAATATCACTCCCCCTTTGACATTAATGCTACAAATCTAACAAAAATAACAAAGCAAAGACATAAACCACTGAATCACAAAGCTGACTACTCCCCCTAAGCAGTAGCATCCCCACATCAGTGCTGAAATGAATAGTATCTTTGATAATGCATGTCAGACTGATGACAAACCGCATCAATCAAGTCTCTATCGAAGGGGCAGAAACTCCCAATCCATCTCTCAGGTACTCAAATGATTCCTTAGACAAAGGTTTAGTAAAAATGTCTGCAATCTACTCTTTAATGTTTACATAAACCAATCTAAATTCATTTGCTTCCACCTTCTCCTTCAAAAAGTTATACTTGATAGATATGTGCTTTATTTTAGAATGAAATACCAGTTTATTTGATATATCAATAGCAGTAGAGTTATCATAGTGAATAACTATTGGTGCATCACAATCCACCTTTATATCCTTCAACATTTGCTTCATCCATAAAATTTGTGTATAGTTAGTAGCAACAACAACATACTCAGCTTCAACAGTAGATAAAGAAGTACATGACTGTTTCTTGCTGATCCATGAAACCAACTTCTTTCCAAGAAAGAAATCTCCACCAGAAGTACTTTTCTGGTCATCAACATCTCCAGTCCAATCACCATCTGTATATGCACATAAAGTAAAGTTATCATCCTTAGGGTACCATAAGCCATATTCTGGTGTACCTTGCAAGTATCTAAAAATCCTTTTCACCGCAATCTCATGATTTTCTCTAGGATCACTTTGAAATCTTGAAACAATACAAACATCATTCATAATGTCAGGCCTAGTCAGAGTCAAATAAGTCAGACCTTCAATCATAGATTTGTATCTTGTAGGATTTATCGGTGCAGAAACATTTTTTCTTGTCAATTTCTCACTTGTAACCATAGGAGTACTTATCGGTTTAGAATCTCCCATACCAAATTTCTTCAACAATTCCTTAGCATATTTAGTACGTTAGATGAAAATACCTTTGTTAGTCTGAGTAATCTACAAACCTAAGAAAAAAATCATCTCACCAATCATAGACATCTCAAATTCTTTTTTCATATTCTTAGAAAATTCTATGCATAACTTATCGTCACCTCCAAAAATAATGTCATCAACAAATACTTCTAATCAGTATATCATCATCAATGATCTTATAATATAAATTATTGTAAGTATTGCCCATACTAAAACCAAGCTTCAAAAGATATTTATCCAACCTTGCATACAAATCTCTAGGTGCTTGTTGTTGGTATTTTGATATGGTTTTGTCATTGATGTCAACACCTATCAACACTTATCAACTCTGGCACTTTGGAGGATCAACAATGTTCACCGGCAAGCAAGTGACTTATGCACAGTCACTGATATTTGGTACACCAGCAGGATATATTATTCACCGACACTTGTAATGACATGGAAAACATCTAGTTATGTTGAAGACATCATTTGGACACTTTGCCTTGGAGATTTGTTCATTGACATATTCATATTTGCATATTTGCTATTACCGACAAATAGGTCCAAGTTATACATTGACAGGCTTATCTATTCCAGATCAACACGACACGCTTTGGAGATGATTTTGTTGTTATTATAAATGCATTAAGCCGATATGTTGAATCGGATATTGCATCGGTTATTGATTTACTTGTAATTTTTTATTATAATATCTTTTAGAGCCAACCTACTAAAACTGGTCTTAGGTTATGGTATATATGTAAGATCTTATTTGTAAGATCAATATGCGATAGGGATAAGGAATTCTAAGAAGGTATATGCGAGAATAAGCAGAGCTATACATGCAGACATTATTTGAAGGTGAAGCAAGATATTTGTAAAGACAATCAGAACTACACTAGTACTGAATCCAACAAATGAAGATGCTATTTTGAGCAGTACATTCTTATTGGATCTAACCATCCAATTGTAGTCAGTGTGACTCCTATTTGTGTTTGAGCAGTGAGCTCTAGGTGCTTGGCCTTTTTGCATATGCAGACCCCATTTGTATACACATACTATCTACAGTAGTATCATCTGATTGTGGGTTAGGTTTCCCACCCTGGGTTTTCCCCTTACAGGGTTTCCACGTACAAATATTGGTGTTATGTGTTGTGGATGTTATTGTCTTACTGTTGCATGCATTAATCTTTACCGGTACTCTAATTAACTGATAAATTGTCTACCGACATAAAGTTTTGTTTACCAGTATTAAGAATTAAGGTTGGTTTAGTTGTTTTTGGTTTGAATTTATTTGACAACTGATTCAGCCCCCCCTCTAAGTTTTCTCCAGGACCTAACAATTGGTATCAAAGCCTAGTCCTCTTTTTGTAGAAGTTTAACAACTTGAGGAGATCCAATGCCTACTAACTATTTCAAGAAGGACAGTCCTAAACTTGATGGAACTAGCTATGGTATATGGAAGATAAGAATGGAGACACATCTAAATTGCATTGGAAAAGACATCTAGGATGTTACAAATAATGGCTACATTGCTGCTACTCAAATTTAGCCTAATCCACCTACCTTGGGAAAAGATGAAGAAAATGATTGCAAAGCAAGAGAAGCACTTTTGAGTGCATTAACAGATCAACAAGTCATGGGATTATCAGATAGGTCTACTGCTAAAGTTATTTGGGATAATTTGGAAACATTGAATGAAGGAGATTCCATAGTTAAAATTGCAAAACGTGGAAGCTTCCGGGTCAGGTATGAAAATATGAAAATGGAAGAAGATGAAAGGATTTCTACTTTTATGGAAAGAGTTAATGAAATTGTTTTGTGTATTAAATGTTGTGGAGGAACCTTAAGTGAAGATGAAATTGTTTCAAAAGTTTTAAGAGGATTTCCATCGACATATAAAATGAAAGTTATTGCCATAAATGAGTTGAGAACAATGCCTAATACATCAGTAACTAGGGATACATTGATTGGAAAACTATCAGCTTTTCAAATTGAGGAATTTGGTCTTGTTGCTACTATAAAGACAAATTTAGCTTTTAAGGCATCAACATCATCTGCGCCATCTTTTGACAAATCTTATTGGAAAGCCTTTTATGCAAGAGAACTTGAGGAAAGCAGGAGAGAAAATGAAGAACTTGAAGAACTTGAAGCACTATTTGCAAGGAAAATGCCTAAAGGTCCAGTTGGAAGTAAGTATGAAAATAAAGCACCCTTTAAATGTTTTAACTGTAAGAAGATTGGTCATATGGCTTCAAGATGCCCTGATAGACATGCTAGACTAAGAGAAGAAGCTAGAAGAATATACAAGCCTAACCCTGAATATCAGAGATATAGATTTAAGAAGAATAAAGATAAATCTTGTTATCTTCCTGATGAAGGAGTCACTGATGATTCTGATGAAGATACGGTAGACAATGGATGGGGTTTTGTTGCTATAATAGAAGATCAACAGACACCTACTATTCAACTAGTAGAATAGGGCCTGGCAGCTAAAATTGAAGTTAAGGATGAATGGATCATTGATTCAGGATGTTCACATCATATGACTGGTGATAAAGGTAAATTCTTGAACTTTCAGGAATATAATGGAGGTTTGGTAAGATTTGGAGATAATAAAGCTTGTTTGATCAAAGGAAAAGGTACTATATCTCTTGATGGTAAGCATAATACTAACAATGTTTACTATGTAGAAGGTTTAAAGCATAATTTTTTGAGTGTTGTTCAATTAGTTGAAAAAGGATTTCAGTTACAATTCAGGAATGGTAGATGCAAAATTATGAACATAACTGGTTTGGAAATTGCAACCAGTAATCAAACTAGAGGTAATATGTTTCATTTGAATAATAGTGAAAAGACATGCTTGATTGTACATATTGATAAAAGTTGGCTATGGCATAAGAGAGTCTGTCATGTAAATTTTGATTGCATGGTAAAAATCAGTACTACTAAGGCAATTAGAGATTTACCTAAGATTGCGAATCCTCACAATCAGGTATGTAAGGAATGTCAATTTGGAAAACAAGTTAGAGCATCTTTTAAAAGTATTCCAGAAAAATCAAATAATGCTCTTGACCTAATTCACACTAATTTATATGGTCCAACTAGAACTAAAAGATTACAAGGTGATAGATATTTCATGCTAATCATTGATGACTATTCTAGAATCTATTGGGTTATTTTTCTCAGAGAAAAATCAGAAGCACTTGGGAAGTTCAAACTATTCAAAGAAATGGTAAAAAATGAAACTGGTAAGAAAATCAAATGTCTGAGATCAGATCAAGGAGGTGAATTTACATCTAAGGAATTTAATACATTTTGTGAAGTGAATGGAATCAGAAGACAGTTATCAGCACCCCAGACACCACAACAGAATGGAGTTGTAGAAAGGAAAAAAGAACTATCTTGGATGCAACTAGAAGTATGTTATCTGAAGAAAATCTACCACATGTATATTGGAGAGAGGAAGTAAGCACAATGGTCTATATATTCAACAAAGTTCACATCAAAGGAGAAACCGGTAAGACCCTTCATGAACTATGGTTTGGTATTACTCCTACTCTTAAATATTTCATAATATTTGGTAGTAAATGCTATATTAGAAGAGACGAGTATATTGGAAAATTTGATCCTAGAAGTGATGAAGGAATATTTCTTGGTTATTCATCTAAGAGTAAGGCATATAGATGTTTTAACAAGAGATTGTAGAAAATTGTTGAGAGTACAAATGTGAAGATTGACAAACAGTTTAGAGGAACTTCAAGGTATATAGACTCTGAACCGACAACAGAGATACTGAAAAATGAACCTACATTGAATCCACTGGTATAGAATGAAGATCCAGTTACATCGGTATCATCTGAAAATTCCACTGTAACTGAGGAACAACATCAAACAAAGAAACCCTAGTATGTAAGACTAAATCACTCTGAAAATTAGATAATTGGGAATAAGTATCAAGGAGTTATGACAAGAGGAAGATTGGAAAATGACTAGGTATGTCTTATTTCTCAAATTGAACCATCATCAATTAATGAGGCATGTGAAGATAAACACTGGATTAAAGCTATGGAAGAGGAACTAGAACAAATTGAGACATGGACATTAGTTCCTTGACCTAAAGACAAAAATGTGATTGGAACAAAATGGGTATTCAGAAACAAACTTAATGAAGATGGTAAGGTAATAAAAAATAAAGCAAGACTAGTGTGTAAGGGATATTCTCAGAAAGAAGGAATTGATTATAATGAAACCTTTGCACCGGTAGCTAGAATTGAGGCAGTCAGATTATTCTTGGCTTTTGTAGCACACAAGAACTATAAAGTATATCAAATGGATATTAAATGTGTATTTTTGAATGGAGATCTTGAAGAAGAAGTTTACATTGAGCAACTTGATGGATTTTCTTTGACAGATAATAAAGATATGGTTTGCAGGTTAAGGAAAGCTTTGTATGGGTTGAAGCAAGCTCCAAGAGCTTGGTATGTTGGATTGGATAAATATCTTTTGAACAATGGACTTGCTAAAGGTAATGTTGACAACAACTTATACTATAAAGTGACTAATGATGACATTTTGGTTATAAAAGTTTTTGTTGATGATATAATCTTTGGAGGAGAAGATGAATTATGTAAAGACTTTTCTATTGAACTGCAGCATGAATTTGAAATGTCTATGATTGGAGAAATACAATTCTTTTTAGGATTACAAATTTCATAGACTAATAAAGGTATATTCTTAAGTCAATCCAAGTACTTGAAGGAGTTACTAAAGAAATTTGGGATGGATAACTCTAAATCGGTAAGCACACCTATGACTACAAATGACAAATTATCACTAAGGGATGAATCTACACCTGTCAATCTGACTAGGTACAAATCTATGATAGGAGGCCTACTGTATTTGACTCAAACAAGACTTGATATTATGAATGCAGTATGTATTGTTTCAAGATTTCAGAGTAATCCTAGAGAAAATCATGAATCAACAGTAAAAAGTATTTTCTGGTACTTACAAGGTACTACAAATCTTGTCTTATGGTATCCTAGAGATGAAAACTTTGAATTATGTGCATTCACAGATGCAAATTGGGCAGGGGATGTGGATGACAGAAAAAGCACCACCGGTGGAGCATTTTTTCTTAAAACCAGATTAATTTCTTGGTTGAGTAAGAAAAAAAGTTGTACATCTTTATCAACAACAAAATCAAAATATGTTGCAGTAGCAACTAACTGTACACAGGTATTATGGCTTAAGCAAATGTTGAAGGACATAAAGGTAAAATGCAAGGAACCTATAACCATCTATTGTGACAACACTGCAACAATTGATATATCTAAGAATCCGGTACTACATTCTAAAACTAAACACGTTTCTATCAAATTGAATTTTCTGAAAGAGAATGATGAAGCAAAAGAAGTAAAACTGGTTTATGTGAATACTAAAGAGCAAATTGCAGATATTTTCATTAAACCTCTACCTAAGGAGACCTTTGAATATCTCAAAGATCAGCTGGGGGTCATACCCCCACCGGTAGAGACTTAGACAGTTGATGATTGTCATCAATCGACAGAACTAACAGAGAAATCTTTTACTCCGGCTTTGATGAGGAGAGCTACTTCTCAGGGGGAGTAGTTGGCATACTGAATTGGTTGGTATTTTGTATTTGAACCTGGATTTTGTATTGGCTTTGGAATTTGATGTCAAAGGGGGAGAGATTGATATGGAAAAACACAAGGAAAACACATGTTACTCTCAGGGGGAGAGATTGTTACTTTGGAGAGATTGATTATGATTTTTGATTTCTGGTTATGATCTCTTTTGGGAGATTATTGTTTTTTGGTATTTGGCATTTCTGTTTTGGCACTTTGATGTTTTTTCCATCTTGTGTTGCCATCAATACCAAAGGGGGAGATTGTTGGTATTTTGATATGGTTTTGTCATTGATGTCAACACCTATCAACACTTATCAACTCTGGCACTTTGGAGGATCAACAATGTTAACCAACAAGCAAGTGACTTATGCACAGTCACCAGTATCTGGTACACCGGTAGGATATATTATTCACCAGCACTTGTAATGACATGGAAAACATCTGATTATGTTGAAGACATCATTTGGACACTTTGTCTTGGAGATTTGTTCATTGGCATATTTGTATTTGCATATTTGCCGTTACTGACAATTAGGTCCAGGTTATGCACCGACAAGCTTATCTATTCCAGATCAACACGACACACTTTGGAGATGATTTTGTTGTTATTATAAATGCATTAAGCCGACATGTTGAATCAGATATTGCATCGGTTATTGATTTACTTGTAATTGTTTTATTATAATATCTTTTAGAGCTGACCTACTAAAATTGGTCTTAGGTTATGGTATATATGTAAGATTTTATTTGTAAGATCAATATGCGATAGGTATAAGGAATTGTAAGAAGGTATATGCAAGAATAAGCAGAGCTATACACACATACATCATTTGAAGGTGAAGCAAGGTATTTGTAAAGACAATCAAAACTACACCAGTACTGAATCCACCATATGAAGATGCTATTTTGAGCAGTACATTCTTATTGGATTTAACCATCCAATTGTAGTCAGTGTGACTCCTATTTGTGTTTGAGCAGTGAGCTCTAGGTGCTTGGCCTTTCTGCATGTGCAGACCCCATTTGTATAAACATACTATCTGCAGTAGTATCATTTGATTATGGGTAAGGTTTCCCAGTGTTCCCCTTACAGGGTTTCCACGTACAAATATTGGTGTTATGTGTTGCGGATGTTATTGTCTTTCTGTTGCATGCATTAATCTTTACCGGTACTATAATTAACTGATAAAATGTCTACCAACATAAATTTTTGTTTACCGGTATTAATCATTAAGGTTGGTTAAGTTGTTTTTGGTTTGAATTTATTTGACAACTGATTCACCCCCCCTCTCAGTTGTCTCTGGGACCTAACACTTGTTTCAATCCATATAAATCTTTCCTTAAGCTGCAAACCATATTTGTATCATCTGATAGTTAAAAACCATCAAGTTTCTCAATATAAACTTCCTCATCAAGATCCCCATTCAAAAATGCACATTTAACATCCTTCTGATAAACCTTGTAGTTTTTATAAGTAGCATAGACAAGAAATAATCTTACAGCTTCAATCCTAGCTATAGGTACAAAAGTTTCTCCATAATCAATTCCTTCCTTTTGAGAATATCCTTTACAAACCAATTTAGCCTTATTCCTTATAAATTGACCATCCTCATTCAATTTATTCCTAAAAAACCATTTAGTTCCAATAACATTTTTAATTTTAGGCCCGGGAACCAAGGTCCATGTTTTATTTTTCTCATTCTGATCTAATTTTTCTTCCATAGCTTTCAACCAATATTCATCTTTACATGCCTCAATTATTAATACTAGTTCAACTTGTGAAATTAAACATACCTCATTAGTTTCTAGTCTTCTTCTTTTCATCATTCCATTGCTCTTATCCCCAATGATTTGATCTTCTGAATGATTCAATCTCACATACCTAGGAGTCTTCTGACTTTTTTTCCTCTTCCTTGTTCTTTTCTTACTGTAGAATTATGTGATGTTGCCGGTGTAACTAGTTCAACTCTCTGTTCTGGTAAGGGTGCTACCGGTTTAGATATAATCATTTCCACTGCTAGTTCCTTCTCATAAACTTTGATTTGACTTTTGTTCAACTCATCTACTTTGACAATAGCACTCTCCACAATTCTCTCCAATCTCTTGTTATAACATCTATATGATTTTATTTCATTAGAATAACCAAGAAATATGCCTTCATAACATCTAGGATCAAATTTCCCAATAATATCATCTCTCCTGATATAACATTTACTACCAAAAATTCTGAAACACTTAACTATCGATGTATTTCCAAACCATAATTCATAAGGTGTCTTACTAGTTTCTCCTTTGATATGTACTCTATTGATTGTATAAACTATTTTACTCACTGCTTCTCTCCAGTAGATATGAGGTAGACTAGCTTCCATCATCATTGTTCTAGCAGCATCCAAGATAGTTCTATTCTTCCTTTGCACAACTCCATTCTGTTGGGGTGTCTGGGGAGCAAAAAATTGTCTCCTTATAGCATGCTTGTCACAAAAGTTATTAAACTCACCGGATGTGAATTCTCCACCACGATCTGATCTCAAACATTTAATCTTCAATCCTGTATGAATTTCCACTTTAAACTTATCAAATGCTTCAGATTTTTCTTTCAGAATACTAACCCACATCATTCTAGAATAATCATCAATGATTAGCATGAAATATCTATCACCTTGAAAACTCTTAACTCTAGCAGGGCCACACAAATCAGTATGAATAAGATCAAGAACATCATTTGATTTATCTTGTATACTCCTAAAAGAGGTTTTGACCTATTTACCTATTTTACATTCTTTACATATCGGATTATAGGGCTTCATAATCTTAGGTATATCCCTAACTACCTTAGTTGAAATGATCTTCACAATGGAATCAAAATTCACATGACACAACCTTTTATGCCATAGACAACTCTCATCAATCTGTGTAATAAAACATGTCTTCTCACCGGAGTTCAAATGAAATATATTACCTTTTGTCTGTGTACTAGTTGCAATCTACAAGCGAGATTTGTTAATGATTTTGCATTTCCCATCCTTGAACTGTAATTAACATCCCTTATCTACCAATTGACCTACACTCAAAAGATTATGCCTCAAACCTTCAACATAATAAACATTATCAGTATTGTTCTTACCATCCAGTGATATAGTTCCTTTTCCTTTCATCATACATGCCTTGTCATCTCCAAATCTAACTAGACCACCATCAAATTCTTCTAAATACATAAAATTCCCTTTATCTCCAGTCATATGATATGAACAACCATTGTCAATTACCCATTCATCCTTGTCTTCAATTTTAGCAGCAAGTGCCTTCTCTTTAGGTACATTCTCTTCTAGTTTCGGATCATCTTCCTTGATAGCTAGGAACACCCATTCCTTCCCATTGCCGGATCTATTAGCAGAGTCTTCTACTGATTCATCATTAGACTCAGTAATGCCTTCCTCATTCACTATGTAGCATGATTTGTCTCTATTTTTCTTGTATTTATACTTGTTCTGATATCTAGGGTTAGGCTTAAATGATCTTCTAACTCTTTCTTCAAATCTTGAATTCCTTTCAGGACATCTAGATGCAAAATGACCAATCTTATTACATGCAAAACATTTAAAAGGTGCTTTTCCTTCATACTTCCTTCCTAACAGTCCTTTCAGTACACTTGTAGAAAATAGTGCTTCAAGTTGCTCAAACTCATCATTTTCTCTTTTCATATCTTCTAATTCCTTTTCATACAAATCTTTCCAATCTTGTTTACCGGTTGTAGATGTAGATGCATGAAAACCAGGTTCAGACTTCATAGCTCGAGAAGGTCCAAATTATTCAAGCTCAAAGGAAGATAGTTTTCCAACCAAAGTATCTTTGTTGACAGATGTATTAGCCATTTCTCTCAACTCATTAATAGCAGTAGCCTTCATTTTGTAAGCCGGTGGTAGGTCTCTCAGGACTTTAGAAACAATTTCATCTTCGCTCACAGTTCCATGACAACATTGAATTCCCATAACAATCTCATTTAGCCTTTCCATGAATGCAATAATCCTTTCATCTACTTCCATCCTCAGGTTTTAATATCTCACTTGGTAACCATCGAGTTTAGCAATCTTCATTATAGGGTCACCCTCATTAAGAGTCTCCAACTTATCCCATATAGCCTTTCCAGATGATTGGTTGATTAATCCCATTATTTGTTAATCAGAAAGTGTACACAAGAGCGCTTCTCTTGCTCTACAATTATTCTCAAGCTCCTTGTCTAGGTTTGCCCGAGGAGGATTTCTAGATCTCAGATTATAGGGTGTGACACCATTTTGTGTGATCTCCCAAATCTCCTTGCCAAGACATCTCAGATGAGTCTCCATCTGAATCTTCCATACTATGTAATTTTTTCCACCAAGCCTCAGAACATCCCTTCGAGAGATAACAATAGAAGAACTAGATGAAATTGAACTGTTAGTTTCCATAGGATCATCCTCAAGATGTTAAGCTTTCTACAGAGAGGACCAAAGCTCTAATACCAATTGTTAAATAGTTCAAATAACTGGAAGACAATTGAGAGGGGGGGGGGGCAGGGCGTGAATCAGTTGTCACAAATTACCATAACCATTATCAATTTAAACTTTAATATCGAAACAATAGTTAAACCAATTAAACATAAACAATAATCATAGAATAAAAGATATCCACATAATACCAAGATTTCTATGTGGAAAACCCGGTAAAGGGAAAAAACATGGTGGGAAGCCTACCCACAGTCAGATAATACTTTTGTAGTAAGTATGTGAATTAAAATGAAGGAGCCCGCACTTGCAGAAAGGCCAATAGCCTAGAGCACACTACTCATCATAAAAGGATCCTCACTAACTACATATTAATCCAGACTACAATCCAGAGAAGTGTTCAACTACAAAAGATAGCATCTCCTATGCTTGAGTATAGTTCCGATTAAGCTCATAACTTCAGATTTGTTGTCTATAACAAATTTGACTTCTTCATACTAAGAAAGATTAATTCTTAACTCCCAAGCAAGGTTATCGAAACCATTAATTATTTCTAATTGATCATCATTTGGCCCAAGGTTGGGTTGTTCAAAACAAAATTCACCATCACCTGGTAAACCCATGGAAATGATATATGTAAGACTTCCTATAGATAATAGACTATGATAGATGTGAGTCAAGACTATGCAAGGATTAATTTGATACTAAAATGATCTACGTGGACTTTGATGCAATCTATTAGAGTATGCAAGACTAACACTCTCCTAAGAGGGACGTAAATGAGGGTAATGCAAAGATAATCTTGCATGCAACTATTGAAAAATATTGACCTTATTCCTATTGAGCATTTTTGCTACTTGGATATGATGTTGTCATTGATGTCAACATATTCTTGTGATTTAATTGATCTGGTTTGCAGTTTAGTTTTTTCTGATCATTACTTTGCTGAAATTGGTATTTGCTCTAGTATATTCTAGTGTGATTAGATATTGAGTTGAGTCTTTAGGAGATTGTCTAGGATATTCATGTGTATCTGTATTTTAGATGGTTCATGATTTGGTGCTCTGCAAGCTATCCTTCTAGTCCAAGTTATTACTATTTGAGTGTTCTTGAGTTTCAGATGTTGATCGATGAAGGTTTGATAAGTGGTGTTGGCACAACTATTGCAAATGGTTCTAATGTGCTTGTTGCTATTTTCTAATTGTGTCCTATTTATTTTGGTGGTGCACATTGATCCTTGTGCACTTTCTTGGTGTTTTTTCTGATTCGGTGATACTCTTCGTGTTATGTGGTATTCTTGGTGGTGTAGCGTGTTGTGATTGATCTTAGCGTAATTTTCGGTGGTGTTGCATGTTTGGGAATTTGATTTAGGTCCATGTTATATCATGTATATCATCATATTGGTTCAGTGGTCAATCTTTGTATCATGTGATGTAATTTTGTAATTGTGAGATGAGGGTTTAGCCGACCTTGTTGCCAAGGTTGATGATCAATATATATATAAGTGATGTAGTCATGTAACTTGTGTGTTAATGTTGTGTCTACATTATCAGAGAGTGGAGAGATTGTTGCAGGGTAGACAAACATGCTTAACCAAAACTATCATCAAACATTAGAAAATTCTATTATTGTAGTTCATTCCTTCCTGATTGTAGTCTGAATCTTGTTGTAAGTCTACAAGACTTTCCTGAGGGTTGTATCCTTTTAAGTTATTACATCTTGAGCAGTGAACTCTAGACAATGTGTCTGAATGCATGTGCATTCCCCATTGTAATATTTTCACATACTACTACAGGGTATCATCTTATTTTAGGTAGGTTCCCACTATGGTTTTTCCCTTAACCAAGTTTTCCATGTCAAATCTTGGTGTTGTGTGTTGTGCTATAAATTTGCTTATCTTTGTTGTTACTGCAGTTTATCACATTTTCTTTTAAGATTATGTTTAATAATCTGATGAAAACTGAATCACCCCCCTTGGTCTCAGTTTTCCTTCATTCTTGTTGCCATCAATTGGTATGAGAGCTAGATCCTCTAGAAGAAGCTTGACCTCTTGAGGTGATTCGGGATGGAAATTGGAAGTGGAAGTGTTATTTTTAAGGAGAGTCTGAGATTTTATGGAAGAATCAGATGGAGGTGCACTTGAGATGTCTTGGAGAAGATTATTGAAAGATTACAAAAGATGCCTATTATATTCCTCAAAATGGACCAATTATTGCTGTTGAGATCAAGGATGCTGAAAATAACATTCAAGCTAAGGAAGAATTGTTGAGTTCCCTGACTGATTCTAAGATGACTAATGTAATGGGGCTTTAGTCTACACATGAGATCTGGGAAAAGTTTGAGACCTTGTATGAAGGAGATAAACAAGTCAAAGTTTCTAAGTTGCAGAGTTTGAAAGGGAATTATGAGATGCTGAAGATGGGAGAAGATGAGAACATAAACTCTTTCATGGCTAAGGTGAATGAACTTGTCTTAGATATTAGATGTGTCGGTGGAGCCCGAGAAGAAGATGAAATTGTTGCTAAGGTGCTGAGATCATTGCCTCCTAATTATAAACATAAGGTAGTTGCTATTGATGAAATCCAGATTGTAACTATTATGACAAGAGATATGTTGGTTGGAAAGATTGCTGCATTTGAACTGAGCAAGTTTGGTGAATCATATGGAAAATCAGAGACAACATTTAGAGCATCTGTATTTAGAAAAAAAAGTATGGCCCTGATGAATGCAAAATATCCAGATATGAAAGAGAGAGAAGAGAGCTAGAAGAGAAATAAAGAGAAATGGATGAGCTTGAAGCATTTATTGCTTGAAGATTGCCTAAGAGAACTGGTAAGTATGATGGTAAATTGCCTTTGAAATTATTTTCTTGCAATAAGATAGGACATTTTTCTTCTCGATTCCCGAAGAGAATGTCTAAATATGATAAGAATGATATAAATGATAGATATGAAAAGCATGAGAAGTATGATAAGCCTTACAAGTCTAACTAAATATTTAAGCATCAGAAGAACTATTATTATGCTGCTGATGAAGGTGTTAAAAATGAAGAATCTGAAGGAGATGAAATTGTGTTTATTGCTATCAAAGAAGATGGACCGGTATGTGTTGATTCCATAGGCTGCACTATTGAGGAGAAAGATCTAGTTGCTAAAGTTGAAGAGAAAGATGAATGGGTGATTTACAGTGGTTGTTCACATCATATGACCGGTGATAAAAGAAAATTTGTGAGTATGGAAAAGTATAATGGGGAATAGTAAGATTTGGAGATGACAAAGCCTGTGTGATCCGTGGTAAAGATTTTATTTCCTTTGATGGTAAGCATAACACTGATGATGTCTTGTATGTTGAAGGTTGGAAGCATAATATTTTAAGTGTTGGACAAATGGTTGACAAAGGTTATGATTTGTTATTCAAGAATGGAAAATGCAAGATCCTAAATGCCTCCAGTATAGAGATTGCATCAGGAACTAAGACAAAATGTAATATCTTTCATTTGAATGCTGGTGAGAAAAGTTTCTTGATTGCTCAGATTGATGAAATTTGGTTATGGTATAGGAGAATGTGTCATGTTAATTTTGATTCAATGATTAAGATCTATTCTACTCAAGCTATTAGAGATTTGCCTAAAATTGTTAAGCCTGCTAATCTGGTATGTAAGGAATGTCAAATGGGTAAGCAAACAAGGATTTATTTCAAGAGTAAACAGTATACATCTGATGGATTGCTAGATCTTGTGCATACTGACCCATGTGGACCTACTGCAATAACAAGTGTGAAGGGTGATAGATATTTCATGTTATTTACTAATGATTATTCCATGATGATGTGGGTTGCCTTTTTGAGGGAAAAATTAGAAGCATTGGACAAATTCAAGATATTCAAAGCAAAGGTTGAGACTGAGATAGGATTGAAGCTCAAATGTCTGAGATCTGAAAGAGGAGGAGAATTTTGTTGTGGTGAGTTTGACTAATTATGTGAGAAGCATGGAATTAGAAGACAATTATCTGCTCTTAGAACCCCACAACAAAATGGATTTGTTGAAAGAAAGAACATGACTATCTTGGATGTTGCAAGGACTATGTTGATTGAAGGGAATATTCTAAAGATCTACTGGAGAGAAGTTGTTAGCATTGTTGTTTACACATTCAACCAAGTTCATATAAAAGGTGATACCGGTAAGACTCCTTATGAGCTATGGTTTGGTCATATTCCTACTGTGAGATTTTCAAAAATTTTGAAAGCAAGTGTTATATCAAGAGAGATGAGGATTTAACAAAGTTTGATGCGAGAAGTGATGAAGGAATTTTCTTGGGATATTGAACAAAGAGAAAATCCTACTAGTGCTACAATAAGAGATTGAGAAAGATAGTGGAAAGTGAAAATGTGAAGGCTGATGAGAACTATGGAAAAGAGATCAGTGCATGTAGATATGATGATGATCAAGATGTTGTTTTAACACTAAATTAGATTGAAGAATTGAAGAAGAATGATCTGGTAGAAGTTGTTAACCCATATACTGTTGTTACTAGTAGAGAGGTGTAGGAACTTGAAAATTAGAATAATTAGAAGACTCTGAGGTATGTAAGATTGAATCATTTTGAAAATTAGATCATTGGTGATAAAAATAAAGGTGTGATGACTAGGAAAATACTAGCTGCTGAACAGGTATGTTTGCTTTCGAAAATTGAACCTAAAGATGTTGTTGAAGCCCACAAAGATGAAAATTGGATGAAGGTTATAGAAGAAGAATTGAATTAGATTGAAAATAATAACACATGGGAGCTTGTGCCTAGACCTAAAGACAAGAATGTGATTGGTACTAAATGGGAATTCAGGAACAAATTGAATGAAGTTGGTGAAGTTGTTATAAATAAAACAAGACTAGTATGTAAAGGATATTCACATAAAGAAGGAATTGATTATGAGGATACTTTTTCTCTGATGGTTAGACTTGAAGTTGTTAGACTATTGATTGCATATGTTGTTGATAAGGATTTCAAGGTATATCAGATGGATGTCAAGTCATCCTTCTTGAATGGTGATCTTGAGGAAGAAGTATACATTGATCAACCTTATGGATTTTCATTATCATATGATGGAGACATGGTATGCAAACTGAAGAAATCTCTTTATGGATTAAAACAAGCCCCTAGAGCCTAGTATGCTAGATTGGATAAGCACTTATTAACATTAGGATTTAATAAAGGTACTACTGACTGTAATTTATATTTCAAGATTGAGAATGATAAAATCTTGATTGTTGAAGTTTTTGTTGATGACATTATATTTGGAGGAGATGCTAACTTGAGTATGAAGTTTGCTGATGATATGCAGAAAGAATTTGAAATGTCTATGATAGGAGAAATGAAAATTTTCTTAGGTTTGTAGATTTCATATATTGGAAAAATGTATTTTTATATCTCAAGATAAATATGTTAAGGAATTACTGAAGAAGTTTGGGCTAGAAGATTCTAAACTGATTGGAACACCTATGGTGATTGGCTGCAAATTATCTAAAAATGATGATTCTCCAAAAGCTAATTAGACCTTGTACAGATCTATGGTTGGTGGACTTCTATACCTGACTCAAACTAGACCTAAAATTATGTATGTTGTGTCCATGGCTGCTAGATATCAAGCTGATCCAAAAGAGAGTCATGCCACTGTTGTAAAGAGGATATTCAGATACCTAAAAGGAACTATGGATTATGGTTTGTGGTACCCTAGGAATGATGATTTCATGCTATATGCTTACACTGATGTTGTTTGGATTGGTGATGTTGATGACTGAAAGAGTACCAACAGTGGTGCATTCTTTTTGGGTAAGAAATTGGGTTTCATTGGAAAGTAAGAAACAAGATTCAGTTTCCTTATCTACTGTTAGAGTTGAGTACATTGTTGCTACTAGTAACTACACTAAGGTAGTTTGGATGAAGCAAATGTTGAAATATATCAGAGTTATGTATGATGAGCCTACTATCATATATTGTGACAATTCCAGTGCTATTAATATGTCAAAGAATCTGGTGCAACATTCAAAGAATAAACATGTATCAATCAAGTACAATTTCTTGAGAGAAAAAGTTAGTGAAGCTAGAGTATGTGTCTACAAAGGAACAAATTGCTAATATTTTCACAAAGCCTTTGCCTGCAGACATATTTGTCTATTTGAGAGACAAGTTAGGGGTATCCACCCCTCCTGATGGGAACTAGATGCATTGAGTTGCTTCAATCCAGTGGAGTTCACATTCTTATCTTTTTCCAGATTGATGAGCTTATGCTACTCCTTTGGTGGAGTAGTTTGTTTGTGGTTCAGTTGAGCTGATTTTTTTTATCTAAAGGGGAGAATTTGGTTTTATGTTTTGAGAACCTTTGTAAAAAATTGTCTTATCTATTGTTGGCGAGCTTGGTCTTAGGGGGAGTTTGTTGGAGATATTTTCTTTCTTTGCATTGATTGTTTTTCACATCCATATGTTGCCATCAATGCCAAAGGGGCAGATTGTTGGGAATTGTTTCTGCTTGGATATGATGTTGTCGTTGATGTCAACATATTCTTGTGATTTAATTGATCCAGTTTGTAGTTTAGCTTTTTTTATCAATACTTTATAGAGTTTGGTATTTCCTCCACTATATTTCGGTGTGATCAGATCTTGAGTTGAGTCTTTGGGAGATTGTTTGGGATGTTCATGTGTATCTAAATTTTATATGGTTCATTATTTGGTGCTCCACACACTATCCTTCTAGTTTGAGTTGTTTCTATTTGAGTGTTCTTGAGTTTCCAATGTCGATCGATGAAGATTTGATAAGCGGTGTTGGTGTAACTATTGCAGATGGTTCTAATGTTCTTGTTGGTGTTTCCTAATTGTGTCCTATTTGTTTTAGTGGTCCATATTGATCATTGTGCATGTTCTTGTTGTTTTTTCTGATCTGGTGATAATCTTCATGTTATGCGATATTCTTGGTGGTGTAGCATGTTGCGATTGATTTTGGCATAATTTTCGGTGGTTTTGTGTGTTTGAGAATTTGATTTAGGTCCATGTTATATCATGTATATCATCATATTGGTTTGGTGGTTGGTTGATCTTTGTATCGTGTGATGTAATTTTATAATTGTGAGATGAGGATTTAGCCGACCTTGTTGCCAAGGTTGATGATCAGTTTATATAGGTGATGTAGTTGTGTAAATTTTGTGCCGATGTTGTGTTTGCATTATCAGAGTGGAGAGATTGTTGCAGGGCAGACAAATGTGCTTAACCAGAACTATCACCAGGTATTAGCAGCTGTTGTTATTGTAATTCATTCCTTCTGGATTGTAGTATGAATCTTGTTGTAAGTCAGTGAGACTTCCTTGAGGGTTGTAGCCTTCTAGGTTATTACATCTTGAGTAGTGAGCTCTATGTGTTAGATTGCATGTGCATTCCCCCCTATCTTAGTTTCCCTTTATTGTTGTTGCCAATAGTTCCTAAGCCTGAAGTGAGGACTTGTGCAAAGAATTATGCAACATGAGGACACAATTTATGACTATGCATGGACTATGCAAATGTATGAGACCTAAAATCAAAAGAGATAATCATGTTTTCTCCATTTTTCTGAAAGTTATAAACTTGTTCAACTTGTTGGGTTATTGTTGACAAAACTTGATTGTGTTTAGCTGATGTTTGATTGTTTGATAGTTGACCTTGAAAAATATGAATAAAACACAACAACAAGTAAGAAGACAATTTGATATAATCCAAACAAGAGAGTGTATGTCATTTATAGGATCTTTTCAAATCCCCATTGTTTCAGGATTTTTTCAAACCTCGATTGTTTTCGATAGATTTTAGCCAGACAAACATAAATAAGTCAAACTCTCCTAATGTCAAAGGTTGTTCCTAATAACACAACCCACATTGATACTCCTTCAGCTCAAACAACCCTGTCACACCCTAAGGTGCGCCCATTTTTTTTGCCTTTTGCCAGAATTTGAACCAAAGAGAATTGCGTGTCAATTGGATCATTTTCTTGGGAGATGTATGGTGAGTGTGTTGGGGGTAGGTTCTTCCCCACCCTTGCACTGTGATATTATAAATGTTTGGATACTGACTCAGCTTGGCCTCTATTTCTTAAGGTTTGTAGTCAGGCTTTCATTCGACGCGTGAATGATAAACTCTGTAAAGAGGCTTCCCAACCTTTAGAACAAAGGCTTTATGTATCTCAAAGATACTAGAGGAAGGATATCAATGAACACTATCGTTGTATGTGATTTTCATCACAATCCACTTTTGATTATAGTGGGTTGGAATACTTGGCTTTAGCCATTCCCCACTTAGGTCATTCCCCTCTCACTGACCTTATGGTCTTCTTGGGAGGGCATGTCTACTAAAGGTTTTATCCTAATTGCAATAAAGGAAAGAAAGCATAAAGAGTGAATTTGGCTTTTTGATCACCCAATTTAGGGGAGAGCATATACCTATCATTTTCAAAACATGGTAGAAAAAGTTATTTTTATCCCATCTTCACAATGTGATCTAATTGCTATTTGGAGATATTGCTCCAACAATCATGGTGTTCTTCTTAACCAAGATAACAATAGTGAATGTTCTTTTTAAGCCCAAACATTGAAATAATAAATCTCAAGATTAGTTTGAAAAGTGGTGCAAGAAAATAAACCTCATAACAAAAGAAAATGTGACATGTTCTTTTCCCTTATAAATTGAAGTGTGGCTTGTTCTTTTTATCCCTTTGTAGCAAAAAAGTAAAATTTGTCTAGTTATTTTTAATTTGTACCAAAAAGATAATGTGAGCTAATCTAACTCCATTGGACTTGCAACAAATATTAGCACCTGCAAAACCCCTTGAAACATTAGTCGATATTGTGGGATGACAAGCCTAGAATTTCCTTTGGGTTACAAAAAATCTGCTTGTTGTCTGTAACTGATGTGTTGGAAAATCCAAAATATTAAAAAGATTAGAATATCAGAAAGATCTTAGAAAGTATAGAACAGAAAGTGCCTGAAAATATCTAGTGAATGCAAATCATCCTCTAATCGAATGCAAATTTTTGTGTGATCGGATGTGAATTTCTATCACACAGATTGCAAATTCCTGTCTGAGCGAATGTAGACTGATAATAGATAGAATTAAAAGACAGAAGAGAAATCTACAAAACAAAGGATCAATCCAGAATGATATTTTCCATGACCCCGATGTCGCCGAATATGTCAAATTTCTCGAGGTATTTATGCACAAGGCTATAGTATTTGGATAGAGCAACTAATTCTTCTATGTTTTGAAGTCTTTATTCTGCCGTGAGCACTTGCTGATGAGACCTTTGTTGTCTTTTGTCCTCTGCTTTCCTTCTTGCACCCGAGATCTTGAATCTTACCTTCCTTGCCATGAGATTAGATGCATTTCACACAAAAAAATAAAAACTTCCAGATTTAGAAATCCTCTATGGGTTAGAAGCACAAATAGATCGTGAATTGAAACGATAAAAGAAATTGAGCATATGATTAAACCCAGTGAATGTGAATCTTTGTTTAGGTGAATGCAAACTGGGATGTGAGCAAATGTGAATTTCTATCAGCTTGAACATGAATTTATGTTTGCTTGAATGCGTAGCACTTCCTGTATGTCCATACAGAATCTGCAAAAAACACAAAAAATCATGCCAAAAAGGTTAAAAGTTATTTCTTCACGTTGGGTTCACCATCTGTTTCATGCTTAAAATCATTATAGAAATGATAGCTAATTAGACTAAAAGGAACAATCACGAAATTCCTTAACTAAATAAGCCAATTCTAAACATAAACCAATAGAATGGATGCAAAATCAACTTAATTAAACAAATAGAACTCCCTATTCTTCATCGTGGCTTCCATTGTCCTTCTCCAAAATTGTGTGAGTGGGTGGCTCTCAGATATTACACTAGAATTCATGCATAGATTAGACATAATAATTTCAAAGATCGTGATTGTTCAAAATGAAGAATTAATCTTGCTTTTATAGATTATTGGGTGAGATGGGGTGAGAAATGGAACTCAAGTGTTGATTGATAGTTGACTGATTTTGATTGATTAGTTAACTCATTTTGATTGATTTGTTAAGTGAATTGACTGGAAAGATAACTCGATTGATTAGTCAACTAGACAAATTGGCTAGTTAACTAAATTGATTGAGAGAAGACTTAATAGATTGATTAGTCAGAAAAAGATGATTGAGAATGAAAAGGGGAGATTGGAGATTTAACTGAGTTAACCGATTAGTTAGCTAAATTGATTGACTAGTCACGATTTTCAACATGTGTTGTAGAATTTTGAAATTAAAATTCATTTTTATTTTAATTTGATGTTCAAATGATGAAATTAAAATGCACATTTAGTTGAAATTTGATGAAATTCAAATTTGGGAACTTGAAATTAGATGAAATTAGTTGAAATTCATATTTGGGGAATTGAAAGAATGAATGAATGAATTAAATAGTTTAAATGAAATTATTTAGTCATGGGATTAATTAAATAATAAGGACTATTTAATTAAGGAATAAATTCCAATTAATTAAATAATTAATATTTAAGAAAGGTTAAATGATTAATTAATGAGGAAGATAGAAATTGAATAATTACAATTTTTGATGGTGATGATTTGAATTAGTTAGAAGAATTAATTAGCTTAATTAAATAATTATTTAACTAATAGGATGATTAATCTATGCATGATTAACAAGACATTTTTAGGTGTCTACACATATTCCACTTATTCTTAAATAGAAACTTTTAATTGCTTACAATCAAACCCATACATAGACTAAATTGATACCAAAACTGAGACTATCAGATCACCCCATCTAGAATTTGCATCTATCTTGCATGTCATTTTTTCCAACACATTCATAGAGCTTAAAATTTTAATTTAGCTATAACATCCACCAAACATCAATCAAACATAAAAATCAACAAAACTATCTAAATCAGACCAAAATTATTCATTGGTTATCTAGATATTACATCTTCCATATCTCTAATTTGGCCTTTTTCTTGAATGTTTGTCTTCTTCAAGTCAAGGGTTGAGTTAGCGTATCAATGCAATAGGTGTTTTTAGGATTTTGTCTACTTCTACGATTGATTTATTTCATACCCCTATCCAAATGTTGGGCTTGTTCTCATAAGTCTAGTACAAGCACATAAGTGTAGTACAAGTTAGACACAACAATCAAATCCCAATCTAGGTACACTCTTTGAATATTTTGGTATCATCCAGTATAATTCAACATAAAAAATAAATTCATCATATCATCCATGTTTGTCTAAAACATACTCAACCCTATCCCAAAACCCACAAAAAGTATCATGGTTTGATTTAAATAAAACGTTATGAAAGCTAGAGCATCTATGTCAAACCCCATTTATCAAACCATACCTCCAATCTAACCAACATCACTATCATACCAACCTTCATTCTCTTATGATACCACATTATCACAACCAACTATCAATCATATCAATTCAACTTACACATGTCTCAAAATAATTCAACCTGCACATATTCATGTATCACAACCACAAAAATTGCAATTCACAAATCCCTTCTACTCACAAGTCACATTACCTAGCCATATCATTGCATCCATCCCCATGATGAATCCTAAAAATCACTCATACATTCCTCTAAATAAATCCCTGGCAAAAATTCTCCAAACACCAAGACAAAAATACACTCATCTTGGAGAACCAATTGAATCTTGCTTAAGAAAATTGATCCAATCAAACATCATCACATTACTTGAAATTGTTCACTATGAACCTCAAATCAAACCAACATGGTGGAAACAAATTTTTTTTGTGAGTACTGTTCAACCCAACAATAAGAATAATAACTATAGTTAAAGTCTCAACCCAGAGTTTGGACATTCACTCGATGAAGTTACTATCTCCATAGCTGGTGCTCATTTGATTGTCAACCCAGGGACGTAATACTTGAAATGGATCCGCACTATATATGCACTAAGATCCTGTGATAGCTACCCTGCATTACTGCAACAACTAACATCTATGCAGGAAAAGTGAGAATCAAAACAACTGAATGGCTATAGGAAAAAATCTGCATTAACATAAATTTCACTCAAGAAATACTAACCAAGTCCAAAGCTCTCAAACAGGAATTATTTTGTTTGCTTTGGCTGCAGGAATAGTTAATGCAAGAACGTCTACTGCAGCTAAAGAATAAAACTAATTTTAACAAAGGCATAGGGACACTCACCAAGTGGGCCCCCTTGGATGAGTGCTTCCAGGATTCCAAAATAACTCTAAGTGCTCAAAATAACATATCTTTATTCATTGTTTCTCAAAAGTCGATACATTATTCAGAATCAAAAGAAACTCAAAACACTTAGCAACTTTATTTCTAAATCTTCTACTCTTTTTCTTCTCTTTTCTTTCTAACCTCTGAAAAGAGACAAAGACCCTTATTTAAAATAAAACAACTACTTCCTACAACACAAATTACACCGATGAGAAGAGGCAGATAATATTCATGAAGGGAAACAGTCGGAGTTAAGTCACTGATAATGTGGATCTAAACCAAACTACAACCATAACGTAGTGTGGCGGTATTTACAATACTGATGCCCACTTGAGTTAGACATCAATGAGTATTGCACGCCTACTTCTCCTTTTCTATTCCTTATGCTCATCATCTTCTCCATTGATTTGATCTTTCAGTCACCTCCTTGAATATCTCTTACTGCAATTGGCATGATAGGAGATATTTCACCGCAACATCATATTTATTCCTGCAATTCAAAAGAAAGAACATACACATCTATTTTAATTATTCAAAACATCTATTAATTTCACACATGATATTGCCTAAGACAACTCGTATGGCAACATGAATGAATCACATGGCTGCAGGAACAACTGGCAAAGACAAAACATGATTTAATAGGTTTAGCTAACATCTGAAATGCATATAGTCAACTTTTAATACATCATCACTATCCCATCATACAAATTAAAACATGAGAAAACTTATGAGTTCTGGGAATAAAAGGAGCTAATATATCAACTCATCATGCCCCCCAACTTAAGGTCTTGTTGATCCTCCAGCAAGAGGAAAATTCTTGATTCTGGCACTAACTCTTAAGTCACCAAGAGTTCCTTGACCCGTTCCTCCTGAAGACAAATTCCAATAAAACCCCTTCATCTTTTCTAGCCTCGACCATCTGGCCTCTTCTGTAACTGCTTCATAGGGTTTGTCTATAATCCTGCATCCAAACAATGGCCAAATGAGGATAGGGGGCTGAAAGATCAAAGGCAACCAAATATGGTTTTTCATCTTGCCCAGATGGATGTATTTAGGGGCTCTTTGTATAGCTGCATGAAAATTTGGCAGTGAATGAGGTTCTCCCTATTTTAATTCCTCTGGCAAATTGTTCCAACACCGAGTTAGGTAGTAAATTGTAGTTGCACTTTCATTTTGAATTAAGTGTTCATATGCTTGGAATATTTCTTCCTTCATTGGCAATACTTGGCCCCTTACATCTAGCCTTGCCAATAGCTTCTGCCAGTCATAATAAAGAACCCTTTGGTCTTTTTCTTCCTTCCTAAGTGGCAATGGACAATCAAATTCAATATTCTTATGTGTCTTGGCTTGAGTTCCCATGCTGATCTGATTCTGAATCCATGACATTAAGGCTTTTATGTGGATATCACCAATGTATAGCAAGGGATTCCACTCACTATCATGTCACAACATAGTTATGCAAGTAGAGTTCACACAATAAATTTTTCACAACTGCTAGAGAAGTCTAATAGGCATTATAAAATTCTTCAGGGGTGTCTAAAGAAGGGCTAAGGTCCCTAATAATGTGGTTTAATTTAAAATTTAAATACAACTCCTTTAGATGCAGAGCATAAACTCTTGGCGGAGCCCTACATTGCATTAACTCAGGGACCATACTAGTAATTGTATCAATCTTGGCTTATAATTCTTCAATTTTATCATCCCTTCTTTCTATTTCCCTATGTTCCTTATCAATAATTCCTTGTAATCTAGCCCTCTCTATCTCCCACTACTTATAGAATGTTAATACAATAGATAAACTGGTGAGAGATGATGGAGGTCTAATAACTATTACCTTAGGACATGGAATTTCTTTAATAGGCTCCTCAAGTTGTTCTGCCACATATGCCAGACTTGAGAGTTTGTCAACTTCATATTCCTCCTAGGTTTCAACCTTGGCTGGACTCTCCTATTCCTCTTCTAATGCTTCAACTGAAATAACCTCTGTTGCATCACTTGCTGGATGGAATTTTTGGGTACTAATTTGAGTCCTTCTTGTATAAACTTTTGGATTGGCTGTAGGAACGGTTTCTACCAAAGGCTTTGCTGCAAGGGTATTTCCCTTCGCCTTACACCTCTTGGCTACAGGAGAAACCTGCATTGCCTACGGCTGAACCATAGTTTCATCTTCTACATTAATTGCTTCTAATTCTTTCCCTTTTCTTTTAGAAGATGTCTCTCCTATTTGGAAAGAAGTGGAGGGATGCTCAATGTTTTTTTTTGCCATCTCTTCCTCCATAATAGTCAAAGCTTCTTTGGTGACAAGAGATTAATTTCCTATATAAATTATAGGAGACAAGGGCAATCCCATATCCTTCTTTTGAACTGCTAACTCATCTGCAATAGGAGCATCTTCAACCCTAAACTACAGTATGTCTTCAAATACCCCCCATTCTATCTGTGAACATCCCTAAGAGAACGTTCTACCAACAATTTTATCAGACCATGATGACTGACAAAATGATTTCCATTCTTCTGTGTTTCTTTGGAACTTGTGCAAATGAGGTGGTATAAAAAATTTGGAACATTTACCCTCCGACCATGCCGTAAATAACTAAGCAATTTGAAATGGGATGAATGTAAATTTGAATACCTTCCATCACAGGTAATGTACTTCATTATATACAAGGCCACCTGGGGCCATTTTGCTAGAAGAGACACCCGTCTGGTTCCCTGTTTATCCACCATTAGAGGTCCATTTGTGGGGTGCGTAAATTTTGCTCTGGAGCTTCTTGCATCCTTTGATTCAAGAAATAGTTCCCCTTCCCACAACAACCCTGTAACTTCAGGTATTCAATGTTCTATAGCAATAACCCTTAATCCTTTGACATATGCTTCCCCTTGATTGAATGAATGCATGAACTCGGAAGCAATTTCCTCATTATAATTTGTTATTTTTTAGAAAGTAGTCAATCCAACCATGTACCCAGAAACAATTCTCACACAAGGCATCCTATAGCAATGCATCATGGATTACTAGTTCATGGTGGATAGGATCTCCACCCATGACTATCTCAGCTCATAAAATAACTTCTGCAACTGAGAATGAGGACCTGAAGTAATTTGCAGACTAAAAATATTTGCTTGAAACTTCCTTCCTTACTTACTTCAAGTTTTGGTAGAAGAATTCATTACTTACTCATATTTAAAGAATGATGGTTGGCAATCAAATCAAGTTAGTGAAAAGGACGGATAATTACTAATCTTAGAAATCGGACCATAAAACATTCCCCCCCCAACTTATTTTGGCACATGTCCACACATGCGGAAAGGATTTAGGGAAGTGTATGCAAATTTGGCATAGGAAATAATCACAATAAAATAATAAATGCACAAATAAAAAATAAATTATGTACATACCTATAGTTGTACGAATAAACACTGCATGAAAATGGCTAGCCAAAAGAATGGTGAAATGAAATGATTTGACATGAATGAAATGATAGATAAAGAAATGAGATGGGATGACATGGATGGAAAATTTATTTATGGAGAATAATATTTTCGTAATACATGGAAATATATTTATGAAATGATGCTTTAAGAATTATAGAGTTTTAGGAACGTTCGCTGCAGAACCTGTAGGAACCGTACCTTGAATTCTCCCTTCTAGGGTAGTAGGAACTTGCCCAGTTGCTATAGGAACTGATGTTTGATCTTTATTGGTGAATTGTTGCAAGAACTGATGTTTGATCTTTATTGGCAAATTGTTGCAAGAACTGATGTTTGATCTTTATTGGCGAATTGTTGCAGGAACTGCTCTTTGGTTGTAGGCTTATGGTAGAGATGTAGTCGGTGACCATTTACTAAAAGCTTAAATTGAACTGGATCAATAGTGGTCAAACAAAAAGCTCCATTTTTTAAAACTTATTCTATCTCATATGGGCCTAACCATCTTGTTTGCAGCTTTCCCATAGTATCTTTATATCTTGAATCATATAGCAGCACCTAGTCGCCTTCTTGAAACTTCTTCTCCTTGATGTATTTATCATGCCACTTAGTTCTCTAATTTTAAATTAGTTATGTTTGTTGGAAAACCATTTTTCTCCACTCATCCAAAGCATTCAATTGTTGAATACGGTCTTTTTGTGCTTCAGAAAGTGTCATATTCAAGTGCAGAACTGTCCTTAGAGTTTTGTGTTCAAACTCAATAGGCATCATTATTTTCTTTCCATACACCATTTCAAAAGGTGTAAAACCAATTGGTGTTTTTCATGTTGTTCTATATGCCCAAATGGCTTTTGGAAGTCTGTGAGACCAATCATTTTTATGAACAACTACTATTTTGGTAAGAATGGCTTCTAGCTCCCTATTTGTGACCTCTACTTGTCCATTTGCTTGTGGATGGTATGGGGTAGATTTTTTGTGCCTTATATTGTATTCATTGACCAAGGTTGCAATCAACATGGAAGTAAACCGGGGTCCTTGGTTTGAAACAATTTCCCTTGGAACTCCATACCTAGTAAATATCTCTTCATAAAGGAAATCAACCTCTTTATAATCTCTTGCATGTGTCATAGCTCGTGCTTCCACCCATTTGGTTACATAATCAGTACATACCAGAATATAAGATTTTTCATTAGAAGGGGAATTAATTGGCCCAACAAAATCTAATCCCCATTTATCAAATGGTGCAACTAATATTTGTGGATATAATGACATCTCATCAGATCTAGTAGGCCTACCCATGGGCTGGCATCTGTCACATTTCCTTGTATACTATGCTACATCCTTATATAATGTTGGCCAATAATATCATGTGTTTAGTCTTTTAAGTGTTGTTCTCTTAGCAACAAAATGTCCTCCACATGGTTCATCATGACATGCATGCATGATATCATATGTTTCATCCTCTCTAACACATATTCTCATGACTCGGTCAGGTCTAGCATTAAATAAACAATCAACAATCCATGAGAAATTAAAGCTTTTCTCAACTAACAACCTTCTTTCTTTAGGAGAGAAATGAACTGGCATTTTAGTAGTAGCTAAATAATTGGCAATATTGGCATACCAGGGAGTGTGGGCTTGTATAAGGAATAAATGTTCATCTGAAAAAGAATCATCTACGGATGCAGGATCATCCTGCAATTGGAGCCTAGAAATATAATCTGCAACCACATTAGACTTTCTTGGTTTATCAATAACTGTGATATCAAATTCCTGCATCAACAATAACCAATGATCTAATCTTCCACTAATTGAAGGCTTATTCATGAGATATGTGATTGCAGTATGATCAGTGTGCACAAATATAGGATATTTTGTTATATAGTGCCTGAATTTGTTGAGTGCATATATAACTGCTAACATTTCTTTTTTAGTGACTCTGTAATTTAACTCAGGCCTTTGCATGTTCTTGTTGATATAATATATTGCACTCTCCAACTTATCAATCTTCTATCCTAAGACTAGTTTGGACCTTTTATGAACTGGTGCTTGGGTCAAAGCTTGTTTGAGCTTCAAGAAAGCTTCGTTGCATGTGGAAGTCCATTTAAATTCCACATCCTTGGTCAAAAGAGAATATAAAGGGCTTGCAATTTTGCTAAAATCTTTGATAAACCTTCTATAATATCCAGCATGACCAAGAAAACTTCTGACATCTTTTTGTTTTACCAGTGTTGTGATATTTTGAATAACTTCTATTTTTGTTGGGTCAACTTGTATTCCATTTATAGAGATATGATGACCAAAACTATACCTACCTGCATCATCATGAAGCACTTTTCCCTATTCAATGATAAATTATAGTCTTCCCACCATTGCAAAACTTTCTTCAGGTTCTCCAATGCTTCTTCAAATTCTGAACCATAGGTTGTAAAATCATCCATATAAATTTCCATGTTGTCCTGAGAAATATCTGAAAAATATGCTTATCACTGCTCTTTGAAAAGTAGTTGGAGCATTACATAGTCCAAAAGGAAGAAAATAATATGCATATGTTCCACAAGGACAAGTAAATGTATTCTTTTCTTGATCCTCTGGGGCAATTTGAATCTAGTTGTAGCCATTGAATCCATCAAGAAATGAGAAGTGTCACTTCCCTGCCAAAGAGTCTAATACCTGATCCACAAATGGCAATGGAAATTGATCTTTTCTGGTTGCTAAGTTCAAGGCTCTTTAATCAACACATACCCTCCATTTTCCTCCTTTCTTAGAAACTATTACCAAAGGTGATACCCATTGTCTATCAGAAATAGGATAGATAAATCCAACATTCAATAACTTTTGCAATTCCTCTTTAACTATTTTTCTTAATGCAAGATTGATTCTTCTTTGTGGCTGTCTAAGTGGTCTATAGTCTTCTTTTATGTAGATACAGTGGGTACAAACTATTGTATCAATTCCATGCATATCCTTGTAATCCCATGCGAAAGCATGTTTATGACATTTGAGCAAATCCACAAGTGCGATCCTTTCAATTTCTATAAGATTATTGTTGATATTCAAATATTTGTTTGAATCAACTTCCACTTTGATAATAAGATCAATATGAGATATATCAGAAAAATGAGAAGTACAGACTTCTTGTAGCAATAGAGTATGCAATATATCAGTGGCTATAGGAAAGTCCAATTCTGCAATATTTGGTACTAACTCCTGTGATTACTGATCTTGCCTGAACTCATTTGCTAGTATTTTATAAAGAATTGTGTCGTCATCATGAAGTTGGATGAATGGTCCTCTATTAATCATCATAAGGTGATTGATAGAGTCAACTCCTTCTTCAAATTCTTCACCCAAATTAGGCCAAATGGCTTGTTGTGATCAAATTGGGGCTAAGAAGGGGAATACAGAGCCAATGTTTTGGTAGAGTTCCCATATGAAATAGTCATATCCCCTGACCTACATCCAATATATGCATTAGCTGTAGCAAGACAATTTATTCCCAAGATCAATGGATATCCTCCCAATGTGGCCTTAGGAGACAATATCATAAAGTCTACAGGGTATTCCCAAGAATCCAAAGCAACAACTATATCTTCAATCATACAATTAGGTCAAACTGTAGAACTATCAACAAGCTGTAGGACTGTAGGTGTAGGTCTGAGACTAGTAATTTCAAGCTGCTGCATAATATCCCTTGTCATAACATTAATGGCTGCTCCCAAATCAATCAATTAATTATTTATCTGAGTGGCATTAATGACTATATTCACAATAGGGCTACCAAGATCAGCATACTTAGGAATTGAAACCTTTCCTAACATAATATCTGCCAATTGACCCATTACATGCACTGTTTGTGGATCTTTCTTGTTTTTGCCAGGCTTTTTTAGACATGCTTCCCTAAGTGCCTTACTATATATAGGAACATCCTTTATAGCTTGCAACAATGAGATTTTAACACATACGTGTTTCAGTTGATCTATAATATCAAAACTTTTCTCCTATTCTAGAAGAATCTCTTTTTCTTGCAACCTCTAAGGAAATGGGGGTAGTTGCTATTTTTGAGGTATTGGGACTGTTGGACTAGAGATTTATTACTCTTTGGGTAATTCATTTATAACTAGAGGGGATGGATTAGGAAAAGTTGTCCTAGATCTGAGGTGAATATCACTTATAGATAAAGAATAGGTTGGGTATTAATTAGGATTAACTGAATATACTTGTTGTTGCTGAGATTTGCTATTAGGATTCGATATTGGTTGAGTGGGCAACTGTGTGGGTTTAGGTGGAATAGTATTGGCTACAGGGGGAGGCATTATTGGAGGTGGTTGTGGCTGTTGAATAGGCTATTGATATCTAGAAGACTGATTGGTCCATGGTTGACTCTCCCTCCATTGAGAAGCAGGTTGCCAATTTCCTTGAAATTGATGCCATTGTCCTTGAGGTGGAGACCAATTTCATTGTGGCTACTATCACTATGGAGTTTGGCTGGCAAAATGCTGCCCTTAGCCTTGAGGACCATACCAATTTGGATAACTACCAAAATTTTGACCATATGGTGATTACCATTGATTATTTAGTGCATAGGAATTTCCACTATAACTAGAAAAAGAAAGTGGATTAGGAGGCATACCTTGTCTTGAAAATTTGGCCTTCTTTGAGCAACATAGAAAACTTGTTCATCATCACCTTGTATTGTCTTGAAGTTGGGAACTTCAAGATTTGCAACCATTCTACATCTATAGTCTCTTTTCCTTTGTCTACAATGAGGGCAGAATTCTGCAAGAACTGCATCAACTTCCTCATGCTTCTTCTTAGCTGAGAGTGTATCCAATTGAGCAGCCATATTATTTATGATATCCTCCTTAAAGTCCTTCAACAAATGGCTAAGTTCCATTCTAGAAACTCCATTACCAGATGTTGATGAAGAAACTCTTGGCTTGAAACGCCCATTTTTTTTAGAAGCAGATCTGGAATACTTCTGAAAAATTTGTCCAATGTCATTCCATGTGGATTGTGTTATGTCACCTCCTCCCATAAGATCCAAAGCATCAATGCATTCATCACTGATTCCTCTCAAAATACCAGCTTGAGAGAATCTTCATTTAGAGTGCTATGCTTGGACTTTTTGACACTGAATAGAAACCTCTCTAGATAATCTTCAAGACTTTCATCTTCTTTCTATGTCATTCTAAAAATATCATCCCCATGGTGATCAGTGCCTCTACAATAATCCTTGTATTTTGTGAGAAACAATCATTTCATCTCATCCCATGTAGTGATTGTGCTACTCCCTAGACTCATAAACCATCTTAAAGATGATTCTTTCAAAGTGGCAGGGAATATTTTGAGTCTATGAGCATTTGTAGTATCTATTAGGATTCCCAAAGATACTAAGAGGGGGGGGCGGGGGGGGTGAATCAGTATCTAATCGGTTAATAAATTTACTTGACTTAAAACATGAAAAACATATTAAAACTGTGTACCGGTAAACAAGAAAGAATGCAATAAACAAGAATAACAACAACCACATGAGAAGCACACCATAACACAATATTTTAATGAGGAAACCCAGTGTGGGAAAAACCTCGGTGGGATTTGTGACCCACAATATTTTCTTACTGGCCAATAAGGGAATATTACTCTTACAATAGGGGCTTGCACATGCAGGAATGCCAAGTGCCTAGAGCTCACTGCTCAATTACAAAAGAAGTCACATTGACTTACAAAAATGGATTATATTAATCCAATTTCTTGTACTGCTTCAGATTAGCATCTACTATGCCAAATCCAGTACCAGTTTAAGCTCTGCTACATACATAAACCCTTAACCTATAATTCACATATTAGGTTTGCTTATCTCGCATCCTATCACACACATTTTCTATTACAAAATGATCTCATACATATATGAGTCATATTACAACTCGCCATGTCAGCTTACAATGATTTTACAATTAATTACAAAATACATTATAAACAAAATTCTTGTCGGCTAGGGTGTCGGTATCCTTCCTTTCACTGTCGGTGTTCTATGTGCCAGTGTAGAGTTTTTCGTTGCCAGTGCCGGTATCCTGTCTTGCCGGTATCATATGATTGCAAGGTTGCCATCAATGACAAAACCTTCAATCACCTACAATTTCTCATTAGAGTGTGCATTTTCCAACAATCTCCCCCTTTGGCATTGATGGCAACACAAGATGGAAAAACCATCAAAGTGCCAAAACAGAAATGCCAAATACCAAAAACCAATAATTTCCCCAAAGTAACAATCTCTCCTCCTAGGAGTGACATGAGTTTTCCTTGTGTTTTTCCATACCAATCTCTCCCCCTTTGACATCAAATGCCAAAGCAATATAAAGACCATTTTTCAGATACAAAATACCAACCAATTCACTATACCAACTACTCCCCCTAAGAAGTAGCTTTCTCATCAAAGCTGGAGTAAAAAATTTCTCTATTATTTCTATCAGTTGATGACTATCATCAATTGTCTAAGTTTCTACCAGTGGGGGTATGACCCCAATCTTGTCTCTGAGATATTCAAAAGTCTCCTTAGGCAGAGGTCTATCACTAATCCAAAGAATTTAGGGAGGGAAGAAGATGGAATGTTCTTGAGATTAGCATTATCATGTTGATTTGAGATAGGAAACTCAAATGTTGGTGCCAAAGGTGGGGGTGGATTATTCCCACTAGAAGGTGGATTTCCTTGCATTGGGATTTTAGGACAATTCACTAATTGAAGTTCTTCTTCTAAAGGTCCAAAGAGAAAATGGAGGTTGTTCTCAGGAAATTCAGATTCGAGATGGTTCAAATTTTCTTGGGTTTGATAAAGTTCAGAAAAAGGATTTACATATGGGGGATCAATTTCTACATGATGAGGATGACTGGGTAGGAATATACCTTGATCATCTCTTCTTCTCCTATGCATGTAGGTTCATAGAAATTATTTAACAATCAGGTCTATCAAAAACAACTAAACTAAAAACTAAAGAGATAATAACCATAATGGGTTCTTAGTTTGACACCATCCCCGGAAATGGTGCCAAAAATGTTCAGCCCAACAATAATAATAATAACTAAAGTTATAGTCTCAATCCAAAGTTTGGACATTCACTCTGTGAAGTTACTATCTCGATAGCTGGTGTTGATTTGATTATCAACCTAGGGATGTAATACTTGAAATGGGTTTGCACTATATATGCACTAAGTTCCTGTGATAGCTACCCTGCATTACTATAGCAACTAACATCTATGCAGGAAAAGTAAGAATAAAAAAAATTGAATGGCTATAGGAAAAACTCTACATTAACATAAATTTCACTCAAGAAATACTAACTAAGTCCAAAGTTGTCAAACAAGAATTACTCTGTTTGCTTTAGCTGTAGGAACAGTCAATGCAAGAACGTCTACTGCAGCTAAAGAATAAAACTAATTTTAACAAAGACACAGGAACACTCACCAAGTGGGCCCCCTTGGATGAGTGCTTCTAGGCTTCCAAAATAACTCTAAGTGCTAAGAATAACATATCTTTATTCATTGTTTCTCAAAAGTTGATACATTATTCAGAATCAAAAGAAACTCAAAACACTCTGCAACTTTATTTCTAAATCTTCTGCTCTTTTTCTTCTCTTTTCTTTCTAACCTTTGAAAAGAGATAAAGACCCTTATTTAAAAGAAAACAACTACTTCCTACAACACAGATCATGCTGATGAGAAGAGGCGGATAATATTCATGAAGGGAAACAGTCAGAGTTAAGCCATTGACAATGTGGATCTAAACCAAACTACAACCATAACATAATGTGGCAGTATTTACAAAACTAATGCCCACTTGCGTTAGACATAAATGAGTATTGTGTGCCTACTTCTCCTCTTTCATTCCTTATGCTCATCATCTTCTTTGTTGATTTGATCTTTCAGCCACCTCCTTGAATATCTCTTACTGCAATTGGCATGACAGGAGAGCTTTCACCGCAACATCATATTTATTCCCGCAATTCAAAAGAAAGAATATACAAGTACATACACATCTATTTTAATTAATCAAAACATCTATTAATTTCATAAATGATATTTCCTAAGACAACCCGTATGGTAATAGGAATGAATCACATGGTTGCAGGAACAATTGGCAAAGACAAAACATGATTTAATAGGTTCAGCTAACATTTGAAATGCATATAGTCAACTTTTAATACATCATCACTATCCCATCATATAAATCAAAACATGAGAAAAACTTATGAGTTCTGGGAATAAAAAGAGATAATGTCTCAACTCATCAAGTACCATAGAACTAAAGGACATTAAACTCCTAATTGTGCAAAATTAAAAAAATATCATTCAGGACCTTATTGATCAAGGCGACATTACTATTGAAGATCATCCTGATAATTCACCTAATAAGAAATTAGGCACATGTCAAGACACTTTTTCCAAGCATGATCAAAACTATCTACCTATGTCTAGAATGGCTCATTACACAATAGTCACACCAATGGCATATCTACCATATATGATTCCATAATAGGCTATCTAGAAGAAGTTGGCCCACAAGTAGCCTCCATCTCTTCACCATTTCTTCATCCCCTAAAGATTCACAAAAATAATCCACACCTTCTCCATCAAATATCTTACCTGACAATTAAACCTTTCAATTTTACTCCCAAGGGATATCCATAATAGAGAATCATGAAATCCAAGCTGATCCATTTCTTGATACAAATCCCTTCTATAATTCAAACCACCTAGATGCAATACCATCATGCAAACAATTCCTAATCAAACCCACTTTAGAATCCTATTCAAAACCAATTCCTATCATGCAAAAATATCAAATCCATCCAAGAATCCCCCATACATATCCAAACTCATACCCCATCATTAGGAAATGATCTATGTCAAGAGAATAATTCAAAACATGAAGAAACAAGTCCATAAATGAATCAAGACAAATGTACTAAATCTCTCTCATTCCATCCAATTCTTGACCAAGATCCAATCTCTCAAGAATCTCACAATGATCTCATCATCCATTTTCATCCATCCAATATGGTCCCCATCCATATCAATAGAAAAGTATCCTTCCAAGTCTCATTCATAATCCACTTCCTAAGAAAGATCATGATATCCCTTCCTTCCCATCCAATGATCATATTCAAAATCAATATGAAATGACCCTTTCCACTCCATGTAACGATCTCCTTCCAAGTCAAGATAAAATTATCCCTTCATCTCCATATGATAGTCCTCCATATCCAGCTCAAGATCCCAACATCCCTTCATCTCCATGTCATAATCCTCCATATTCACCTCGAGATCCCATCACCCCTATCCAAGCTATTCATGAACCCCATACTTATCAAATGAGTTCCTTGAATTTCATCCAATTTGATTTACTTCATGAACTTATTATTCATTCTATACCATCTCCTCCTCAAAATGAAGTCCCATGTTGTTTCAAAAGTAACAACTATCCCATTGGTAAAAATAGTCAAATCATGCATTATCAAGGCAATGGGTTAGGCCTCCATCAAATCCTTCAAATCAAAGAAAATCTCAATTATCATGGCCTTGGCTACATATCTCACTCTCAAGCCATTGATATCCCTACTAAATCATCCATCCCTCTATCAAAACCAAAACATACACATTCCCTATCCTCCAAATCTATTTTGGGTCCCTATATCCCAAATCTAAAGGCTTCATCACTTCCATCCATCTTAGGTCATTATATTCCTCCAACCTCTTTCCATATAACTGCTAGCTCACAATCCACTTTATTGGCAACAACAATAAAGGAAAACTGAGAGGGGGGGGGGTGAATTTGTTTTCACATCTTAAACCAATTAATCACAATCTAAGATTTCAATCAACTACAGTAAGAATAAAGATAAACACAATAACAAAACCAGACATAACACCAAGATTTTGACATGGAAAATGTGGTAAGGGAAAAACCACGGTGGGAACCTACCCACAATAAGATGCTACTCTATAGTACTATGTGTAAATGTTACAATGAAGAATGCACATGAATCCAGGCACACTACCTAGAGCTCACTACTCAAAATATGATGACCTAGAAGGCTCCAACCCTCAGGGTAGGTTCACTACCTTAAAATAATGATCAGACTACAATCCGGATTACATGAATTAGAAAAATAACATCTACTAATGCCCGATGATAGTTCTGCTTAAGCTCATTTGTCTTCTCTACAACAATATCTTCTCAATACACCATACCAAAGGATAATTTTCTTATGCACACATACACCACTCTTTGATAATGCAGACACCACATCGACACCCAAATTACATGAATCTAACACATATTTATATAATTCATCAACCTTGACTACAAGGTCGGCCAAACCGTCAACCTTCAATTAAAAAATTACATGACATGATACATAAATCAACCACCAGACCAATACAATGCCATAGATGACATAGCATGGACCTAAACTGAATCCTCGAACACACATCAACACCAGAAATATCACCAAGATCAACTACAACACGTTACACCACCAAAAATATAGCATAACACGAAGAATATCAATGGATCAACAAAATCACCAATATCGTTCACATGGATCAATGCAGACCAACAAAACAAATAGGACACGATTAGGAAACACCAACAAGCACATCAGAACCATCCGCAATAGTTGCACCAACACTAATTATTCAAATCTTCATCGATCAACATGCTAACTCTTAACAATAGTAAGTTGGACTAGAAAGATGACTTGCAGAGCACCAAATCATGAACCATTTGAAATGTAGATACATTTGAAAATTCAAAACACTCTCCCAAATCCACAACCAAAGATATGTTCATACCAAAGCACATCGGATCAAATACCAGAATATTGCAACACTGAACATAGAAGAATAGTCTTCAAACTAGAATCCACAACTAAACCAAATCACCACATAGCATCATGGAATCAATAAAGAAGGAAGTATGGATACTAGAGATACTTCATACTAAACCACAAATCCTCAAACCAACCAAATCAATTCTCTGCAATCACTAGAACATAGGAATATGTTGACATCAATGACAACAACATATCCTAGCAACAACAATATCCAACAATCTACCCCTTTGGCATTGATGGTAACATATGAATTTGAAAAATAGTCAATGCAAAGGAATAGATCAACACCCAACAATCTACAATAGACTCCCCCTAAGATCATGCACATAAAGCTCCAAAGATAAGGCAGTTTTTCACATGCTTCTCTCCCCCTTTGACAACATTGCCAAAGACAGAATACAAATCATGCTTCTCTCCCAAAAACTCACCTTCTAAGAAGGACAATCGCTCGCCCATTAGGATAAACTCACAACTAATCATTTGAATCACACACTGACTAATCCAGTTGAGTAGAAGCACCAGCTCATCAACCTAAATGAAGAGATAAGGCTTTGAAATCCACCAGATTGATTCACCTCCATGCATCTAGTTCAAATCAGGAGAGGCAGAGACCCCTAACTTGTCTCTCAAATAGACAAATGTATCTATACGAAAAGGTTTAGTGAAAATATTTGCAATCTGATCCTTTGTAGATAAATATGTTAGATAGTTCAAATAACCAGAAGACAACTAAGAAGGGGGGTGAATCAGTTGTCACAGATTACCAAAACCCAAAATAATTAATATCAGAATGCTTAAACCAAATACGAGAATAGCAGTTAAACTAATTAAACATAAATAATAATCAGAGAAAAAATACCATCTACATGACACCAAGATTTATACGTGGAAAATTTGGTACAGGGAAAAACAACGGTGGGAAGCCTACCCATAGTTAGATAATACTTCTACAGTAAGTATGTGAATTATAATTGAGGGGCCTGTACTTGTAGGAAGGCCAATAGCCTAGAGCGCACTGTGTTGGCCATTTGGAGGAATTGATTATGTGTTACATTGATGTTTTGTCATTGATGCCAACACTAGCTATTTGGATGCTTTACCAGCACCCTTCTGGTCCCGGTAGGTTAAGTAGTTTCTGGTTGGTTTAGATCCGGTATGATTCGGTAGGCTTAAATATGGTTTGGCTATGGAATTGTCTTATTCATAATACTCATGTTAATATTCAGTCAATTAGTTATGGTTTGGTGATCGGATGTTGTCCTGTTTGCTTGGAAGCTTGGCTTGTGGTTTCGACGAGGGTTTCACTGGCAGAGCTTGTGATGAAGATCCTTAATGATATGTATAAGTGGTGTTGGTGCAGCTTCTAATGGAGTTTTAGGATGTTGTTGGTGATCATGTCTGAGACTTGGTGGATGGAGATCATTTCTTTAGTGTGTGGACCTATATTCGGTCCTGGTTGGTCTAGGTTATGGACCGGTTTAATGAAGCATGTGGATTGGACTTCTCTATACGTTTCTAGGATGTCTTATGTGTTGAATATTGTTTGTTTGGTCTAAGGATGACATGTTTTGTAATTATGAAATTGGTTTATTGTCTGGTGGCTGACCTGATTGTTTATGGTCGAGGGTTTGTATATATAGATGTAAGATCACATTGTAGATCATGATAGGGATATGTGGTTATGGGAAATGGATATGTAATGTTCGAATAATGTAATATCATTTAGGCAGAGGATTTGGTCAATCATTGGAGATCAAATTGGGTTTATGTAAGAGGATTTAGTCCTCTAGTATTGAGCTTAACCAGAACTCTACTCAGGCATAGAAGATGCTATCTTTGTAGTTCAATCACTTCTTCGGATTGTAGTCTGGATTTCTATGTAGTCAATCCACTATGGTTTTTCCCTTTACTGGGTTTTCCACATACAAATCTTGGTGTCATGTAAATGGTATTTATTCTTTGATTATTGTTTATGCTTAATTGGTTTAACTTCTATTCTGGTATTAATGTTTTGGGTTCCGGTATTAAAGTTTTAATTTCTTAAGGTTTCGGTAATCTATGACAACTGATTCACCCTCCCTCTCAGTTGTGTTCTAGTTATTTGAACTGTCTAACAATTGGTATTAGAGTGTTGGTCCTCTCTATAGAAAGCTTAAGCACTTAAGGAAGATCCTATGGAGTCTAACAGTTCAAGTTCATCTAGTTCATTTGGAGCTATCTTTTAGAGAGATATTCCTAGGCTTGATGGAACAAATTACATAGTATGGAAGATTCAGATGGAGACTCATTTGAGATGTCTTAACAAGGAGATTTGGGAGATCACATAGAATGGTGTCATACCTCATAATCCAGCATCTAGAAATCCTCCTGCAGCAAACTTGGATAAGGAGTTTGAGAATGATTGTAGAGAAAGAGAAACCCTCTTGTGTGCACTTTCTAATCAACAAATAATGGGATTAAATGAAAAATCATCTGGAAAAGCTATAGGGGATAAGTTGGAGACTCTTAATGAAGGTGAATCTAGAGTAAAGATTGCTAAACTTGATGGCTACTAGGTGAGATATGAAAACCTGAAGATGGAAGAAGATGAAAGGATTACTGCATTCATGGAAAGGGTAAATGAGATTGTTATGGGAATTCAATGTTGTGGTGGAACTCTGAGCGAAGATGAAATTGTTTCTAAAGTTTTGAGAGTCCTACCACCGACTTACAAGATGAAGGCTACTGGTATTAATGAGTTGAGAATAAAGGCTAATACATCTATTAACAAAGATACTTTGGTTGGGAAATTGTCTAGTTTTGAGCTTGAAGAATTTGGACCTTTTGGAGCTGTGAAGTTCGAACCTGCTTTTCATGCATATGCATCATCAACCGATAAGAAGGATTGGAAAGCTTTGTATGCAAAAAAATTGGATGATATGAAGAGAGAAGATGGAGAGTTTGAGCAACTTGAAGCACTATTTGCTAGAAGAGTACCTAAAGGACCAGTAGGAAGTAAGTATGAAGGAAAATAACCTTTAAATGTTTTGCAAGTAATAAGATTGATCATTTATCATCTAGATGTCCTGAAAGGAATTCAAGATTTTAAGGAGTTAGAAGATCATTTAAACCTAACCCTGAATATTAGAACAAGTATAAGTACATGAAAAAAAAAGACAAATCATGCTACATAGAGGATGAGGAAGGCATTACTGACTCTGGTGATGAACCAACATAAGACTCTGCTAGTGGTTCTGACAATGGGAAGGAATGGGTGTTCTTGGCTATTAAGGAAGATGTTCTAACATTGGAAGAGAATGTACCTGAAGATAAGGCAATTGCTACTAAAATTGAAGACAAGGATGAATGGGTAATTGACAGTGGTTGTTCACATCATATGATTGGAGATAAAGAGAAGTTTCTATCTTTGTAAGAATTTGATGGCAGTTTGGTTAATTTTGGAGATGACAAAGCATGTATGATCAAAGGAAATGGAACTCTATCACTGGATGGTAAGAACAATACTGATAATGTTTATTATATTGAAGGTTTAAGGCATAATCTTTTGAGTAGAGGAAAATTGGTGGACAAGGATTTCAATTGCAGTTCAAGGATGGAAAATGCAAAATCATTAACAAAATTGGTTTGGAGATTGCAACCGGTGCATAGACAAAAGGTAATATATTTCATTTAATTTTGGTAAAAAGACATGTTTGATTGCACATATTAATGAGAGTTGGATTTGGCTTAAAGGCTATGTCATGTGAATTTGTATTGCATTGTGAAGATCAGTTCAACTATGGTAGTTAGAGAAATACCTAAGGTTGTGAAGCCCTATAATCTAGTATGTATAGAATGTCAAATGGGAAAATAGGTCAGAACCTCTTTTAGGAGTATACAAGATAAATCTAATGATGTTCTTGATCTTATTCATACTAATTTGTGTGGACCTACTAGAGTTAAAAGTTTTCAAAGTGATAAATATTTCATGCTAATCATTGATGATTATTCTAGAATGATGTGAATTACTTTTCTAAAGGAGAAACCTGAGGAGTTTGAATAGTTTAAAATCTTTAAGGCTAAAGTGGAAACTAAGATAGGATTGAAGATTAAATGTTTGAGGTCAGATCATGGTGGATAATTCACATCCGGTGAGTTTAATAACTTTCGAGAAGCATGGTATAACGAGACAATTTTATGCTCCCCAAACACCTCAGTAGAATGGAGTTGTGGAAAGGAAGAATAGAACTATCTTGGATGCTGCTAGAACAATGATGATGGAAGCTAGTCTACCTCATATCTACTAGAGATAAGAAGTGAGCACAAGGGTTTATACATTCAACAAAGTACATATCAAAGGAGAAACCGGTAAGACAACTTATGAATTATGGTTTGGCAATACACCTACAGTTAAGTATTTCAGAATATTTGGTAGTAAATGTTATATAAGGAGAGATGATATCATTGGAAAATTTTCTCCTAGATGTGATGAAGGCATATTTCTTAGTTATTCTAATGAAAGCAAAGCATATAGATGTTACAACAAGAGATTGCAGAGAATTATGGAGAGTGCTAATGTCAAGGTGGATGAGCTGAATAGAGGTCAAATTAGAGTTTATGAGAAGGAACCATTGGTGGAAATGATTATATCTGAACCAGTAGCACCTTTACCAGAATAGAGTGTTGAGCTAGTTACTCTGGCAGTATCAAAAAATTCTATAGTAACTGAAGAACTAGGAAGAGGAACATAGAGTTAGAGGACTCCTAGGTATGTGAGATTAAATCATTCAGAAGATCAGATCATTGGGGATAAGAACAATAGAGTAATGACAAGAAGAAGACTCAAAACTAATGAGGTATGTTTAATTTCACAAGTTGAACTGGTATCTGTAATTGAGGCATGTAAAGATGAATATTGGTTGAAAGAAAAATAACACATGGACTTTGGTTCCCTAGCCTAAAAATAAGAATGTTATTGGAACTAAATGGGTTTTTAGGAATAAATTGAATGAGGATGGTCAAGTTGTAAGGAATAAGGCTAGATTGGTTTGTAAAGGATATTCTCAGAAGGAAGGAATTGATTATGGTGAGACTTTTTCACCTGTAGCTAGGATTGAAGCTATAAGATTATTTCTTACCTATGTTGCCCATAAAAACTACAAGGTTTATCAGATGCATGTTAAGTGTGCATTTTTGAATGGGGATCTTGATGAGGAAGTTTATATTGATCAACCTGATGGTTTTTCACTATCAGATGATACAAATATGGTTTTTTGGTCAAGTAAAGCTTTATATGGATTGAAACAAGCACCTAGAGCTTGGTATGCAAGGTTCGATAAATATCTTTTCAAGCTTAGTTTTACTAAGGGTAATGCTAACAGTAATTTATATTATAAGGTCACTAATGATGATATATTGATTATTGAAGTATTTGTTGATGACATCATTTTTGGAGGTGAAGATAAGTTATGCATAGAATATTCTAAGAATATGGAGAATGAATTTGAAATGTCTATGATTGGGGAAATGAAATTTTTCTTAGGTTTGCAGATTACTTAGACTAATAAAGGTATTTTCATCTGTCAAACTAAGTATGCTAGGGAATTGTTGAAGAAATTTGGTATAGGAGATTCTAAACCAGTATGTACTCCTATGTTTACAAGTGAGAAATTGATAAGAAAAGATGTTTGTGCACTGATAAATATTACAAGATACAAATCTATGATTGGAGGTCTATTTTATTTGACTCAGACTAGGCCTGACATAATGAATGTTGTTTGTATGGTATCAAGATTTTAGAGTGATCCTAGATAAAATCATGAGTGTGGTGAAAATGATTTTAAGATACTTACAAGGTACATCAAAATATGGTTTGTGGTACCCTAAGTATGATGACTTTACTTTATGTGCATATACAAATGTTGATTGGGCTGGAGATGTTGATGATCAGAAAAGTACTTTTGGAGGAGCTTTCTTTCTTGGAAAGAAATTGGTTTCAAGGATCAACAAGAAACAATCATGTACATCTTTATCTATTACTGAAGCTGAGTATGTTGTTGCTGCTACTAACTGTACACATGTTTTATGGATGAAACAAATGTTGAAAGATATAAAAGGTGGATTGTGATGGACCGGTAGTTATTCACTGTGATAACTCTGTTGCTATTGACATATCAAAGAATTCAATATTTCATTGTAAGACAAAGCACATATCTATCAAGTATAACTTTTTCAAGGAAAAGGTGGAAGCAAATGAAGTTAGACTAGATTATGTGAACACTAAAGAGCAAATTGCAGATATTTTCATTAAACCTTTGCCTAAGGAATCATTTGAGTACTTCAGAGACAAATTGGGAGTTTTTGCCCCTTTGATAGAGATGTGATTGATGTGTCTTGGCATCAATCCGGTATGCATTATCAAAGATACTTTTCATCTCGACACTGATGTGGGGAGGCTACTGCTCAGGGGGGTAGTCAGCTTTGTGATTCAATGGTTTATGTTTTTGCTTTGATATTTTTGTCAGATTTCTTGCATTGATGTCAAAGGGGGAGAGATATTGATGTGAAAGAGAAAATGTGAGGATTTGTATACATTAGTGGGAGAGATATATGTGTAATTCAGATCTTTACAGAGATATCATTCAAAGAGGGAGTTTGGTCTTTACTTCAGAACTTCATTGTTATATCTTTGAGTGAGAGATTGTTGGTTGTCTTCCATTGGGGGAGACTTGTTTGGCATTCCTTGGTACTTAGATGTTTTTCACTTCTAGTGTTGCCATCATTGCCAAAGGGGGAGATTGTTGGCCATTTGGAGGAATTGATTATGTGTTGCATTGATGTTTTGTCATTGATGTAAACACTAGCTATTTGGATTCTTTACCGGTAGCCTTCTAGTCCCGATAGGTTGAGTAGTTTCTTGTTGGTTTGGATTCGGCATGATCCGGTAGGCTCTACTATGGTTTGGCTATGGATTGGCTTATTCATAATACTCATGTTCATATTCAATCATTTGGTTTTAGTTTGGTGATTGGATGTTGTCTTGTTTGCTTGGAAGCTTGGCTTGTGGTTCTGGCGAGGGTTTCACTGATAGAGATTTTGATGAAGATCCTTGATGATATGCATAAGTGGTGTTGGTGCAGCTTTTGGTGGAGTTTCAGGATGCTGTTGGTAACCATGTTCAAGACATGGCAGTTGGAGATCATTGCTTTAGCATGTGGACCTATATTGGGTCTCGGTTGGTCTAGGTTATGGATTGATTTAATGAAGCATGTGGATTGGACTTCTCGATATGTTTCTGGGATGTCTTATGTGTTGAATATTTGTTGTTTGGTCTAAGGCCGACATGTTAAGTAATTATGTAATTGGTTTAAATTCTGGTGGATGACCTGATTATTTATGGTTGAGGGTTTGTATATATAGATGTAAGATCTCATTGTAGATCAGGATAGGGATATGTGTTTATGGGAAATGGTTATGTAATGTGCGAATAATGTAATATCATTTAGGCAGAGGATTTGGTCAATCATTGGAGATCAAATTGGGTCTATGTAAGAGGATTTAGTCCTCTGATATTGAGCTTAATCAAAACTGTACTCAGGCATAGAAGATTCTATCTTTGCTGTTTAATCACTTCTTTGGATTGTAGTGTAGATTTCTATGTATTCAGTGAGACTCCTTTTGTGATGAGCAGTGCGCTCTAGGCTGCTGGCCTTCCTGAAAGTGCAGGCCCCTCAATTGTAATTCACATACTTACTGCAAAAGTATTATCTAACTGTGGGTAGGCTTCCCACCATGGTTTTTCCCTTTACCGAATTTTCCACGTACAAATCTTGGTGTCATGTGGATGGTATTTATTCTTTGATTATTGTTTATTCTTAGTTGGTTTAACTACTATTCCAGTATTAATGTTTTGGGTTTTGGTATTAAAGTTTTAATTGCTTAAGGTTCCAATAATCTTTGTCAACTGATTCACTCCCCCCTCTCAGTTGTCTTCCAGTTAATTGAACTGTCTAACACACTGCTCATCACAAAAGGAGTCTCACTGACCACATAGAAATCTAGACTACAATCTGGAAGAAGTGTTGAACTGCAAAGATAGCATCTCCTATGCTTGAGTACAGTATAGGTTGAGCTCAATACCGGAGGACTATATCCTCTTACATAAACCCAATTTGATCTCCAATGATCGACCAAATCCTCTCCCTTAATGATATTACATTATTCACATATTACATATCCATTTCCCACTCCCATATCTAATCTACAATGAGATCTGACATCTATATATACAAACCCTCAACCATAAACAATCAGATCAACCACCAGAAAATAAACCAAATACATAATTACAAAACATGTCAGCCTTAGATCAAACATATAATATCCAACACAAAAGACATGCCGAAAATGTATTGAGAAGACCAATCCACATGTTACATTAAACCGGTCCATAATCTAGATCAACCGAGACCCAATATAGGTCCACACATTAAAGAAATGATCTCCATCTGCCAAGTCTCAAACATGATCACCAACAACATCCTAAATCTCCACCATAAGCTGCACCAACACCACTTATGCATATCATCAAAGATCTTCATCAAAAGTTCTGCTGGTGAAACCCTGGTCGGAACCACAAACCAAGCTTCCAAGCAAACAGGATCGCATCCAATCATCAGACCAAAACCAACGAACTGAATATGAACATGAGTATCATGAATAAGCCAATTCCATAACCAAACCATACCAGAGCCTACCGGATCATGCCGAATCCAAACCAACCAGAAACTACTCAACCTACCAGGACCAAAAGGGTGCTAGTAAAGAATCCAAACAACTAGTGTTGACATCAATGAAAAAACATTAATGCAACACATAATCAATTCATTCAAATGGCCAACAATTTCCCCCTTTAGCATTGATGGCAACACTAGATATGAAAAACATCTAAGTACCAAGGAATGCCAAACAAGTCTTCCCCAATGGAAGACAACCAACAATCTCCCACAATGAAGTTCTGAAATAAGGACCAAACTCCCCCTGTGAATGATATCTTTGTAAAGCTCTGAATTACACATATATCTCTCTCACTAATGTAGACAACTCCTTAAGTTTTTCTTTTTCACATCAATATCTCTCCCCCTTTGACATCAATGCAAGAAATCTGACAAATATCAAAGAAAAAACATAAACCATTGAATCACAAAGTTGACTACTCTCCCTGAGTAGTAGCATCCCCACATCAGTGCTGGAATGAAAAATATCTCTAATAATGCATACCAGACTGATACCAAACTGCAGCAATCAAGTCTCTACCGGAGGGGCAAAAACTCCCAATCTGTCTCTGAAGTACTCAAATGATTCTTTAGGTAAAGGTTTAGTGAAAATATCTGCAATGTTCTCTTTAGTGTTCACATAAACTAGTCTAACTTCATTTTCTTCCACCTTTTCCTTCAAAAAGTTGTACTTAATAGATATGTGCTTTGTCTTAAAATGAAATACTAGATTCTTTGATATGTCAATAGCAGCAGAGTTACAACATTGAATAACTACTGGTCCAGTGCAATACACTTTCATATCCTTCAACATTTGCTTCATCCATAAAACTTGTGTACAGTTAGTAGCAGCAACAACATACTTAGCTTCAATAGTAGATAAAGAAGTACATGATTGTTTCTTACTGAACCATGAAACCTACTTCTTTCCAAGAAAGAAATCTCCACCGAAAGTACTTTTTCTGATTATCAACATCTCCAGCCCAATCAACATTTTTATATGCACATAATGTAAAGTCATCATCCTTAGGATACCACAAACCATATTCTGATGTACCTTTGAAGTATCTAAAAATCCTTTTCACTGCACTCTCATGATTTTCTCTAGGATCACTCTGAAATCTTGATACAATACAAACAACATTCATTATGTCAGGCCTAGTGTGAGTCAAATATAGAAGACCTCCAATCATAGATTTGTATCTTGTAGGATTTACTGGTGCAAAACCATCTTTTCTTGTCAATTTCTTACTTGTGACCATAGGAATACTTACCAGTTTAGAATCTCCCATACCAAATTTCTTCAACAATTCCCTAGAATACTTAGTTTGACAGATGAAAATACCTTTATCAGTTTGAGTAATCTACAAACCTAAGAAAAATTTCATTTCCCCAATCATAGACATTTCAAATTCTTTCTCCACATTCTTAGAAAATTTGATGGATAACTTATCTTCACCTCCAAAAATAATGTCATCAACAAATACTTCAATAATTAGTATATCATCATCAATGACCTTATAATATTAATTATTGTCAGCATTACCCTTAGTGAGTCCAAGCTTCAAAAGATATTTATCCAACCTTGCATACCAAGCTCTAGGTGCCTGTTTCAATCCATATAAAGCTTTCCTTAACCTACAAACCATTTTTTTATCATATGATAGTGAAAAACCGTCAGTTTGCTTAATATAAACTTCCTCATCAAGGTCCCCATTAAAAAATGCACACTTAACATCCATCTAATAAACCTTGTTATTCTTATGGGCAACATAGGCAAGAAATAATATCACAACTTTAGTCCTAGCTACAGGTGCAAAAGTCTCACCATAATCAATTCCTTCCTTCTAAGAATATCCTTTACAAACCAATCTAGCCTTATTCCTTACAACTTGACCACCCTCATTCAATTTATTTCTAAAAACTCATTTAGTTCCAATAACATTCTTATTTTTAGACTGGGGAACGAAAGTCCATGTGTTATTTTTCTCAATTTGATCTAATTTTTCTTCCATAGCTTTCAACCAATATTCATCTTTACATGCCTCAATTACTGATATCAGTTCAACTTGTGAAATTAAACATACCTCATTAGTTGCCAATCTTCTTCTTGTCATTACTCCATTGTTCTTATCCCCAATGATTTGATCTTCTAAATGATTCAATCTCACATACCTAGGAGTTTTTTGACTCTGTGTTCCTCTTTCGGGTTCTTCAGTTACTGTAGAATTTTTTGATATTGCTAGAGTAACTAGTTCAATACTCTATTCCGGAAAAGGTGCTACCGGTTTAGATATAACCATTTCCACCACCGGTTCCCTGTCATAAACTTTGATTTGCCCTCTATTCAGCTCATCCACCTTAACATTAGGACTCTCCATAATTCTTTCCAATCTCTTTTTATAACATCTATATGCCTTGCTTTCATTAGAATAACCAAGAAATATGCTTTCATCACATCTAGGATCAAATTTGCCAATGATATCATCTCTTCTGATATAACATTTACTACCAAAATATTCTAAAATACTTAACTATAGGTGTATTGCCAAACTATAATTCATAAGGTGTCTTACCGATTTCTCCTTTGATATGTACTTTGTTGAATGTATAAACTGCTATGCTCACTGCTTCTCTCTAGTAGATATGAGGCAGACTAGCTTCCATTATCATTGTTCTAGCAGCATCCAAGATAGTTATGTTCTTCCTTTTCAAAACTCCATTCTATTTAGGTGTCCAGGGAGCAGAAAATTGTCTTCTTATACCATGCTTCTCACAAAAGTTATTAAACTCACCGGATGTGAATTTTCTACCTTGATCTAACCTCAAACATTTAATCTTCAATCCTGTCTAAATTTCCACTTTAGCCTTAAATATTTTAAAGTTTTCAAATGCCTCTTTTTCCTTTAGAAAAGTAACCCACACCATTCTAGAATAATAATCAATGATTAGTATGAAATATCTATCACCTTGAAAACTTTTAACTCTAGCAGGGCCACACAAATCATTATGAATAAGATCAAGAACATCATTAGATTTATCTTGTATACTCCTAAAAGAGGTTCTGACATGTTTACCCATTTGACATTCTTTACATACCGGATTATAGGGCTTCACAATCTTAGGTATATCTCTAACTACCTTATTTGAACTGATCTTTACAATGCAATCAAAATTCACATGACATAGTCTTTTATGCTATAGCCAACTCTCATCAATTTGTGCAATCAAATATGTCTTCTCACTGGAATTCAAATGAAATATATTACCCTTTTTTTGTGCACTAGTTGCAATCTCCAAACCGGATTTGTTAATGATTTTGCATTTTCCATTCTTGAACTGTAATTGAAATCCCTTATCCACCAATTGTCCTACACTCAAAAGATTATGCCTTAAACCTTCAACATAATAAACATTGTCATTATTGTTCTTACCATCCAATGATATAGTTCCTTTTCATTTGATCATACATGCTTTATCATCTCCAAATCTAACCAGACCGCCATCAAATTCTTGCAAAGATAGAGACTTCCCTTTATCTTCATTCATATGATGTGAACAACCACTATCAATTACCCATTCGTCCTTGTCTTCAATATTAGCAGCACATGCCTTCTCTTTAGGTACATTCTCTTTTACTACTGGAACACCTTCCTTGATAGCCAAGAACACCCATTCATTCCCATTGTCAGAACCACTAGTAGAGTCTTCTATCGGTTCATCATTAGAATCAATAATGCCTTTCTCATCCATTATGTAGCATGATTTGTCTATGTTTTTCCTGTACTTATACTTGTTCTGATATCCAGGGTTAGGCTTAAAATATCTTCTAACTCTTTCTTCAAATCTTGAATTCTTTTCAAGACATCTAGATGCAAAATGACCAATCTTATTACATGCAAAACATTTAAAAGGTGCTTTTCCTTCATACTTACTTCCTACCAGTCCTTTAGGTACTCTTCTAGCAAATAGTGCTTCAAGTTGCTCAAACTCTTCATCTTCTCTCTTCATATCATCCAATTACTTTGCATATAAATCTTTCCAATCTTGCTTACCGGTTGATGATGCAGATGCATGAAAAGTAGGTTCAAACTTCATAGCTCTAGAAGGTCCAAATTCTTCAAGCTCAAAAGCAAATAATTTCCCAACCAAGGTGTCTATGTTGATAGATGTATTATCCATTGTTCTCAACTCATTGATAGCAATAGCCTTCATCTTGTAAGCCGATGGTAGGGCTCTCAAAACTTTAGAAATAATTTTATCTTCGCTCAAAGTTCCACCACAACATTGAATTCCCATAACAATCTAATTTACCCTTTCCATGAATGTAGTAATCCTTTCATCTTCTTCCATCTTCAGGTTTTCATATCTCACCTGGTAACCATCAAGTTTAGCAATATTCACTATAGGGTCACCTTCATTAAGTGTCTCCAACTTATCCCATATAGCCTTTCCAAATGATTTGTCAGTTAATCCCATTATTTGCTAATTAGAAAGTGCAGACAAGAGGGCTTCTCTTTCTCTATAATCATTCTCAAGCTCCTTGTCCAAGTTTTCTGGAGGAGGATTGCCAGATGCCAGATTATGAGGTGTGACACCATTCTGTGTGATCTCCCAAATCTCCTTGCTAAGACATCTCAGATGAGTCTCCATTTGATTATTCCATACTATGTAATTTGTTACATCAAGCCTAGGAATATCTCCCTGAAAGATAGCTCTAGATGAACTAGATGAACTTGAACTGTTAGTCACCATAGGATCTTCCTCAAGCGGTTAAGCTTTCTGTAGAGAGGTCCAAAGCTCTGATACCAATTGTTAGATAGTTCAAATAACCAAAAGACAACTGAGAGGGGGGGGGGGTGTGAATCAATTGTTACATATTACCAGAACCCAAAACATCAATACCAGAATGCTTAAACCAAATACTGGAATAGAAGTTAAACCAATTTAGCATAAACAATAATCAAAGTATAAATACCATCTACATGAGACCAAGATTTATATGTGGAAACCCGGTAAAGGGAAAAACCATGGTGGGAAGCCTACCCACAATCAGATAATACTTCTGGAGTAAGTATGTGAATTAAAATTGAGGGGCCTGGACTTCCAGGAAGGCCAAAATCCTAGAGTGCACTGATCATCACAAAAATAGTCTCACTAACTACATAGAAATCCAGACTATAATCTAGATGAAGTGTTGAACTGCAAAGATAGCATCTCCTATGCCTGAGTACAATTCCGGTTAAGATCAATATCAGAGGACTAAATCCTCTTACATAAACTCAATTCGATCTCCAATGGTCGACCAAATCCTCTGCTTGAATGATATTACATTATTTGCATATTGCATATCCATTTCCCTTTCCCATATCTGATCTATAATGAGATCTTACATCTATATATACAAACCCTCGACCATAAACGATCAGGTTAGCCACCAGAAAATAAACCAAATACATAATTACAAAACATGTCAGCCTTAGACCAAACATATAATATCCAACACATAAGACATCCTAGAAACGTATGGAGAAGACCAATCCACATGTTACATTAAACCAGTCCATAACCTAGATCAATCGGGACCCAATATAGGTCCACATGCTAAAGCAATGATCTCCATCCGCCAAGTCTCGAACATGATCACCAACAACATCCTGAATCTCCACTAGAAGTTGCACCAACACCACTTATGCATATCATCAAAGATCTTTATCAAAAGCTCTGCCGATGAAACCCTCGCCGGAAGCACAAGCCAAGCTTCCAAGCAAACATGATAGCATTCGATCACCATACCAAAACCAACTGACTGAATATGAACATGAGTATCATGAATAATCTAATTCCATAACCAAACCATACCGAAGCCTACTGGATCATACCAAATCCAAACCAACCAGAAACTACTCAACCTACTAAGACCAGAAGGGTGCCAGTAAAGCATCCAAACAACTAGTGTTGACATCAATGACAAAACATTAACGCAACACATAATCAATTCATCCAAATGGCCAACAAAATATTCCAATTTGACTTCTTCATCACTAACTTTCTCCCTCAAGAAATGATACTAAATTGACACATGTTTTGTTTTAGAATGCAGTACCGGATTCCTAGAAATATTGATAGAACTTGAATGATCACAATAAATAACAGTAGGATCTTCATAAATTACTCTCATATCCTTCAACATCTACTTCATCCAAACTACCAGAGTACAATTTCTATGAAAAGAAATGTATTTAGCTTCAACAATAGATAGAGATACAACATCTTTCTTCTTACTAGATCATGAAATAAACTTATTTCCCAAAAAGAAAGCTCCACTAGTAGTGTTCTTCAGTCATCAACATCACCCACCCAATAAGTATCAGTATAGGAACATAGTAGAAAATAATCACTTTTTGAGAACCACAAACCATAGTCAATAGTCCCCTTCAAGTAACTGGAAATCCTCTTTACAAAAGTAACATCTCTTTAGGATCAACTTGAAATCTAGCACAAAGACAAACATCGTGCATAATATTTGGTCTAGTCTGAGTTAAGTACAATAATCCACCAACCATAGATCTATACAAATTCTAATTAAATTTTTGAGATTCATCATTCTAAGACAAATTGCATCAAGTCACCATAGGAGTTCCAACAGGTTTAGAATCAGCTAACCCAAACTTCTTCAACAATTCTTTCACATACTTAGATTGAGAAATGAAAATAGCTTTATGAGTCTGAGTAATCTGCAATCCTTAGAAGAATTTCATTTCATGTATCATAGACATCACAAATTCCTTTTGCATATAATTAGCAAACTTCATACTCAAATCATCATCTCCTCAAACCATGATATCATAAACAAAGACTTCAACAATCAAAATATTATCATTATCAACCTTAAAGTATAAATTACTATTAGCAATGCCTTTGCAGAATCCCAACTTCAAAAAGTACTTATCCAATCTAGAATACCAAGCTCTAGGGGCTTACTTAAGTTCATACAGTGCTTTCTTTAATTTGCATACCATATCTCCTTCATCTGATAAAGAAAATCCATCTAGTTGCTGAATGTAGACTTCCTCTTCCAAATCACCATTCAAAAAGGATGATTTGACATCCATTTGATATACCTTGAAATTATTGTAAGCAACATATACAAGCAACAATCTAACAACTTAAATTTAGCTACCAGAGAAAAAGTTTCCTCATAGTCAATTCCTTCCATTTGAGAACACCCTTTACATACCAATCTTGCTTTGTTTTTGAAAACTTCACCAACTTCATTTAGTTTATTCTGAAACACCCACTTATTGCCAATTGAATTCTTATCTTTAGGTCTCGGAACAAGCTCCTATGTGTTATTCTTCTCAATCTGATTCAACTCTTCTTCCATTTCTTTTATCCAATTCTCATCTTTACATGCTTCTGCAACATCTTTAGGCTCAATCTTTGAAATCAAACATATCTCTACAGGTGCAGTCCTTCTCCTAGTCATCACGCCTTTACTCTTATCACCAATAATCTAATTTTTTGAATGATTCAACCTTATATACCTTGAATTCTTCTTATTATTCTGATTCTCAAGCTCTTGCAATTCTTCACTGGCAACAACAATATCTGGATTGACTGTCTCTACCAGATCATTCTTCTTTAGGATCTCATTCTGCATAGGATTTGAAATGACATCTTCATCATCAATATCATATCTACATGCTCTGATATGCTTTCTAGGATATTCATCCACCTTCATATTTGCACTCTCCACTATCTTTCTTAGTCTCTTATTGTAATACTGGTAGGCCTTTCTCTTAGTAGAATATCTAAGGAAGATTCCTTCATCACATCTTGCATCAAACTTTCCTATATCCTCATCTCTTTCGATATAACATTTACTTCCAAAAAGTTTGAAATATCTAACTGTAGGAACATGACCAAACATAACTCATAAGGAGTCTTACTAGAATCACCTTTTCTATGCATCTGGTTAAATGTCTAAACAACAATGCTAAGAAGTTCTCTCCAAAAAGTCTGTGCAACATTTCCTTCAATTAGCATAGACTTGGGAGCATCCAAAATAGTTTTGTTCCTTCTTTCAACCACTCCATTCTACTGAGGGGTTCAAGGAGTAGACAATTGTCTTCTAATTCCATTCCTCTCACAAAATGTATAAAACTCTCCTAATGTAAATTCTCCCCTTCTATCAGATTTCAGGACCTTTAGCTTCAACCTAGTCTTAAGTATCCACTATAGCTTTGAATATCTTAAATTTATCCAATGCTTCTAATTTCTCCCTTAGAAATGTAATGGTGCAAGAGCACCCAAAGACACAAATGAAACCTAAAAGAGTTTAATATCACCTATGAGGTGAAAATGATCATATGTAGTAGGTTTATAGGTTTGTGAGTCAATAAGACCCAATTGATGTAAGGCATTGTCATGGTTGCATTTTATATGCCACCATGGACAAATGACCATGTGGATCAGTAGGAGTCTAGGCATGAGTATGGAAAATAAATATTGGTCTTAGAAACATTAGACCAATCCTTGGAATAGGTCGAATACACCTTCGAGTCACCAAATTTGAAAAGTGCAAGTTGACAACTTTTGTTGTCATTGCAAAATATTGTAAAAAGGGGTAACTAATCCTCCAACAGTTCCAAAGTTTGAAAAGTGGTTGGAAAAAATTAGGGAGACTATATTATACCCACTTGTATTGATTCCAAGGCTATTGTTGGTGTTGGTATTGTTGTTGAAGTTGTTGAAATTGGTAATGTTTTTGAGTTTCTTGAAATTCTACGTGTTCGATGATCTTTTCTAACTGGTACAAATTGGTGGATTCTTTAAAATAATTGGATGACTTAGGGAAGTCTGTTACCTTTCATTTGAATCAATTTTGAGCTCTTGTAACAAATGGGTTGTAGAGATCCATCAAAATCTAACCGAACTGGTCACAAACCCTGTCAGCACCTAGGGTTTGACTGTAAAGATGTCCTTAATCTGACATTTTCACCAGAGGACAAAACAACCTATGGGAAATTGTTAGAGGGGCCATTGTACCATAATATTTTGGTGTTGGTTTGTAGGAAGACTCCAAGCCTGAAGAGATTGAATTGACCCTAGGTGGGCATCTCTATGTGACCGCTTGAACTGAAGAAGTGAAAATCACTCGTAGTAGACAAAGAAGATGGGATCAAGTCTTGAAACCTTGGATTTGGTGGTTTGAAACCTTATCCCACCTTGCAGAAGTGTTGGTTTTTTAGGGGACTAATACAAGGGATACTTGCTTTGTAAATTAGGCCTAATTGGCTCAATTAGGTCTAGAAGGATAGTAAGGATATAAACCTTTCAAACTTGGGGTTAGAGTCTAATACTTTGGGGAATTGGGTAACTTGATAAAGGGTATCTAAATTTGTTGTTAGTCTATATTGTCCTTTGGAATTTTTTTAAGTTGTGTGTGGAGAACTCAACTGGTAGGGCTACTAGTCTACTGGTAGGGCTACTAGACAAATATGACAATTGTGAGACAAGTACCCCCTAACACATTTGATAGTTAGATCTTATGGATATTTTGTTTTGGTTGGACCACCAATAGACAAAATCCAAAAATTTTCCCTCCCACCGGTACCAGAATATTGTCTATCATTAACACAAGGGTAGAGGGTTTTTAATCCCACCGGTACCAGAAGATACTAATCCGGTATGGACCCGGTTGCACAAATTGTTGTGTAAGTTGAATAATTGGTAGGTGTGTTTTTTGCCACCTAGAACAAACAAATCGACTTGATTTGGACATGGTAGTTGTGGTTGAGAGAAGGTCATCACCTAGTTTTTTGGTTGGCTTTGCATCATATTGGTATCAGAGTGCGAGTTGGATCACTTGGGGAAAGTGATTTTTGGCATATGCTCATGGAAGGAAGTGAGGGAGAGGCTAGAAACATGCCTCCTAAGAGTATGTCTCAAGATGCCATCAAGAAGTTGTTTGAAGAGATGTTTGAAAATAGAGTGAGGGAGTTAGAGAAGGCCAAGGGCAAAGGAAAGGAGGGTGAATGTGACTCTAATGAAGAAGAAGAACAGGGGGAGAAGAAGAGACCCCAAGCTAGGAAGCTAAGTTACCTACAGGTTAGAGAGCATTTGTTGAGGTCCTAAAGTCCATTGGCAGAGAATCCTCATCAAGTAAAGATGATATCCCTATGTTTAGTGGGAAAATGAATGCAAAATAAGTGATGAATTGGATTGAGGCATTGAACAACCATTTTGAATGCAAAGAGACCTCTGAGAATAAGAAGGTTATCTTTGCTAAGTTGGAGATGAAAGGAGCAGCAAGAGGGTGAAGGAAGGTAGAGGTATGATAACCTCATTGGATAGAATGTTGGCAAAAGTGAAGGTGCAATTCATCCCAGTAGACTTTGAAGTCCAAGTCTACAAGAAGTTGCAAGGTTTGAGGCAAAAAGACCTTGATGTGAGTACATATACCGAGGAGTTCCATAGGTTGAGTCTAAGGACCAAACACCATGAGGAGGAACCAGAGAAAGTGGCAAGATATCATAGTGGATTGAAATATAGTATCCAAGATGAGATCAACATACTAGCACTAGAGATAGTAAACAAGTGATTTCAACTAGCACTAAGAGTAGAGGAGAAGTTAAAGAGAAAGAACGATTAGAATAATAGAGGTAGAGGGGTCAGAAACTTCAGAGGGAGAGGCCCTATCGATGGTAGAGGACACAGTCCTAGGCAACAAGGAGAGGATAATCAAGAAAGTCATCATGGAGATGGTAACACAAGAGGGGGTTTCAGAGGAAGAAGATCCAATCATAGAGGTATATTTGGTGGAAGAAGCTCAGAGCCTTTTAGATGATACAACTGCAATCAAGTAGGTCATATCATAGCTAAGTTCCCTGAGAAGATTGGATCAAGCTCCCAAGGAGAGAGGAGAACACATTTGGTTCAAGACAGTGATTGTCAGAGTGTCAATTCACTTGATTCCTACGGACTTCTAGAGAGAGGAGAATCCTTGATGATGAGGAGAACATTATTGTAGGTACCAAGCAATACTGAACCTCCAAAAAGGAAGACACTCTCCCAGACCACATGCAAAGTAGGAGGCAAGGTATGTAAGGTTATAATAGTTTCAACTAAAAATTTAGTATCCTCACAAATGTTAGAGAAACTAAAATTAAGAAGAATTCCTCATCCATTTCCATATAAATTTTCTTGGCTTACTAAAGGAAAACAAACCTTGGTAGAAGAGAAATCATGGGTTGAATTTCCGATAGGAGCATAAAAAGACAAAATTCTGTTTGATATTGTTGAGATGGATACCTATCATCTTCTTTTTGGGAGGCCATGGAAATATGACCTCAAGGCCCATAATGATGGACACAAGAACACCTACTCCATCACTAAAGATGAAAAGGTGATTGAATTGATACCCCTACCTAATAATAGTGAGGATCAGAAGGAGAAGGAGGCCAAGATCATGATCATTGAAGGAAAAGAGTTCCTCAAGGTAATCAAAGAAGAAGGAACACCTTGTTTTGCAATGATGTTAGTACCAAGGCAAGAAGAAGAGCCCACTACAGATAACAAGGTAGAAAAGAAAAGGGTGGAAGTCCCTGAGGAGGTGAAGGAAATGTTGAGAAAATACAAGGACATAGTTGTAGAAGAGTTTCCAAGAACCCTACCACCAATAAGGGAAATAAGACATTGCATTGACTTCATTCCCAGTTCCACCTTACCAAACAAGCCAACCTACAAAATGACTCCCCAACAAAATGAGGAAGTTGAAAGGTAGATCCAAGAGTTGCTTGATAAAGGTTTGATAGGGAAGAGATTGAGCCCTTGTGCAGTATTGATTGTTTTAACACCAAAGAAGGAGGGAACATGGAGATTATGCACTTATTCTCGAGCCATAAACAAGATAACCATCAGGTATAGATTCCCCATGCCTAGAATAGAAGATTTGCTTGATTGTTTAGGAGGTGCAAGATATTATTCCAAGATTGATTTAAAAAGTGGTTATCACCAAATAAGGATTAGAGCTGGTGATGAATGGAAAACTGCTTTTAAAATAAATGAAGGATTGCATGAATGGAGGGTGATGCCATTTGGGTTGTCAAATACCCCTAGCACTTTCATGTGACTCATGAATGAGATGTTGAAGGAGTTAATTGGTAAGTTTGTCATAGTATACCTCGATGGCATCCTAGTGTTTAGCAAGACAAAGGAGGAGCACCTAAAACATTTGGATATGGTCTTAAGAAGTTTGAATGAAGAGAAACTAATGGTAAACATGGAAAAGTGTGTGTTTTTGCAAGAAGAACTGACTTACCTTGGGTTTGTGATTTCTAGAGGAAATCTGAAAATGAATGTTGATAAAGTGAATGCCACTCTCACATGGCCAAATCCTAGAATAATTGGTGATGTAAGGAGTTTTCATGGCCTATCTACCTTGTATAGGAATTTTATCAAGAATTTTAGCCAAATTTGTCCTCCCATGTTAGAGACCATCAGGGGTGGACAAAAGTGCAAATTTGCATGGACCAAGGAGGTAGATGAAGAATTTGAAATGTTGAAGAAAAAGGTATCCCAACAACCAGTTCTTACCTTACCTGATTTTGACAAAATCTTTCAGATTGAATGGTGATGCAAGTCATTTGGCAATAGGTGTAGTACTCAGCTAGGAAGGTAGACCAATTGCAATTTTTTGTGAAAAGTTGAATGATGCTAAAAAGAAATATTCTTCCTATGATTTGGAGATGTATGCATTAGTTCAAGCAATAAATAAGTGGAGGCACTATTTGCTTCTCGAAGAGTTTGTTGTGTATACAGATAATCAGCCACTAAGCTTCCTAAATAGTCAGGAGAAATTGAGTCATAAACATATGAAGTGGGTTGAGTCCATTCAGGCCTACACCTTTACAATCAAACACAAGAAAGGTGTCTCAAACAAAGTTACAAATTCTCTTAGCAGGAGGGCACTAACAATTTCAGAAGTCCAGTTGGAGAGTGTAGGAGTTGATTCCTTCAAGGGTATGTATGTTGTAGATGAATATTTCAAAGACATCTACAAGGTATGCATTGAGTTTGGTAGAAGGTATCATTTAGAGTATTTTAATTATTTGATTCAATATGGTCTTCTTTTCAAAGGATGCCAGTTATGCATTCCTAAATTTTCAATGAGGGATAACATAATTAAGGAGAAGCATAGTGGTTGCATGGGGGGACACTTTGGACTAGACAAAACTCTTGAGTTGGTGAAAAGATTTTATCACTGACCTAAATTGTAGACAGATGTCAAAAAATTTATGGATTCATGTGGGGTGTGTCAAAAGGCCAAAGGGACAAAAACAAACATAGGACTAAACCAACCATTGCCCATTCCTTCAAGACCTTGGGAAAGTGTGAGCATGGACTTTGTGATGGGTTTGCCAAGAACTCAAAAATGTTTTGACAATGTTTTTATGGTTGTTGTCAGGTTTAGCAAGATGACACATTTCTTGCCATGCAAGAGCATAAGTGATGCTACATATGTTGTAAACCTTTTCTTTAATGAAGTTGTGAGAATACATGGTTTACCCTTGAAAATTTTGTTAGACAGAGATGTGAAATTTGTAGGACATTTTTGGAGGACTTTATGGAGGAAGTTGGGCACAAACTTGTCTTTTAGTTCATCTTATCATCCCCAAATGGATGGCCAAACAGAAGTGGTCAATAGGTCACTCAGAAACTTGTTAAGGTTCCTCACCAAGAATCATGGTGAAAAGTGGTATTCCATCATCTCCCAAGAAGAATATGCCTATAATGACTCAGTCAAAAGGAGTATCAGAAGAATCCCTTTCCAAATTGTCTATGGATTGAATCCAAGAGGTGTGATGGAATTGAGAAACCTACCCTCAACTAAATATATCAGTGCTTGTGGAGAAGAATTTGCTGAAGGGATAAAGGAGATTCATGACCAAGTTAAGATGCAATTGCAAAGAAGAAAAAAGAAGTACAAGGAGCAAGCTGACAGAAGAAAGAGAGATGTGCAGTTCCAAGTTGTAGACATGGTATGGGCAAATCTGAAAAAGGAGAGATTGCCAAAAGGAAAACACACAAAACTCATGATGAGAAAGGTTGGACCTTGTCAAATACTCAAATAAGTTTGGGAACATTGCATATGAAATCAAATTACATTTAGATGTAGGTATATTCCCTATCTTTAATGTTGCAGATCTGACACCATTCAAAGGTACAGTGCAAGAAGATGGTACTTTCCCAGTGGAAGATGTTGCAGACATATTGAAGGACTTTCCAAGTCAAGGGCCACTCAAACTTGAAAGTATACTAGACACCAAGATTGTGAAGAAAACTAGGAATAAGGTCTACAAACAATACCTTGTCAAATGGAAAGGACTCCCTGAGGTAGATGTAGTATAGATGAATCAAGACCAGATGAAGAAAAATGGGACTACATTGTAGGAACTCATCTCAAGTGGACTTGAGATTCAACCACCTGGGGAGTATGGTGCAGGAGAACCCAAAGACACAAATGAAGCCTAAAAGAGTCTAATATCACCCATGAGGTGAAAATGATCATATGTAGTAGGTTTATAGATTTGTGAGTCAATAAGACCTAATTGATGTAAACCATTGTCATGGTTGCATTGTATAAGCCACCATGGAAAAATGACCATGTGGGTCAATAGGAGTCTAGGCATGAGGCAGGAAAATAAATATTGGTCTTAGAAACATCAAACCAATCCTTGGAATAGGTTGAATACACCTTGGAGTCAACAAATTTGAAAAGTACAAGCTGACAACTTTTGTTGTCATTTGAAAATGTTGTAAAATGGGGTAACTAATATGCCAACGGTTCCAAAGTTTGAAAAGTGGTTGGAAACCATTAGGGAGGCTATATTATTCCCACTTGGATTGATTATAGGGTTGTTGTTTGTTTTGTTGTTGAAATTGTTAAAATTGGTAATGTTTTGGAGTTTGGAGCAATACAATATATTTGGAGTTTCCTGAAATTCTATGTGTTTGATGTTCTTTTCTGACCGGTATGGATTGGTGGATGCTTGAAACTAATTGGATGAGTTAGGTAAGTCTTATCTTTCATTTGAATCATGTTTTAGTTCTTGTAACAATCGGGTTGTAGAGATTCATCAAAATCTAATCGGACTGGTCACAAACCTTGCCGGCACCCAGTGTTTCACTATAAAGATGCCCTTAATCTGACATTTTCACTAGAGGACCAAACAACCTGTGGGAAAATGTTAGAGGGGCCATTGTACCATAATATTTTGGTGTTGGTTTTCATGGAGGCTCCAAGACCGAAGAGATTGAATTAACCCTAGGCGGGCACCTCCATGTGACAGCCTGAACTAAAGAAGTGAAAATCACTTGCAGTAGACAAAGAAGATGGGATCAAGTCCTAAAACCTTGGATTTTCTGGTTTTGACACCTTACCTGACCTTGAAAAAGTATTGGTTTAGTTAGGGGACTAATACAAGGGGTACTTTCTTTGTAAATTAGGCCTAATTGGCTTAATTAGGTCTGGAAGGATAGTAAGGATATAGACCTTTCAAACTTGGGGTTAGAGTCTAAGCCTTTGAGGAATTGGGTAAATTGATAAAGGGTATCTTAATCTACCCTTATTTTGTCTCGTCCTTTGGAATTTTGTTAAGCTGTGTGTGGAGAATTCAGCCAGTAGGGCTACTAGTTTGCCGATAGGGCTACTAGACAAATAGGACAATTGTGAGACAATTACCCCCTAACACATTTGTTAGTCAAATCTTATGGATGTTTTGTGTTGGTTGGACCACCAATATAAAAAATCCAATAGGTTTCCATCCCACCGGTACCGGAAGATTGTCTGCCATTCACACAAGGGTAGAGTGTTTTTAATCTCACAATTACTAGAAGATACTAATCCGATATGGATCCGATCACACAAATTGTTGTGTGAGTTGAGTACTTGGTAGGTGTGTTGTTTGAAACCTATAACAAACAAAACAAATTCATTTGGACATAGTAGTTGTGGGTGAGAGAAGGTCATCACCTAGTTTGTTTCCTGGCTCTACATCAGGTAACCCACATCATCCTTGAATAATCATCAATCAACAACATGAAATATCCATCACCCTACATGCTTCTCACTCTAGTTGGACCACATAAGTCAGTATGCACTAGATCTAACAATCCACTAGATGAATACAACTTACTCTTAAATAAAGTTCTTGTTTGCTTTCCCATTTGATATTCCTTACATACCAGATTAGCAGGCTTCACAATCTTACGAAAATATCTAAAAGCTTGAGTAGAACTTATCTTTAACATGCAATCAATATTAACATGACACATTATCATATGCCATAACTAACTTTCATCAATATGAGAAATCAAACAACTTTTCTCACCAGCTTTCAAATGAAAGATATTACCTTTATGTCTTAGTTCTTGGTGCAATCTCTATACCAGAGGTATTTAGGATCTTGCATTTACCATTCTTGAATTGCAAATCATATCCCTTGTTAACCATCTATCCAACACTCAAAATACTATTCTTTAACCCTTCAACATACAAGACATCATCAATATTATGCTTACCATTGAAAGATATAGAACCTCTACCATGAATTACACAAGCTTTATCATCTCCAAATGTCACTATTCCACCATAATACCTTTCCATACTCACAAATTGCTTCTATCACCTATCATATGATGTGAACAACCACTATCGATCACCCATTCATCTTTCTCTTCAATCTTAGCAGCCAAATATTTCTCCTGAACAATGCAGCTTGTAGGATTCATTGGTACCATATCAGATCTATCATGCCTTTCAAATTTATCATGCTTATCATATCTAGACATTCTTTCAGGGAACCTAGAAGAAAAATGTCCTATCTTATTAAAAGAGAAGCATTTCAAAGGTAACTTTCCGTCATACTTATTGGATCTTTTAGGCAATCTCTAAGCAATAAGGGCTTCAAGCGCATCCAATTTTATTTATTGTTCTTCCATCTCTCTCTTCTCTCTTTCATATCTAGATACCCAACATGAAATTTCTCCCATATCATACTTTTACTTCTAGGATACAGGCTCTGAATGCAGTCTCAAATTTTCTAGGTGATTCTCCAAATTCGCTCAACTCAAATGAAGCAAGTTTTCCAACCAAAAATGTCATATTCTTCAAGAGTTTCACTAACACATCTGATGTTTATGACAAGCTCATTCACCTTAGCCATAAAGGATATTATGTTTTCATCTTCTCCCATCTTCAATGCTTCATACTTCCCTTTCAAACTCTACAACTTAGCAACTTTAATTTGCGAATCTCCTTCATACAAGGTCTCTAACTTCTTCTAGATCTCATGAGAAGTATTAAAACCCATCACATTAGTCATCTTTGAATTAGTCAAGGCACTCAACAATGCTTCCTTAGCTCTTATGTTATGTCTAACATTCTTGATCTCAGCAGCAGTAACTGATCTATCTAAGGAACATTGTAGACATTCTTTGTAATCTTCCAAAACTCATCTCGAAAGACACTTTCAATAAAATTCCATCTAGTCCTTCCATATAGTATAATTAATTCCATCAAATATAGGAATCTCCTTCTTGAACACATAAGTTTCCATCCTAGATCTCCTCAAGCAGTCAAGCTTCTTCCGAAGGATCTATCTCTGATACCAATTGTTGGAAACAACAATGAAGAAAAATTGAGAGGGGGGATGCATTAATTTTAACCAGATTAAACAAATTAAGAACAATCTTAGATTTCAATCAAGTGTACTAAGAATAAAGATAAACACAATAACAAAAAAACACATAACACCAAAATTTTGATGTGGAAAACCTAGTTAAGGGAAAAACCATAGTGGTAATCTACCCACAATAAGATGATATTCTGTAGTAGTATGTGTAAATGTTACAATGGGGAATGCACATGCATTAAGGGACACTGCCTATATCTCACTACTGAAAATACAATGACCCAAAAGGCTCCAACCCTTAGGAAAGGTTCACTACCTTGCAATAATGATCGGACTACAATGCGTATTATGTTGGCATTATGTGAACCATTATGAGGACATGATGACATTGTATGTTGTCATTCATGTCAATATGCTAAAGAAGAGAGAATCGGTATGTTACCAAGAACCAGTATATGTGAGAACTGGTATATGTGCCAAAGTGAAGCAGTATGTTTGTTCTAGGTAAACTGACATGTGGTTATGGGAACCGGTACATAGAAGCTTTGTATGACTACCGGTTGGTAGTCTCAACTTCAAGGTTTCCAATTGAAGTACTTCAAGCCTGTGTGACTCAATCGGTGACTTTGTGTGATGAGTTAGCATTGTAACAAAGAATAGATCATGTTGCCACGTCAGCCTTGTGCGCGTGAAGGATCTTGCATGAAGGAGATTGTTCCTATCTACCTCGTGAATGTGTGAAGTCTGTAAATGGTGATAACACGTGATGGGTTATCAACCGCCATAAAATTGGTGGAAAATGAACAATGGAGAATGTCTTGAGATTGGTTCAAGACTATTGCATTTAATACAATGTGCTCAATGGTCAGGATTGAACCATTTGAATTGCTTAATCTAATAGGTTTAGGGTTTAGGTTTTATGCTACTGACCTATTCCTATAAGGTCGATGTTGTGTTTCTTTCTGAGGTTGTTGGAAAAAGTTGTGTGTGTGTATCCAAGAGAAGAGATACATGATTCTTGCCAGACAAGAGGAGAGAAGGTGAAGAGAAGCTAAAGTGGATCTGCATTTGCATTAAGTGCTATTACCAGATCATTGTAATACTTGTTGATCTCTAACCACTTCAACAGTTGGGAAATCCCTTAACAGGGTAGCTTTAACTGGCTTAGAGTAAATCCTTTAATAGGGTGACTCAAACCATTGAGTGCTTGAAATCCTCTAACAAGGTAACCTTTAACAGGGTTTAACCCTTAACCGGGTATTCTAGCCATCCCTTAACTGGGTGATCCCTAACAGGATCGGTTCCTAACAGAACCTATTGTATCAGTCTTTAACCGAACAAGGCTCCTAATAGAGCAAATTTCTAAAGAGTTCAAAAACAGCTTGTGGGTATTCATCCCCACCGTGGTTTTTCCCAGTTGGGTTTCCATGTGAAAAATCTGTGTGTCATGTGTGGTGTTATTCATGTGATGGTTTAAGTGATTTGTGTTTGAAGGTAAATCATATTGATCTAGCTGTTTATATATCTTTGATGATAGATTACCTGTTCATGCACTAGGGTGAAATGGAAATGAAGTATTAGATTGTATGAAAAGATAAGTGTCAACCAGTTTATGCTTGTCTCACTTATTCTGGGTTTTGCCAGTTGTACTCTATTTAAAACCAGTGTTACTATTTGTTTGCCAAAGCACAGTGTCTGCTAACAAACCGGTTTAGGATTGAGTTTTTATCTGTACTAATTCACCCCCCCTCTCAGTACTGGTTTGGTACTATCCATTCATCATTGAGTTATCAATTGGTATCAAAGCATCCTCTAGGTCCTCTGTGTTATAAGCTTAACCGCTTGAGGAAAAGATCCCAGTCTAATGATGAAGAGGGAAGGTCCAAATCTCAACAGAGATAATTTCAGTATATGGAAAGACAGAATGAAGATATACATCAGAAGCATGGGTGCTCAACACTGGAGCTATGTTGAGAATGCTTATGTTGCCCCTACCAGTACTCTCACTAATGACCAAAAGAGAGAGATGCAGGAGAATGGGTAAGTCATGGAAGCCCTAATTAGTAGTTTATCTGACATTGAGTTTATTGATGTCCAAGATAAAGTAAATCCCAAAGAAGTATGGGATACTCTTGAAAATATCTATGGCAGTGATGAGCATGTAAAACAAGCTAAGGAAGAAAGCCTTAGAGGGAAGTTTGAAGACATGTAAATGGTTGAAGGTGAGACCATTCAATAGTATGGAATAAGAATCAGAACTATTGTTTGAGATATCAAGAGTGCAGGTGGTAAAATGGAAGATTCCACTGTGGTAAGCAAAGTCCTGAGATCCTTATTACCAATCTATGCAATACGGGTTGCTGCTATTCAGGAGTTGAGATCAATAGAAAGACTAAGGTATCCCTAGACTCCATCATTGCAAAGTTGATAGCCTACGAGCTAAATAGTTTTGATGGCAGTGTTCAAAAGACTAAATTAGCTTTTAAAGCTTCTGTTGTACCATCCAGAAAAGGAAAAGAAGCTAGCACTAGTGGTGAACCAAGATAGAGCAAAGAAATGGATGATGACGAGATTCTGATGGCATTTGAAGCTCTTCTTGCCAGGAAACTTCCTAAAGGAACTGGTAAATACAGAGGTAAGCTCCCTTTTAAATGCTTTTCTTGTAACTGGATAGGACATATTGTTGTAAAATATTCTAATGGTGACAACAAGGACAAACCAGAAAGGTTCAAGAAATTCAAAGGAGGAAACCAAAGAAACTGTTTTGTGGCAGTTGATGAAGGTGTCACAGATGAGGAGTCAGAAGATGAAGAAAATGAAGATATTGTGTTTGTTGCTGTCAAGGAAGATGTGTCAGACAAGAAGGCTCTTGTCTCCTACTTTGATAATTCTAATGAGTGGATTATTGACAATGGCTATTCTCACCATATGACTGGTGACCGGAGCAAGTTTCTATCCTTGGAAGAGTATGATGGTGGTGTGGTTCACTTTGGTAATGATGCACCATGTATGGTCAAAGGCAGAGGGTCCATCTCCCTGAATGGAAAGAGTAGTGTTGACAATGTGTATTGGGTTGATGGTCTCAAACACAACATTCTGAGTGTTGCCTAGCTGAATGATAGTGGTCTCACTCTAGAATTCAAGAATGGAGTGTGTAGAATCAAAGGAAAGAATGGTGAATTGGTGGCCACCGGTATGCAGACCAAAGGTAACCTATTTCAGCTGAATGCAAATATAAGTACATGTCTTATGGCTAAATTTGATGATAGCTGGATATGGCATAGGAGACTCTACCATGTAAAATTTGACAACATTGTGAAGGCCAGTAAGATCAAGGTAGTTAGAGGGTTGTCGGTGCTAAGAAAACTAGAAAATACCTTGTGCAAAGAGTGTCAACTGGGGAAAATGTCTACCTCAACTTTTAAAGGTAAACCTTTCACTGCTGACAATTTCCTTGATCTTGTGCATACTGATTTGTGTGGTCATATGAAAACTAGGAGTGTGCAGGATGATAGGTACTTCATGATTCTCATTGATGACTGCTCAAGAATGATGTGGGTCACATTCTTGAAAGATAAGTCTGAATATTTTGTAAAGTTCAAATCTTTCAGAGCATTAGTGGAGAAGGAAAGTGGTAAAAGGATCAAGTGCCTAAGAACTGATCAAGGAGGGGAATTCACTTCCGATGAATTCAACAAAGTACTGTGAAGAACATGGCATCAAGAGGCAATTTTCTACCCCCCAGACTCCACAACAAAATGGCCTAGCAAAGAGGAATAACTAGACTGTGGTTGAAGCAGCTAGAACTATGTTGATTCAAGGAAAGGTTGCTCACACCTTTTAGAGAGAAACAGTGAGCACTGTAGTCTACACAATGAACCGGGTACTCATCAAGAAAGGTAAGGATAAAACTCCTTATGAGTATTGGACCAGTAAGACACCTGTGGTTAGCTACTTTAGAGTGTTTGGTAGCAAACATTACATCAAGAGGAGAGAACACCAAAGAAAATTTGATGCAAAATGTGATGAGGGAATATTCCTAAGGTATTCCACCAAGAGCAAAGCTCTCAAGTGTTTCAACAATAGGACTCAAAGAATTATGGAAAGCATCAATGTAAGAGTTGATGAAACCTCTAAGAAAACTAAGGAAACCGACAGTGAGAAAGCGGTAAATGAACTAGTTGTAACCTTCTGGGAACCGGTTGCCAGTCAACCAAGTACTAATAACAATGTTCCTACACCAGTAGAAGTAGATGTTGATACTGATGGAGATGAAGATGAAGAAGAAAAGCAAGAGGAATCTATCAAGACAATTCCTCGGTATGTCAAGATGAATCATGATCCTAAGCAAATCATAGGAAATAAGGATGCAGGAATCCTTACAAGAAGAAAGGTTAGAGAAAACTCATATATGATCTCTGAATTTGAGCCTAAATCATTCAAAGAGGCACATAAAGATGAAGAATGGTTCAAGGCAATGGAAGAGGAACTTGACCAGATAGACAAAATGGTACATGGTCTTTGGTACCCAGATCGGAGCATAAAAATGTCATTGGTACCAAATGGGTTTTTAGAAATAAGCTGAATGAGGATGGCACAATGATTAGAAATAAAGCTAGACTGGTGTGTAAAGGATATGCCCAAGAAGAAGGAGAAGACTATGGAGAAACCTTTGCTCCTATAGCCAGATTGGAAGGAGTTCGTATGCTTCTTGCATATGCAGCTTTTAAAGGAATCAATGTATATCAAATGGATGTAAAATCTGCATTCCTAAATGGTGTACTTGAAGAGGAGGTGTATATAGAGCAACCTGATGGGTTTGCCCTATATGAAGATAGTGACATGGTGTGTAGGCTACATAAAGCCTTATATGGTCTAAAGCAGGCACCTAGAGCATGGTATGAATTCCTACACTCCAATCTTGTGAAGATTGGATTTGAGAGAACAAGTGAAGATAGCAATATCTACTTGCAGTCTGAAGGAGATTAGATCCTAATTTGTGAGGTATTTTTTGATGACATTATCTTTGGTGGAGATGACAAGATGAGTCATGAGTTTGCAGATGAGATGAAGAAAGAGTTTGAGATGTCACTCATAGGGGAGATTAAGTTCTTCATTGGACTATAGATGCAGTAGATGAAAGATGAAATCTTTATCGCTCAGTCCAAGTATGTCAAAGAGGTGTTGAAGACCTTTGGCATGGAAGATAGAAAACCAGTTGGTACACCGATGGTGACCAGTTGTAAACTATCCAAAGAGGATGACTTAGCATTGGTTGATGAGAAGGAATATCGATCAATGATTGGTAAGTTGCATTATGTAGTGCATAGCAGACTAGATATTGCACATGTAGTTGGCATTACCGCAAGGTTCCAAAAAAGTCCAACAGAATCCCACTTGGTTGTAGTCAAGCCGATTCTTAGGTATCTGAAGGGAACTATTGATTATGGATTGTGGTATCCATATAGCAAGGATTTCAACCTGAAAGTATTCATAGCTGCTGATTGGGTAGATAATGTGGATGACCGGAAGAGCACAACTGGTGGTGCATTCTTTCTTGGTGGTAGACTGGTCTCATGGATAAGTAAGAAGCAGAGTTGTATCTCTCAGTCTATAGTGGAAGCAAAGTATGTTGTAGCTTTCATAAACTGCACTCAGACAATTTGGATGAAGCATGTATTAAATGGCTTCAAAGTTCCTGTATCTGAACCAGTAAGTATATTTTGTGATAATACTAGTGCAATTAACATCTCTAAGAATCTAGTTTTACATTCTAAAACCAAACACTTTGAGCTTAAGTATCATTTCTTGAGGGAAAAGGTTCAGAATAAAGAGATTGCACTCGAACATGTTTCCAGTAAGGAGCAGTTAGCAAACATATTCACCAAGCCTCTCCCAAAGGCTACATTTATGTACTTAAGAGGTGAATTAGGGTGCTGCCCCTTCAGGAGGTAAACTAAAGGTATATGCTCCACATCAGTGAAGTATTGCATAGTGAAATTTTTCTTTAGGATTGATGTGTTGAAGGATGCTACTCCTCAGGGGGAGCAACATAATGGAATAGGGAAGCTTGTGCCTCCACTTTGGCATTGTTGTCAAAGGGGGAGAAGAAGTGAAGTGGAGAAGATATTTGTAGAAATTGGGGGAGAAGATGTGAAGTGGAGAGATATCTTTGTATATTGCCATCAATGCCAAAGGGGGAGATTGTTGGCATTATGTGAACCGGTATGAGGACATGATGACATTGTATGTTGTCACTGATGTCAATATGCTGAAGAAGAGAGAACTGGTATATGTGCCAAAGTGAAGCAGTATGTTTGTTCTAGGTAAACCAACATGTGGTTATGGGAACCGGTACATAGAAGCTTTGTATGACTACCGGTTGGTAGTCTCAACTTCAGGGTTTCCGGTTGAAGTACTTCAAGCCTGTGTGACTCAACCAATGACTTTGTGTGATGAGTTAGCATTGTAACAAAGAACAGATCATGTTGGCATGTCAGCCTTGTGCACGTGAAGGATCTTGCATGAAGGAGATTGTTCCTATCTACCTCGGGAATGTGCAAAGTCTGTAAACGGTGATAACACGTCACTAATACATTTGGACTAGATTTTTGACTAAGGTTTCTGACGAAGAAGGTATATTGTGGCAAAATTTGATTTTTTTTGAAAAAATTCCCGCATTCATCATAATTCCAATGGAAATTACCCATTTGGTTTCAACGAAGAAGGCATTAGCAATGAGAATTTTCTTTTTTTCAAAAAAGTGCTCGAGTTCATCGTAATTCCGATGACAGTGGCCATTACAAAATAAAAAAAGAGGTGGGGAATTCATTTGTGAATTGCAATCCCGCGTAGGCATCTGTGGTGACTTCAACCCCCAAGAACATCAAACCCACATCGAAGGCAATCCCACATAGGAGGTAGATTCAAATTGCCCTAGTTTTTAATTTCATGTTGCAAAAAATATACATGTGGTGGTTAATTGTGCTAGTTTAAACTCGTAAAACCATAGAACTATGATTGAGGAGTGAGCGTTCAATTTTGTATCAGCAATCCCTTCCTCCCATATACACGTGTGTTGATTGTTCACATGTGATCACATCTCTTTGCGGCATCGTATCAAACAATTCATGAGCCTTGTCCATGTTTCCACATTTTGCATTCATGTCAAGCAGGGCATTTGCAATTACAACACCTAACAAAATTCCTCTATCTGTTATGCTTTGATGGATGTCCATACCCTGTTCCAAAGCTCCCATTTTTGCACAGGCAGGGAGGATGCTGGCAAAGGTTGTTGAATTTGGCTTTATGCCTTCCAATTTCATTTGCTTGAAAGTGTCTAGAGCCTTTTCAACAAATCCATTTTGTGCATATCCAGCAATCATTGCAGTCCACAAGACAACATTTCTTTCAGGCATTCTATCAAACAGTTCACATGCCTTGTCTATGCTTCCACATTTTGCATACATGTCTACTAGGGCAGTTACAATTACAACATCTGACAAAATTTCTCTATCCTTTATGCTTCGATGAATGTCCATACCCTATTCCAAATCTCCCATTTTGGCACAGGCAGGGAGGATAGTAGCAATGGTTGTGGAATTTGGCTTTACACCTGCCGATTGCATTTCCTTGAAAGTTTCTAAAGCCTTCTCAACAAATCCATTTTGTGCAGTTGCAACTACATCTAACAAAATTCCTTTATCTTTTATGCTTTGATGGATGTCCATACCCTGTTCCAAAGCTCCCATTTTGGCACAGGCTGGGAGTAGGCTAGCAAACGTAACTAAAGAAATGCAATGATCAGCTCCAAAGACATCAAACCACTACTAACAAAACCGAGAGTCTAAAATATGATAGGGAATAGTGTGAGCTGTCCTGAAATAAAATATTTTATTTTCAATTTCAAGTAAAACATAATTACTCAGCCATTTAATGTTATTAATAAGTGTTTAATTTATGAAAGAGATAAATGGTTGGCCACAAGTACATGCGTTACTAAATGCACACAAATAAATGAATTTGGTATTCACAACTATCTACAATGAATTCAATTCTTGTCCATTAGTCATTTATGTTTGCAATAAGGATCTTTCTTTATTTTTCTTAATCTTTATTCATAGTTATGTGCATATTTCACATTCTATAATTAGGATATCAATTGCTATGGCTGAACACTAGCATGATGTTTGTGTTGTGGTATAGATGCGTGGAAACATAATTATGGGATTGTTATATTATAGAGATCATAAATCTAGATATCACACATTAGTTCTATCTCTTCTTGGATTCAGTCTAAAGTTGACATACAATCATAAAGCCATTATTAGCAGATCTATCCATTTCTAGTAAAGACAATTGAGAAAGTCATTTTGATATTGAGAGTTTCTTATCTGTTTACCTATTGATCATTATTAAGCCATAATATTTAGGTCTATTTATCTCTCTTGCAAAACCTTTGTAAGTGTCCTAGATTGTCCCTACTACTCACTCTTCAATTTGGAAAAATGGAGTTCTAAAGATTTGTTGCACAAGATGGTGTTGAACATATCAACAAGGCTAGCATGGAAGGCATGTTCAAGCTTCCACTTGTACAACTTACAACAAATGATTTGTTGATAGAATAAATTCTTGAAATAGGGATACAATCTAAAGACAAGTAAGTACATACAAACCTCCTCAGCTGACAGTAAAATCTGTGTATAAAAAGAATACATTGAATCCCAATCCTTAAACACAATAGAGATACTGATGGAGACTTAATTGGATGTATCATGTCATACCAAAGTTGTTAGAGTATGCTAAGATAGTACATAATATTTCATAAAGCCACATTAGTATTTTACCCAGATCATTATCTACCAAAACTAACTATAGTAATCCTTTTGAGGATTCATTTCATGGTGCTAGATCTTCATCTAGTTCCACTTCTTGTTGGAGAAAAGAACAATTATTTCTTGAGGTAGATGAATATCCCATCAACAAAGGACAATACCCTTTCTAGAATATAAAAAATTCTACTCCAACAAAAGATCATGGGGGTTTCACTAGAGATATTGAATAAGAGATAGACTTCTACTATTGCATTAAAAGCATTGGCATGTTCTTCATTTATTGATGTAAACTCTCTGTGATGCCACCACAACCAACAAAGGTGTAAAAAGTTGTTTGAAATGCATGGATTTTTAGGATTGTCCTTTGAGAAAAAAAATTAAAGTATGCAAGCAAGATCTGCCAGCTCCTAAGGGAAAGACCATGTCAAACAATAATTTCTATTTTCTTGCCTGTGAAGAAAGACCATGTAAGACAATATCAACAAACAACAAAATAAGGAGACAATTGCTAGATTGTGGTCTAACTTGAAAATAAAAGGTGATGGAAAATGTTATTGTCCATGCAAAATTTGTAAGGGGTTAAAGACTAGAAGACTTCTAATCAAAACATCGAAGAAACATTGTAGGCTGCATGGTCACATTGAAGGTGGACATGATAATCATCCATTGGTAAGTTTTTCATTAATCACGGTTTATGTATGTATATCAATTTTATATAGGTCGAGCACCCTGGAGCACATGGTATGGATCAACACAACCCTAAGAATATGGTTTTCAAAGTGGATGAACATGGAGGTGTGAATATCGAATTTGAAGATAATGATCCCATGGAAGATGACGATCATGAGCCAGAAAACACAATTGAAGATGATGGTACAAATACATTGATCCATGAATCATTTAGTACTTGTGCAGCTGATCATGATGATGAAGATGATCTTGATGTTGTTCATGATGTCCCTCTACTTGAGAAGGTATCTGAGGCCCTTTACAAAGGCTCGCAGGCAACTCTTCTCTCCGTTGTATTGTTGCTGGTGAACTTGAAGGTTATGAATGGTTTATCCAACATAACAATGTCACGTATGTTAAGGCATGTCATATATGTCATAATAAACTATGAATAATGTTGTACCATTAATATTCTTTATTATAACAAATTATATTTTGTTGCTATAGATTGATAGGTAAGTTTTTGTTACCACCATCAAATATTCTACCTTGCTCATATTGAGAATTATCTGCCGTTATGAAAGATATTGGAATGGAGTATTAAGCAATAGATGCTTGTCCCAATGATCATATTATATATCACAAACAACATGAATTTCAAACTGAATGCCTTGAATGTCATATCAATAGATATCGAATAGATCAAATAACAAAAAGGGTTCCTCGGAAGGTTCTTCGCTATATTCCCATTATTCCACGTATGCAATGATTATTCAAGTGCACTAGATTGGCACAATTTATGGATTACCATGCACGCAATAGAAGTTGAGATGACATTATTTGAATGCCTGTGGATGGTTCAGCATTTATGGACATAGAGGAAAAGTGGCCACACTTTAAAGAAGAACCTCGTAATCTCAGGCTTTCATTGGTAGCGGACGGTGTCAATCCATCTGGAGAGATGAGATCTATTTACTCAGTGTGGCCTCTTTTCGTTATCAACAATAACATTCCTCCATGGATGTCAATAAAGAGGGAGCACATAATGTTGGCAATGATTGTTCCAGGTATTTTATCATTTAAATAAAGTCATCTATATTTAATTATAAATATTGTAGTAAAATGGTCATAATAATTATGTAATGTTTTTGTTCATTTGATTAGGTAAGTACCAAGTTAAAGATATGAATGTATATATCGAGCCTCTTATCGATGAGTTGCTGGAGTTATGGAATGGTGTCACTATGTATGATGTCTCTAGACCAATAGGACAAAGACAATTTCAATTCCATGTGATGCTTCTATGGACAATACACGATGCCCCGGGGCTAACACATTTTTTGTGGTAGTTATAGTGTTTAAGTTGTGCATGAACATTATAATTCAAAAAATTATCATATTTAATCCAATTATACATTATCTTGTAGGTCTTCAAACAAAGGGAAAATTTGCATGTCCTGTTTGTGGTCCAAAGATGAAATTTATCATTCAAAAAGTTTAGGAAAGCAAGTGTTTGATGAGTATAGGCACTTTCTCCACAAAAATCATAAGTATCGAAATACTAAAAAACATCCTTTCAGTGGGAAAGAAGAGAATACATCAAAGCCACAAAGAATGACACCTCACCTGTGAAAGTTGGAATATAATAGAATTAATAGTCAAGGTAATGCCATTTCATCTATTGGTTTGTCATAAAACATCTTTTCTATTTTGTTTTGTTTACTGATGATGTGATTGATGATCATGAAGGTCGTGAAGGCATAAATGACCACCTTCCTAAGGGAATAAAAAGTTATCCCTGACAATTTAGTAGGTTGCCCTACTACGAGCAGTTACAAATTGTTCATTTGTTTGAAAGTATGCATATTGGAAAGAATATAACGGAGACATTATGGAAAATATTGGATGGAAGGCGTGACAAAGAAAAAACTGTCAAAATATGTAGTGACATTCAGGATTCCAATCATGCAATGATAAATGTCATTCAATCAAATAGCCATGGAGACCAAATTAATATAAGTGAGCTTCCTTGGTTATTAACGGACCAGCAAAGCAATGCTATAAAAGAAGTCATACGAAAAATTCGATTTCCCATAGGATTTGCTATGAACATAAACAATCTCATATCAAAGAAAAGTGAATTTGGGCCAGGGATGAAAATGCATGATTGGCATGCCTTCATTAAGGTAATTCATGTTCTTGTGTTTTTAGTATGTATTTAAGTACTGCGCGTACGTGTACTTTTCATTATGTTACAAAAAAATGAAAAGATAATTTTATAATTGTTGCAGTACGTTCTACCTCTATCTCTCCCAGACGACTTCGACAATAATGTCAAGCAAGTCATATATGATCTTGGAAAATACATGAGGTAAGTAGTGATATTTGTTTAGTTTGTTGTATAGATATTAGATTTTTGATTTGTTTTACTTCTTATGTAATATATTTTTTTGCGTCTTGAATACCTTGTAGGTGGTTGTCATGTAAAGAAATCCATAAAGATGATATAAAATATTGGAAGAGAAAAATTCCTCATTTAATGTGTGAAATGCAAAAGTGTCTACCTCTAGCTTTTTTCAATGCACAAGAACACTACCTCATACACTAAGTTGAGGAGATTGAATTGTGTGGACCTGTACACACTAGGTCAATGTGGATGGTTGAGAGGTACTTGAAATTTTTGAAGGCTTTGGTTTGACAAAGAGCACATCCTGAGGGTTCTATGGTGGAGGGATATATGGTATGCCAGACTATTATGTACATTTCTGAATATCTTCCTAAGTTTGCAGCAAAGATCCACATGGATCGCATTTGGGACCCCAACACCATTAACAAATTCAAAGGGGAGTACTTGACGAGGAAAGGTAGATTGAGGAAAGTAAGAGGTAATTATAAGATGTTATTGTAGTTAATTAATTCTTAATCTTCAAAATAAATTGATTGTAAGATGTCTATTTATTTTTTGTATAGTTGGTCAAGAGTGGGATGCACTACATTTGTATATTGCAAACAATCTTGATTGGATGATGGTATGGGTTGAACATTGTCAACATTTTGGACGCATGTTAACATGGGAAGGTGTGGCTTCATTGGTTAAAGAAACACATTGTAATGGATATTCCAATGTTACGCAAAGGGAAATTGATTTAGCATATGGTTTAAGAGATAAACATGTACGTATAAATTTATTAATCACCCATATGTTTATCAACTCACAATGCAATAAATTTTACATGTTTGACATATCGCAGGTCAAACACCACAATGCTATGTGCTGCAATGGTCATAAATTTTGCATTAAAAAGTTGGATGACACGAAGAAAACTTGTGATTCTTGTATCACTGCAGTCTTTGAGGTGACAAATATTTCATCGAGAAATGCCATTCATCCTCAATAGTCTCAAAATTGATACTATGGCATTTTGGATGATATACTTGAGTGTGACTTTAATTCCTTCAAATTAGTTTTGTTCGTCATCAAATGGTATAGGCTACGATTAAATATAAATGATCCTGATAGAACTGTTATTGAACATGATAATGGTTTTACAATGCTAAATACAAGGTCATTTGAACTAGTTGGAGATGAGCCCTATGTTCTTCCAAGCCAATGTGAGCAAGTATTTTACTCAGAGGTTCCACATAAATCGGGTTGGTCATTTGTTGTTAGACATGATCCAAGAGGAAGGCCAATAAAGTATAATGTGATGGAAAAAGAAGATACTGAAGAAGAAGATACCGAAGAAGTAGAAGATGAAGTGGATGATGATCACGATTGACAATTTCACAATGACGATGAAGAAGAAGAAGAAGAAGAAGAAGAAGAAGAAGTGATGATGATGATGATGATGATGATGATGATGATGATGATGATGATGATGATGATGATGGTGATGGTGATGATGGTGATGATGATGGTGAAGACGTTGACGATGATGATGATGATGATGACGATGATGATGATGATGATGATGATGATGATGATGTTGGCAATGATGACCTTGATGTTCATGATGATGAAGAATGAAATGTATGATGTATGCGATTAGTATATTATCTATTTAATATTGACTTCTTGATAGAATTTTTTTTACATAATTAATTCATTCTGTTTTGAATTCTAATGCCATTACATAATTAATTCATGATGCACCTTTTAATATAGAGATGGAGATAGGGAGTGTGACTATTTATGTGATAATTTTTAAACTGTGTTTATTTATGGAAATTGGATTGTTTATTAGCTATGTGAGTATTTATGTGACCATTTAGTTGAGGATCCTGCATAGTCTACATAAAGTAAAGGTAAGGAATTAAAAAATTTACAATGATTTTGATGACAACATCTTTTTATTATTTAATACTCTTTTTGTCTACAAAGTTCATGTTGTTCATGTTGTGTATGATGTAATTTCGCTAACGTTTTTTATATTTTTTCTTTGTCACATGCCGACATGGATCCATCACATATCACAGACAAAGATGTACCTTGCGACACTTCTACCGAGTAGGTAAACCTCATTGTAATTGTACAAATTAGGTAGAAACAAACTGTTACATTATTATGTTCTTTTTTTTAGCGATTTATACTAATTTTGTAATTGTTAATGATATTCTTGACACAGACGGATGTTCGAGGAAAGGGAAAGGGAGTTGCAGTACCTGAGCACCTTTCTAGGGATGTGGAATCATTAGGGTTAATAAATGATGACCCTGAAGATCCCATAGACCTTTTGAAATTCTTTAAAATGCCTCTTAGAAAAGAGATTGTTGCTTTGGCAACCAAGCATCCTACCACTGATGAGATACAACAAAGGGTGGAATTATTGTTTCAGATAGCAGAAAACTTGCAATTAAGCAGTAATGAAAGCTTCAATTATAGAAAAAGTTCAATGATGGTTTAGATTTTATTCTCTTTTATGTCATTAACTAGAATATGTACGTATTGTTTTTATAGAAATTTATCCACTCTCATGAAAGTCGTTCCCATGATCAGGGTGTTGCAGAATCTTCAGGTGATGATGATTTTCTTGTATTATCACTTGCTTGGCTTATCACTCTAAGTACCCAAAACACATCATACTTGATACTATCAATTTTCAAAATAAAGGTTCATCCTTGTTTACAATTCTTGCACTTTTCATATATTTAATGTATTATTCTTTAGGTGTTGTCAATGTTACTATGCAAATGTTGACGCTGCCTCATCAGAGGTTACCCTAACCTGTATTGCCGACTGCAATGTCAGCAACATGTAGCATGCAAACATCCTCTAGTGCATGTCATATTGGCCCGCCCACCATTGGTAGATCCCTCTTTTGCTCTATCTTCTGTCATGTGTTTATTTCCCTTCAAGCGTTCTTTCTTGAATTCTTATGCCATTTCATAGTGGATTCATTTTTTGTAGGAGGAGATGCACATGAGGATGTGCCAAAGGCGACTACTGCTGATAACATACCATCATTTCCTGGATCTTCTTGTATTGCTAGTACGGGAATGTTGCAGGCCACATTGGTGGTGAGCAACGAAGAAATGCTTCCCTTAAAGATACAAAAGGTTCCAGGTACTTTAAAATTATTATTATAGATTCTCTAATTGTAATTTACTTTATGATCACTCATTTTGGACTAATGATCCCATGAATTTTTTGCAGGCAATGATATTTTCTATAAACATCTTAGTGACACTGCATTGCAAATATTTGGGCCCACCATACGTAAAATGTGGTACATCATATGTGAACTAACCCTAATCCACTTTTGATTTCATATCATTACTAGAATTCTTTTCCTTTGATCCATTTTTTGAAGTGTAATAAATGTAGCTTCAGTTCATTTCTGAATCTAACAGGTTTGTTTTTGCTTTAAAAGGTGGAATGACCAAGAAAAATGATTAAAAGATGAATTGACAAACCAAATGGTTGAGTGGTTTGGAAATAAGTGCTGACACATATCTAAAGTATGTGAGGGACCAATACAGGACCCATTTGGAGAGGAACCTAAAGTACGAGCGTCCCCCCATGATTCCAGAGAGGGAGTGGAAGGACCTGATTTTGGATGCCAAGGAGAGAATTGAAAGGAAAAAAAGAAATACACCAGTAGATGCTAGAAGAAGGTACGAGATACTATTAAGAATGTAATTATGTACTAATTAATTACTCTTTATATTTATATAATCTAACATACTTCAAACTTTTTATAGACTGAGTGACACATCAAAGGCAACCAAGGCAAGGCAAGAAAAGCATGGGCAACACAAACTCGGCTCTGGTGGTTACATGAAACTTGCTTCACGAATTGTAAGTATCTCATGTAAACGAAATATTGCATCAAAATATTAATAAATTGGAAACATTTTTTTTTTATCAAACAATGCAAGCAAAATTCACGGTACCAAGCAAAAATGCAGGACTCTGAATTCAATAGAGCGCCCATAGAAGATGACAAGAGAATTTCCTACCAACAAGGCTATTCAGCCGTGGTTGATTGGCTATGAGAATTGAGTGGGCATACACAACATTCGAGTGCATCCGTCACACAGGTAAATATGCTAAATGGAAGTTGTTTCAAATTGAATACTTAACCAATAATCTAATTGATGTTGAGTTCCAACATAAAGTGACTATATTTGTTTTAAATTAGCAAGCAATGATAACAATGTGCATGTCATTGGAATGCAGCCTGCTAATTGCGAAACACCACCTACACATGAAGGTCCGGATGTGCATCCCAGTAGTGGAGGTATTCATTTGCTATTCAAATCTATTTATTTATCTATTAATACAATTAAACATCTTAATTTTTAATTAGAGTAGTAATTAACATAACCTTTTTTGTTAATATTTTAGAGCATGTAGTTGGTGGTGAGCAAGTGGAGCATGATCTGGGTACACAACATCAAGAACACGATGTTCCCCACTTAGGTAAAGAGGACCACTGTTATTTCTTTAAACAAATATAATTGCTATTGGTGTTCAACATTAATGTAACCTTTACTATTTAAACTCCAGATGATCTAGAGGGTGTTCAACATGTTGAGGTTGAGGCTACACAAAATGATGTGGCCCCATCAGGTAAAGAGCACAACAATTATGTTCTCTAAATTAATGAAATACTTGTAGCAATAATATTTATTTATTTTCTTTGTTATTGCAGAGGACCCCCCTTCGCTTCAGCATCTTCGTCCTCAGTATAGGACTAGGCATACATTGAGATCACGAGTAGTTGGCAGAACATCTGCAAAGGGGGGAAATGATGAAGAAACCGATGTTCCACTTAGTCTTTTCATAGCTTCAAAGAAAAAAAAAGAGAAATGATTATAATCTAACTTATTTGATAATGACTGATTTTTATGTGTTAGTGAATGTAATTATGTGCTAATTAATGGTTATGGATGATATGTGTTAATTAATATTGATGAATGTTGCATGTTAATTAATGTTAATCAATGTTATGTGTTAATGAATGTTATGTAATATTAATGAATGCATGCTATATTTTATTAATGGTAGAAAGAATGAATGAATGAATGTTATAAGATGTTAATGAGGAATTTAGAGTGATGTTAGGGAGGGGGGGAGGGGCCAAATGAGCTTCCACCTTCACGTGGTTGGCCCTGTTAAGTAGAGAATATTAAACTATTCTCGAAACCAAGTGAAGCTCAACAAGGTAACACACTTTTCAATATTTCATTATGTTGCATAGTTAATCTTATTGAATAATGTATATTGAATCTTAATTGCAGGGTCCAATAGAGCCAACATGAACAACAACACCACAAGTTGCTGGGTATAATGAACTCCCATATTGTCTTGTCTGTACACAAACAATATAAGTTGCTTCTAGTGTTGATATCCAAGGTGGGACTGCAAAAGTTATGAATATGCCTCATCCTTGTAAGTTTTTTTATTACTTGTTTGTATTGAGTATGCCTCATCTTTGTAAGTTTTTTTATTACTTGTAAGTCATGAATATTGCTCTTTAGTTGATTAAAATTAAATTAAAATCTTTAATGAATACACAAAACTATATACACATGCAAGGGCACCATGGTTGAGATGGTCCAACTCCCTAGTCTCACTCTATGACTAAGCTCATGCCATATCTAAATCAAAGACATCTCAAATACATGGTCAGTGGAAAGCTGCAAAATGTCATTTTCATACATAAGCAAGACATACACAATTGGGCACAATCACCAAGAGAACGGTAAAAAGTGTGTTTGAGATTGTATCATGGATGCAAAAAATCTCTTCATTAATCCTTGACTCATGATTGCTATAATACTTCTTTAGACTTCTCATGTCATTTGTTGCACTTCTTCACTATTTTGGACTGAGTTTCAACTATGTATTTGCCTTGACTTATGACTGTACCTAGCTTTGTCCTATCTTTGTAAGCTTCCTCTTTGAATTATGGTTGTAGCTTTGATAATACCTTTTTAATGTTGTACTATTTGTAAGGAGGACAACTCCTAATGCATGTTGCAAATTGTGTTCTAGTGATTGAGACTAAACTTTTTGTACTTGATGTTTTTGACTAGTTGTCATAACCTCTGACTTTGATGCTTGTGCCTTAATAGAACTAGATGTTCCTTGTATGCATACTTCGTCAAGGACTGCATTATGATGCTATAGGGCTACAAACTAAGATTATTTATTGTATTGAGTTGCACATTTGACATTAGTTGCCCTATGACTGCTATGCCTCTTGAGGTAATAAGATGTTGTTCTTGTCAAGTTTTGACAATGCTACAACAATAACATGTTATTTGTTGTTAAGGTTTGAAAAGACCTTTTAGAAACTTATACCCTACTCTTTTTCACTCAGTAGACTTGATTATTGTCATTTTATTTGGTACTGGGTATGACTGCCTACTGGCTTTACTGTAGACTACAATCTCTCTAGACTGTATTTTCTGAGTGTTGTTGTTCTATACTTGACCATCTATTAGGAAAACATAGCTTGAAATGTCCAAAACAATTAATGAATGTGTTGGGTCTCAAATCAACAGATTGGATAGGTTCTAAGGAAATGCCAACTCCTATGATCAAACCCTCCAATTGACTTGGCCAGCTTATAGAGTGAACCTACTTGGTTACTAACTCTCTCACTTAAGGCTTTGCAGGACCTAGGCGGGTATACCTACTCACTAGTTGTTTTCAATGACTAATGCTTTTTATAGCAGATTAAGTATCTTGATCTGATTTCTTCTATAGTTGTTTTCGATGTAGTTTTCTTTTGTTTTATCGATATCACTTTTTCGATGAGAGTGCTTCTTTTGGTGAATCTTCTTTATCTTGCATCGATGATATTGTTTCTTCAAAAGCCTTTTCTCATTGGTGGGGGCCACCTCTGCTTTCTTTGATACCTTTTGTTGGTGGGACCATCCCTTTTGGTGAGTCTTTTTGCACCATAGTGTTATATCCTCGAAGACCTTTTCTTGTCGATGAGAACCATCAACACTTTCCTCAATATCTTTTATCGATGGAGTTACTATCTTCGATGAGTCCTTTCTGAAGTTCATCAGCGTTTCTTTCTTCAATGCCCTTTTTATATCAATGAGACATTGTTGGGTCTCATCGATACTATTTGAATCTTAGATACTTTGATAGAATTCTTTTAGACTTGTTCGATAACCTATGGGTTATTACGATATCAATGAAAATGATGATTTCTTCCAAAGAGAGATGGCTTCTATCGATGAAACCATGTGTATCGAAGACATGCCTTTTAGTCTCCTCAAAACTCATTCTCATCAAAATCTTTTTGCTGTCCGTCAGGTTTCATGTCAAAGAGACTTTGGAATTCGGTGACTTCTTTTGTCCTCCCATCGAAACTCATATCCTTATCGATATCATTCATCGATGTAGTTTTCTTTTGTTTTATCGATATCACTTTTTTGATGAGAATGCTTCTTTTGGTGAATCTTCTTTATCTTGCATCAATGATATTGTTTCTTCGAAAGCCTTTTCTCATTGGTGGGGGCCACCTTTGCTTTCTTCGATAGCTTTTGTTGGTGGGACCAGCCTTTTTAGTGAGTCTTTTTGCACCGATAGTGTTATATCCTCAAAGACCTTTTCTTGTCGATGAGAACCATCTCCCCTTTCCTTGATATCTTTTATCAATGGAGTTACTGTCTTCGATGAGTCCTTTCTGAAGTTCATCGGCATTTTCTTTCTTCAATGCCCCTTTTATATTGATGAGACATCGTTGGGTCTCATCGATATTGTTTGAATCTTAGATACTTTGATAGAATGCTTTTAGACTTGTTTGATAACTTATGGGTTATTACAGTATCAATGAAAATGATGATTTCTTCCAAAGAGAGATGGCTTCTATGATTTAATTTCTCAAATCAAGATATTTTACTTAATTCAGATTTGATGCTCAACAGAATGACTGCACTATCACCAATCTATCTTAAAGATTTGACTACTCTTTAGATTATGATTATGACTGTCATGATATTTCATGAGACTGCTCTATCCCCATATGAAACCCTTTGTTCCCACAAATCAATGCTTTGAACTTGACTGCAGCTTTATAGTGATCACTCTCTTTGTACAGTAAGCTTGCTACTTTCTCAACTTTTGATATATTGGAGGCTCCTAGGATGGTTTCTATCTTATAGTCACAATACCTTGCTATATTTTGTAGCTATTATATGTTTATTTGTTTTCCACTCTTAACTCATAGTTCAACCGAATATGGTTCATCTTGGAATCAATGCACATCGGTTATAATCGGATTATATCAGTCTCCATGGTTGCAAGACCTAAAGAAGGATTCTTATCATCAATTAGATTCATACTTTTGGGAATATAGAAAGACAAAAAAATATATTAGAACCATATTTTTTGTTGAGTCATAATATGATGTGTTAATTTAGCTAAATAAGGGAACTAATGTTGTATTAGGTTTAATTCCATGATGACAGTTGAAGCTTGTTAGAGATAGGGGATTTGTAGTAGCTGGCTTGTTAGGTTATGTCACAATCCCTTGAAGGTCCTTGTAAACTGTTTATGTCAGTAGACATGAGACTGTTATGTAACAAATTGGATCAGCTAAACCTAGAAGTTCTGTAACTAATGAATCAACTGACTCAAGTGTATGTTAATTACCTTATGATGGTCATTTATGACCGTTATTCTTAGTAGACATTAAGCAGTTTGCTAGATAGTTGGTTAGTAAACTAGTGAGTTAGTTGGCTCAAGTGTATGCTATTTATCATATGATGGTTGTTAATAACCATTATTGTTAGTACACATTAATCAGATGGCTTGTTTAGATGGTTGGTAACTAGTGAGTTTGTTGAGCTCAAGAATTGGATGTACAATTCAAGCAAGGGAGGTGAACACTAACAACGCATTGGTGCTTGCAATGTTAAAATTACTCAAAATTGAAACCAATAAACTATTGAAAGTAAACCAGAAGACAACTCAAAATCTAGGCTCAAAACTTCATAGTCTGTATATTGATATTAATTTTGAAAAGTATTACAAAACTCAGAGTATTCTCCATAAGACTAGAAAATCCCAAATATATTTCTGCAGAGTTTTCTTACAAATTCTTGCGATCCCCCTTTTCATTAGTCCTGGTATCCATTTATATAATCATGGATGCATACAAGCTTCAGACCCCTTTTCAAAAAGAGTTTGTTACAAACTGAAAATACTCCCAAGAAACAGTTACAAGTCCTTTTCAGCATCTTCGGCCTCTTGCACTTTTTGCTCGGTTGCAACCTCTTGTAACTGCTCCAGAGCATCTTCTTCCTGCACCGCATATTTTTTGGACCACTCTTGAAAAATATCATCGATAGGCCATGAGTAGCCAATAATCTTTTTCTTCAACTTTAATATCTTTTTCCAAGAGTTCCTTATTTTCCTCACTTTTGACTCCAAGAAACCATAATGTGATTTGATCTTTTCTATTTCCTCAATTGTTTTCACAAATAGTGAGGTGTCATCTTTATTGATTATTTCATTTACCCTTAGAGACAAATTAGCTCCTAACTCATCCAGCCATACCTGTTTGTCCTTTATCTGATTTTGGTTGACAAAACCTCCAGGAAACAGTTCAAATTTGTGCTCAGTATACTCTTTTCTATATAAATTAGCATTCCTTTCCACATTGGCTTTCCCTTATGCAGCTTTGTCAAACCTTTGGTCAATTTACATGTGGATTTGATAGTGGCATCAGATCCAACTTCATCATAAGATATACACATGAATTCTAAATCTACTTCCCTTGGGATCCACTTATTTAGAATAGGCTCTAGAATGGCCTTGTCCTCATTTAACTCACAAAGAGTGTCAAAAATTCTCTTCATATTGATATGTATCATGGGAGCATCAATGGTATCAGCAAAACTCAAAATTGTAGCCTTTATCTTCTCCTCATACTTATTTGCAAATAAGGCCTGAGCCTCTTTCAACTTTTCCAATTCATGTTGATAAGTCTTAGCTAGTTGAAAACCAGAAGGCATAGGAGAAGGAGAGAATTCTATGATGGGACTAGTAGGTGGGGGCCTTGCTAGAGAAGAAGAAATTGTCAAGGTAGAGGACTCACCTCCTTGGTATTGTTCCATCAACTGACTTTGAAGTTTGGCAATGATAGTGTCCTTGCTAGCTACCTCCTTTTTGGCTTCATTATAAGCCTTTAAAATTGTTTCCAACCTTATTTAGAGATCAACCTTTTCTTTTGCTTCCTTCTCTGCTACTACTACATTGAACTTAGCAGTCTCTAAAATAGTACTAGCTACTTGCACTACCCCTATATCCTGAACTCTTCTGACTATCATAGCTTCTAGAAGGTTAGACTGTGAGGTATCTTTCATTCTTCTACCTTCATCTCTTTTAAGGGACCACATAACCAGAGAAGCATCATCTTTGTTGAATACCACTCCCTTCATTAGCTTAGTTTCCTTTCTGACTGCTTCAAGAACCAATGCATCAACTATATCCCATTCAAGGAGGATTAGCACACCAGCCTTATCCACCATCTGTCTTCCAGCCTCAGGAGTGATAGCTTTGAACTCAACCATCATTTCCTATTTAACCTCTTCCTCCACTTGGGCTGCATCCTTGAGAGGCTGTTCATTTACCCTTTGCTCACATCTGATCTTGAATTGATCAATATTTTGCTTCCATAGAAACTACATAAAAGCTCCTAATTTGACAAAATTACTGTCAGCTAGGAATTCTTCACTAGCTTTTTTGACAATAATGTCCAATTCTTTTCCCTATAGCTCACCATTAGTTACATCCATTTTAGCACAGGGTGGCTCTTCTGGCATTCCTTCTTGAGTCTCATTATAGGTGTAGGCAATTTCACCCAGACTCCCCAATTGTATCAATTGCTCAGCCACCGCTTGCTCATCTCCTATATGAATAGGGGACGAAGATGGAGAGTATTGAGGTTCATAATTTTCAATTTCTTTACCTGTCCTCTACCTCTTAGGCGAATCCTAAATCTCAATAGTATCTTCAATGGCCTTTTTCCCTCTAGAAGTAGAAGGTTCACCTATTACTGGCATCATTACAGTATACTTAGATCTCTTGTGCATTATATAATCACCTGGTGTAATAGCCTTAGCAAAGGCAGGCTTGGGTAGGACCAATTGAGCCCTGTCAGGATCATTCTACATTATGGCTTCTCTTTTTTCCTTCAGGGTTTGCATTAAATCTTCAAAATAAAGAATTAAGAATTAAACCTTTTCTTCAAAAGGGGTAAAACTAGAGAGAGGATCATAACTAGAATCAAATTGATGGATAAAGTCAAGGTCTCTTCTATATGCAATCCACTTCTCCTTCCTCAACTCCTCCTCATCTAGACTAAATTCATTCCTAATCAAATCTTCAGGGAATTGGAATTGGTGAGGCCTGATTTTACAAACTGCTCTCTTCTTGAACATGTCATTGAAGAAATCTTCAGGGTCGGCACACCTTGACACTGTAGTTGATAACATGTATGGTTTAAAGAATTCTTCAAAATACTTCCATCCACCTTTGGTAATTACAAAATGATGAGCCATAGTGATGGTTGGGAAAATTGTCCCATTACCCCTGTTAGTTAACTCGACCTCCTGCACTCCTCCAATTTGTCTTAATACTTCTGCAATCCTTATCTTTAATGGAACCTGATAGGGCAGTAGATAAGGGGTACCCCTAAATCCAAACACTCTAAAAATAGTAGAAATAGGATATAGATACATATCTCCCCAGTTATGAACAATCTTGATATCCTTTGCAAATTCTTTGGGCCTAAGGAATTCGAAAAGAGCCTTGGGAATCCTAGGGTTTTCTGCACACAAGAGAACTCTAATTTTAGATGCAAAGCATCTATCAAACTTCAGATAACTTGCATCTTCTCTATCCCAAGATAGAACAATACTCCACAATTGCACTGGCATCTCCTCTTTATCCTTGACCTTAACCAGGTCCATCTCTTTTGCAAAATAATCAGCCCCTTTGAATACAAACATATGCATCAACAAGGAATACCATCCAAATGGCTTGTCTACCTTACCATTCTTAATTCTTACTAAGCCTGCATGGATAGCATCAAAGAGGAAAGGAGCGAAGTCAAATGTTATGGCCAGGGAAGGGTTCAAAATTTGGGCTATCATTAACATATAATGGACAAGCATGTTTTTCTCAGCATCTTCTCCAAAAATTTGACATAGTGTCCAGTACATACCCTTAGCTCTCAAGGTAAATAAATTTAGGGAAAATGGATCCATTATGCTAGGGCCTACAACTGTTAATCCTCCTATTTTGACAAAAAATTCTCTCAATGGGCCACTCCTAAGATGATCTCTTTGGGCATTGTAAACTTAGGTTAATGACTCAAAATCAATAGGCTCAAGGTAGCTAGAAGCTTCACTAAGCTTGAAGACATTCCTAAATTCATCATCTTTGATTTTGACAAGGGTCGATCCCTTTATGTTTCTAATGCATCTAGCAGCAGGGTCATAATTCTACGCAATTAGGGTCAACAGATCTACATCCATGAAAACACCTGGGACCACAAGCTTCCCTACATCTAAATTCCAGATACTATTCATAGGGGAAGGGGCATGTCTTTGACCAAAACCCACTTTAAACAAATTGAGACTGGATATCCCTATTTCAGGGTCCCTCAACCAATTTCCTTTATCATATAAACCATCCCCAATTTTCAAACGGGGGTTTTTTGGCACTAACTCCTTGGCCCTAGCCCCGACATTGGTCGACATGGTTAACTACTCAAGAAAGTCATCACAAATATTTCGGTCCTGGTAATTTACCTTTCCTGTTAATTCTCTTCTAGGTCCCATTTTAGGAGTATGCAACTAAGCCAATCATCAATCAAAGCAATTTTCTAATAGGACAAGACCACAATTCAACAATCTTTAAGCAATGGGTAAACAAAGAGCAAGAGAACCTGATTTCATTTTGTAAACTTCTACTCTGCACCAGCTCTCTCTGCAACTTCTTCTATGAAATGATACCCTTGTTCAATTGATGAGGGGATATATATGGAAATTTGGCTCCTTAACTGTGACATTAACACTGCACACTTCGGCCATCCCTTCAGAATTGAATTCATGAAAGAATTCAAAAATTTGGCTCCAACGGATCAAAACTGCTCTGAGTATTTTTCATTTTGCTCTTTTGCCATTTCACAGAGTGTAAAGCTCTTGCATGTTCATCGAGCGAAAAGATGCCAACCATTGGATCAGATAGAACTTGCACCACTTTTACCCTTTTGACTCTTCCTTGCTTGGCAACAGGCTAAAAATCCTTTTTCTATTTCGCGATGGGTAACCATCTTTCATCTTGACCTCATGAAGCTACGCTAGCTATCCAATCAACTGAAACTTGATCGATCTTTACATTGTCCTAACCTGGTAGTTTATATCACTAACTGCATTCAAAATGGTTAACGCTAACCGTTTTCTCTATTTCATGAACGGTAACCATCATGCATTTAAAGTTTGCAAAATAATGCCCATCATTAGATCCTTCTTGAGATGCCCTTCCTTTAACAATATGTTAGAATTGACAGATGTGGGACCTCTGAATCAGCACCATTCACTTTAGCATTCGATCCCTCTTGAACTAACGTGTCAACTTCCTACTCGCTGAAAGACTTCAGTGAGATCCACTTCTAAAATGCCACCTATGCCTGATAGGTCACCTCTTTGTCTTCAGTTTAGATCATTCTATTTGTTGGGCCCACCACTTGGTCACCAAGTTTGTTCTTTGTTTTACGTGATCCGGAGGACACGTGTAACCTTTTGATTTGTGATCCCTATCTCCTGGACTGCTCACTTGGAATGCCATGTCATTTCGCCACTTCGCGAAAACTAACTCTCGAGCATCTTTGGGTTGCGAATCAATGCAGGCCATTGATTATTCTCTGAACCACTCACTCTTTACTCGTTAGAAAACTCGCTGGCTTCTGGGACCCGCCACAACCTTTCACTATTTTGCAGTAGTTAAAACACGTGTGCTTTGATCTCACAAAATAACGAGGGCCATCCGATCAGATAGAACATGATTGGTCTTTAATCTTCAGATGAAGCTTGGATGTTGGGCCCACCAAACCCTTTCTCTATTTCGCAGAAGGGTAAAACTCGGTTATCTTTATCTTGTGAAACAATACAGGGCATTAGATCTCAGGGACTTGCACTGCTGTTACTCTTTCTACTAACCACTGCACCTGGGCCCACCATCTTTTTGCCATTTCACAACTTGTAGACCACGAGCATCTTTAGGTTGCGAATCAATGCGGGTCGTTGATCTCTTTCCAAACCGATTGCCCTTTAGCCAAAAAGAAGTCCTCATCACTGGCTCCCACCAAACCTTTTTGCTACTTCACGATAGATAAGTTTCGGGCATGTTGAGTTCATGAATCCACACGGGCCATCTGATTGACTAAGAGTTGCATGATAATTACAAGGCCCGACGGTCATTAGAAAAGGCAATTTAAAGGTGAATAAAAATTAAAACATTTAAAAGGACCACCTAGGCAAAAAACAACGGGGGGAACACTTTGCATGACAAAAGGACCCATTACTTAAGTGAATAAAGTAACACGGAAATAGAATTATAAGGGTTTTTTCTAAGACATTTTGAAAGTGATTAAACCTAAACCCTAAATCCTCTTTAGGACCCAAAGCAATAGAAGTCACAAGGCCATACCAGACCCACAAATTTCATAGACTTAGATAATTATGGAAAAGAATACCCATTTTTTAAACAGTGATAACAGTAACCTCTGAACCTTTATCTCTTCCCTCAAAAATGAAACTTGCCATTTGAATTCCTTTCTCATATTGATTAGCTTAATAATATTTGTTCAATGTTTTTTATCATTAAAAGATTACCTTCCTTTTAGATAATTTAGTTAGATTCTTATTATGTTGAAGAACATTTAGTTAGTTTTCTCCTTCAACTAAAGTAGTTATGTTTTATTTTGAAATGCTCAATTTTTTATCTTAATATAGATCACAAATTATTTTCTTTAAGTATAGAATTAATGGAATATTACATATGGTATCAGAGCAACCAAGTTTGACATTGAACCTCAAGCTTTCCACCTATAAACAAAACTATATACATAAGCAGGCGCACCATGGTTGAGATAATATGCATGCGCACTATATACAAAATTATATTCGCAAGTAAATCTTTTATTCAAATCCACAATATGAAACACAGAGTTTTACTGGAAGAACACAAGTAACCTTATCTCCTTTAGATAATATCACAAGCAACTACCGACAGAAAGATGTAGTAATCCACAACATATACACAAAGGAAAGATGACTGATTATATTATGTATGTTCACAAAATGGTACAATAGTAAGCCTAAGGCTATATTCTACTTCTTCTCTAATGATCCTTATTGTTACAAAAATTCCCTCATTTATATGAGGGTATACATTGTCACCAAGCATCATGGCTTTTCAGCACATAACTATTAATTAGCACTTTTGTTAACAAACTGGAAGATAAACAAGTTCAACATTCCTATGTGTTCAATGTACTTATCATCTTTATACATTAGAATGTCATTGTTTAGTGTCCTCATGTCGCTTTCTGTCTGGAAATGATTGGATAGAATATTGTTAACACAAAGTGACAAATCTTTGTCCCAATCCAACTCTGTTACTGCTTTATTCTTCTCATCACTGAACTCTTGTTTCCTCTGTTCCAATGATACTAACTCACCATTACTATAAAAAGAGGGCACCCTAGGGGTATTCCCATCATCTAGCCTCTGATGCTCTTTCCTTAATTGATTTGCCAATTCATCATGGGACTTCAAGTGAGCCTCGACTTCAATTTTCTCACCTAGATTCATCAGACTGTTGTCATTCATCAAGCCTTCCAACCGAGACCTGAGCCTTTCATGCTCTTTCACAGTTTTGACTGTTTCAGTGTATGTCTTCCAATAGATTTCTGCAACCTGCATCATACTTTTGAATCTATGGTCAACGACCCTGAGAACTAACTTATCTATTTTTTTCTATTCCTTTTTTAGTTTCCGAGATGTCTTTTTGGCCCTATTCCTCCAATACATAGCATCTGTCAAGGAATCCATGGCATCTCTGTCAACACTGTATGTCATCCCTATTTGACTGGTACCTGTATTAGTCTGAAGCAATCTTGCTTGCAGCCTCTATTTTTCTTCATCGGTTTTCTCATATAGGCTTTTGTATGCATAATTTTCTCGGACCAGAAACTCTATCTAATCTTGGTTCAGTTTAGCGACATCCAAATTTAGTTTGGCAATTGTTCTAGGGTTAGTCTTTCCAACTTGCTGCACCATCAAATGTCCAAAAACTTCTTTTGTATCAACCAATATAGGTCTTTTATCTTTGGGATAGATAGCCCACTATAGAAGAGCCTTCTGATCTGGATCATATCCTGATCCTCTAAAGAGTTTATCAATCTCTTTTGGCATCATTTGCCTACTTGGGTCCTATTTCTTGAGGAATTCATCAAACAACAAGGCAGAGTTCATGTCCCATCTAGAGTATAATAGGACACCAGCTTCCTTAAGCAATAGTCTTCCCTTCTGAGGTGTCATTTCTCTCATCACAAGATCCATCTCCTCTTGTAACTTTTAAAGCTACTGCTCTTCTTCACTATTTCTCATGTTATTCCTAATTTGAGATCCTTTATGTTGATAGAGGAATATGGTGAACTCCTTGGAAGTAATGAAGTCACTATTAGCAATGAAATCCTCATGCTCCAGGAATTTGATGTCAGCCACTTCTCGGACATTCAGTTGTCCTGTTGCCAAGTCTATCAGTGTATCCTCTACATAACTAGGGGGTAATCCTCTGCATAACCAGGGGGTAATCCTCTCGAGGAGTGAATGGAACAATGCCAGATGTGGAAGTAGGAGACATATGAGCCAAAGGCTCTATATTCCTAATAGTATCAATGTAATCCCTAAAAACATGAGGTGGGACTCCCTCAAGTATTTCCAATTCATGCTCCACAAGTTTGTTTCCCAACTCCAAGGGGTCTTCAATCTTTTGTAGCACGTTCTCATCCATTTTCCTTCTATAAAGCTTCCATTTATAAACCTGCATTGCTTTCTCAAACTTTATTCGCTTCACTCTAGCCTCTTCTCTGCCAATTTTCTTAATGAGGTCATCCGATAGGTAAGATTTATGCTCTCCAACCTTCATCTTTTGTGATGACCGAGCTATCCTTATGTATCCTTCAGGATCAAAATTGGGCCTTGGATCCCCCATAGCCATGCCATAATAATCCAATTCTGTCTACAACAAGCCATAACTCTTTGAACTTTTCACAATAAAATCTGAAAATACTAACAACCCAGGTACAATTGATTGTTTTCCCTAACAGAGTGGCTTGTCTAGAAATTGTGAGGCAATCATCAATAGTAAGTATGGTCTCCCTTCAAACCCGTATACCCTGACTTGTGTGCAGTCTAAAAAACAATACCAATCTCCCCAATTGTGTTCAATTGAGGGATCTTCAGTGAAATCTTTTGGTCTTAGGAATCTTTGAACCTCTGGTGCAAGGGCATGCTCGCACGAGCATCCCAACAGTCTATATAATGGCTTGACAAAGAACTCCTCAGAACGCCAATATTGATTATTCACATACCTCTGGTCCCATGAAGAAACCCATAGTTACACTGGTTTTCTCATTCCAGCATTGTCATATGTCCTAACACATAACTCTTCTGGCCATAACCCTTAATCTTGGCCCACATACAATAGCATATGCATAAGTAAGGAATAATGCTTGAAATGAACATTGATGACATCCCCCTTTAACTTTTCTAACCCATGATTCAAAACCTCAACCAAATAAGTAGAAAAATCAAAGAAGCGGGGGTCCTTAGACTACAAATCGACACAAATGACCATGGCTGTAATATCCATCAAAGGATGGGCTTTTATCCCTAGCACTACTTGGGCAACATAGTAATAGGTATACTTGAAATATGGATGGAAAGAGTTGACATCATAGGGAGCTTTGTCATCCTGACCTAGTGGCACTAAGGACCTTGCATTCCTAGGTCTATTTATAGGGAGTCTCCATGTTTTGTAAATGTGCTCTAGGTTAAAATATTCACTTGTTAATTTTTGAGGTCAATCAATTCTTCAAATCCCCAATCCAACTCGAACATGGTGTCAATAACCTCCTTTGTGATTGCAATAATTGGCTCACCCATGTAGTTATATATGGTCCTGGTTTTAGGGTCATAATTGTCTGCCAATGCCTTCATGAGCTCCACATTCATGAATACATTAGCCACAGCTAACCTTCCTAAGTTCAATCGCCATAAAATGTTGATAGGTTGACGGGCAACTCTTCTGTTGTACCCATATATGAATAATTCATACCCTCTCAACTCTATCCATATGTCTCCAAGATCCTCAAACTTGTCCTCTAGGCCTTCCTCATCAGCTCTAATCTTCTTGGACCTCAAACTAGATGATGGGCATAGGTCAATCAGGTCCTGGGCCAAATAACGCCCTTCCCTTTTCTATCTTTTAGGTTTTTCTTCTGCAGCGATAGGTTCTTTTCCCTTTCTGGTCTTATTAGTTTTAGATGATGATTCCATTTGAATTTTGAAAAAAGAGGTCTGTGTGCAAACAACTTACTTGGAATTACTAAGCTTTATCTGTGAATTCATCCAATTCCTGCCTTCAGTTTGTCACCTATGAACTCCTTAATGTTGTGTCCTTTGATGGTTGATCCACTACTTATGGCGTATTTAATCAGTTAGTAATGGCGCTTTGGACAACGGTCACTCAAGCACACATTTGAATTTAATGGTGATGTGACCTTCCCTGGGATTTGTTTATGATTTTTGTGGCAATCAATAATCATTTCGATGAGGATATGTCTTTCGATCATTTGTTTCTTTAGTCCATCGATCTCTTTGTTTCTATCGACAATACTTTTGTTTCAAATATTACTTTGATCAAGTATTTTTTCCCTTCATTGAAATACTATATTTGATCAGTATGGCTGTCTCCTCATCAAAACATATCTGATATCCATTGGGTCTTATGCCGAAGAAACCTTGGGCTTCGATGTCCTCCTTTATTTTTCCATCAAAATACTTCTTTCATCAATATCACTATGCCCCATCGATGAATGAGTCTCTTATCTCACTGAAGCTTTTCTTTATTTTCCCTTATTGTTCTTCACCGATAAAGTTACATTGGCAAAACCACGCATATCAAGAATATGACTTTTAACCTCCTCAAAACCTATATCCTCATCGATATATTTTATTGATGTAGCTTCCTTTTGTCTGATCGATGTTATTCTTTCGATGAAAATGCTCCTTTAGATGGGTCCTTTTTATGTTGCATCGATAGTATTATTTCCTCGAGAACTTTTCCCATTGATGAAGACCCTCTCTGCTTTCTTTGATATCTTTAGTCGATGAAGTTTAACCTCCTCGAAACCTATATCCTCATCGATATCTTTTATCGATGTAGCTTCTTTTTTTCTGATCGATATTATTCTTTCGATGAAAACGCTCCTTTCGATGGGTCCTTTTTATGTTGCACCGATAGTATTATTTCCTCGAGAACTTTTCCTGTCGATGAAGACCCTCTCTGATTTCTTTGATATCTTTTGTCAATGAAGTTATTATCTTCGGTGAGTCCTTTCGGTGTTTCCTTCCTTTGATGGCTCTTTTATATTGATGATAATTATTATTTTTTTTTATAAAAATGATCATCGTCAAAATTATGATGAATACCAAGCTTTCGACTGACGACTTCTTTGACCGTCGGCAGAGTCCATTGGATTGTTGAATTTTTGATGGGCATGGCATCATCGACCAATCTGATGCCAAGTTTTTGATAGTGGATTTTGTCAACACTCCGACGAAAATTCATCGAAAATCCAACAAATGGCCATCGGAAATCAGCTCCGAATGTACTAGTGCATGATGGGTTATCAACTACCATGAAATCGGTAGAAAATGAATGATGGAGAACATCTTGAGATTGGTTCAAGATTATTACATTTAGTGCAATGCGCTCAATTATCAGGATTGAACTATTTGAATTGCTTAACCTAATAGGTTTAGGGTTTAGGGTTTATGCTACCGACCTATTCCTATAAGGTCAATGTTGTGTTTCTTTTTGAGGTTGTTGGAAAAAGTTGTGCGTGTGTATCCAAGATAAGAGATATGTGATTCTTGCCAGACCAGAGGAGAGAAGTGATACCTGCAGAGTGTAAGTGCAGAAGGTGAAGAGGAGCTAAAGCGGATCTGCATTGGCATTAAGTGCTGTTACCAGATCATTGTAATACCTGTTGATCTCTAACCACTTCAATAGTTGGGAAATCCCTTAATAGGGTATTTTTAACCAACTTACTGTAAATCCTTTAACATGGTGATTCAAACCATTGAGTTCTTGAAATCCTCTAAGAAGGTAACCTTTAACAGGGTTTAACCCTTAACCGGGTATTCTAGCCATCCCTTAACCGAGTAATCCCTAACATGATCGGTTCCTAATAGAACCTATTGTATTAGTCTTTAACCGGACAAGGCTCCTAATAGAGTGGATTTCTAAAGAGTTCAAAAATAGCTTGTGGGTATTCATCCCCACCGTGGTTTTTCCTAGTTGGGTTTCCACATGAAAAATCTATGTGTCATGTGTGGTGTTATTCATTTGATGATTTAAGTGATTTGTGTGTGAAGGTAAATCATGTTGATCTAGCTATTTATATATCTTTGATGATACATTACCTATTCATGCACTAGGGTGAAATGGAAATGAAGTATTAGATTGTATGAAAAGATAAGTGTCAACCAGTTTATGCTTGTCTCAGTTATTCTGGGTTTTGCAAGTTGTACTCTATTTGAAACCGGTGTTACTGTTTGTCTGGGAAAGCACAGTGTCTGCTAACAAACCGGTTTAGGATTGAGTTTTTATCTATACTGATTGATCCCCCCCTCTCAGTACCAGTTTGGTACTATCCATTCATCATTGAGTTATCATATTACATGAACTGAAAAAATAGCATCTGCTAATGCCCGATGACAGTTCCAGTTAATCTCATTGATCTCCTCTATAACAATCTCTGCTCAATACACCATACCAAAGGATAAATTAACTTATTCTCACATACACAATTCTTTGATAATGCAGACACCATATCGACACCCAAATTACATTTATCTAACACCTATTTATACAATTCATCAACCTTGACTACAAGGTCGACCAAAACATCAACCTTCTATTACAAAATTATATCACACGATATATAAATAAACCACCAGGCCAATACAATTCCATAGATGGCATAGCATGGACCTAAACCAAACCCTTGAACACGCATCACTACCAAAAATCTCATCAAGATCAACCACAACACATTACACGACCAAAAATACTGCATAAGATGAAGAATATCACTAGATCAACAAAACCACCAATACAACACATAGGGAACAATGTAGACTGAAAAAACAAATAGGACATGATTAGGAAACACCTACAAGCACATTAGAATCATCTGTAATAGCTGCACCAACACCACTTATTCAAATCTTCATCGATCAATACGCTAACTCTTAACAACAACAAATCAGACTAGAAAGATGAGTTGTGGAGGAAAAAATCATGAACCATCTGAAATGTAGATACATATGACATTCAAAACACTCTCTCAAATCCACAACCAAAGATATGTTCATATTGGAGCACATCTGATCAAATACCTGAATATTGCAACACTGAACACAAAAGAACAATTTTCAAACCAGAATCCACAACTCAACCAAATCACCACATAACATACTGGAATCAATAAAGAATGAAGTATAGACACTAGAGATACTTCATACTGAACCACAAATCCTAAAATCAATTCTCTACAATCACCAGAACATAGGAACAACTCTCTACAACACCAGAACACAAGAATATGTTGACATCAATGACAACAACATATCTTAGAAGCAACAATATCCAACAATCTCTCCCTTTGGCATTGATGGCAACATATGGATGTGAAAAATAGTCAATGCAAAGGAATAGATCAACACCCAACAATCTGCAACAAACTCCCCCTAAGATCATGCACACAAAGCTCTAGAGATAAGGCAGTTTTTCACATGCTTCTCTCCCTCTTTGAAAATAATGCCAAAGATAGAATACAAATCATGCTTCTCTCCCAAAAAATCACCTTGTAAGAAGGCCAATTTATCCCCCTTAGGATAAATTCACAATTGATTAGTTGAATCAGACACTGACTACTCCAATTGAGTAGCAGCACCAAGTCATCAACTCGGATAAAGAGATAAGTCTCTGAAATCCATCAGATTGATGCAACTCCATGCATATAGTTCTCATTAGGAGGGGCAGAGACCCCTAACTTGTCTCTCAAATAGAATAATGTATCTACAAGAAAAGTTTTAGTGAAAATATATGCAATATGATCCTTTGTAGATACATATTCCAATCTGACTTAATTAACACATGCTTTGTTTTAGAATCCAATACACAATTCTTGGAAATATTGATGGAAATTGAATTATCACAATAAATAATAGTAGGCTCATCATAAATCACTCGGATATCCTTCAACATCTACTTCATCCAAACTACCTAAGTAGAGTTGCTAGCAACAACAATGTATTCAACTTCAACAGTAGATACAGATACAACATCTTGCTTTTTATTGGACCATGAAACAAACTTCTTCCCCCCAAAAAATGATCCACCAGTAGTGCTCTTCATTCATCAACATCACATGTCCAATCAACATCAATATAGGCACATAGTAGGAAATCATCATTTTTTGAAAGCCACAAACCATAGTCAACAGTCCCCTTCAAGTATCTGAAAATCCTCTTTAAAACAATAACATGAGTCTCTTTAGGATGAGCTTGATATCTAGCACAAAGATAGACAACGTGCATAATATCTGGTCTAGTTTGAGTTAAATACAACAATCCACTAGCCATAAATCTATACAAAGTCTGATTAACTTTTTGAGACTCATCATTCTTAGACAACTTGCATCTAGTCACCATAGGAGTTCCAACAATTTTAGAATCAGCTAACCCAAACTTCTTCAATAGTTCCTTCACATACTTAGATTGAGAAATAAAAATACCTTTACTAGTCTAAGTAATCTGCAATCCTAAGAAGAATTTCATTTCACCTATCAAAGACATCTCAAATTCCTTTTGCATATCATCAGCAAACTTCATACTCAAATCATCATCTCCTCCAAAAATGATATCAACAACAAAGACTTCAACAATCAAAATGTTATCATTATCAACCTTAAGTATAAATTTCTATCAGTAGTGCCTTTACACAATCCCAACTTCAACAAGTACTTATCCAACCTAAAATACCGAGCTCTAGGGGCTTTCTTAAGTGCATACAATGCTTTCTTTAATTTGCATACCATATCTCCTTCATCTGATAAAGAAAATCCATCTGGTTTCATAATGTAGACTTCTTCTTCCAAATCACCATTCAAAAAGGCCGATTTGACATCCATATGATATACCTTAAAATTCTTGTAAGTAGCATATGCAAGAAATAATCCAAAAGCATCAATTCTATCTATCGGAGCAAAAGGCTCCTCATAGTCAATTCCTTCCATCTGAGGACTGTTAGGTCCCAAAGACAACTGAGAGGGGGGGGAGGGGGGGTGAATCAGTTGTCAAATAAATTCAAACCAAAAGCAACTTAACCAACCTTAATGCTTAATACCAATAAACCAAACTTTATGTCGGTAGACAGTTTATCAGTTAATTACAGTACCAATAAAGATTAATGTATGAAACAGAAAGACAATAACATCCACAACACAAACACTAATATTTGTACGTGGAAACCCTATAAGGGGAAAAAACCATGGTGGTAAACCTTACCCACAATCAGATGATACTACTGCAGATAGTATGTATATACAAATGGGGTCTACACATGCAGAAAGGCCAAGCGCCTAGAGCTCACTGCTCAAACACAAATAGGAGTCACACTGACTACAATTGGATGGTTAAATCCAATAATGATGTACTACTCAAAATAGCATCTTCATATGCTTGATTCAGTACTGGTGTAGTTCTAATTGTCTTTACAAAAATCTTGCTTCACCTTCAAATGATGTCTGTGTGTATAGCTCTGCTTATTCTCACATATACCTTCTTCCAATTCCTTATCTTAATTGCATATTGATCTTACAAATAAGATCTTACATATATACCATAACCTAAGACCAATTTTAGTAGGTCAGCTCTAAAAGATATTAGAATAAAATAATTACAAGTAAATCAATAACTGATGCACTATCCGATTCAACATGTTGGCTTAATGCATTTAAAATAACAACAAAATCATCTCCAAAGCATGTCGTGCTGATCTGGAATAGATAAGCCTGCCGGTGTTTATTCTGGACCTATTTGCCGGTAATAACAAATATGAAAATACGAATATGCCAATGAACAAATCTCTAAGACAAAGTGTCCAAATGATGTCTTTGATATAACCAAGTATTTTCCATGTCATTCCAAGTGTTGGTGAACAATATATCCTATCGGTGTACTAGATACCGGTGACTGTGCATAAGTCACTTGCTTGTCGGTGAATATTGTTGATCCTCCAAAGTGCCAAAGTTGATAAGTGTTATAGGTGTTGACATCAATGACAAAACCATACCAAAATACCAACAATCTCCCCCTTTGGCATTAATGGCAACACAAGATGGAAAAACCATCAAAGTGCCAAAATAGAAATGCCAAAAACCAAAAGAGATCATAACCAGAATTCAAAATTCAGATACAGAGAGTAATCAATCTCCCCCAAAGTAACAATCTCTCCCCCTGAGAGTAACATGTGTTTTCCTTGTGTTTTTCCATATTAATCTCTCCCCCTTTGACATCAAATGCTAAAGCCAATACAAAATACCAACCAATTCAGTATGCCAACTACTCCCCCTGAGAAGTAGCTCTCCTCATCAAAGCCGGAATAAAAGATTTCTCTGTTAGTTTTGTCGGTTGATGACAAACATCAACTATCTAAGTCTCTACCGGTGGGGGTATGACCCCAAGCTGGTCTCTGAGATATTCAAACATTTCCTTGGGCAAAGGCTTAGTGAAAATATCTGCAATCTGCTCTTTAGTATTCACATAAACTAGTTTTACTTCTTTTGCTTCAACATTCTCTTTCAGAAAATTCAATTTGATAGAAACATTTTTAGTTTTAGAATGTAGTACCGGATTCTTAGATATATCAATTGCTTCAGTGTTATCACAATAGATGGTTATAGGTTCCTTGCATTTTACCTTTATGTCCTTCAACATTTGTTTAAGCCATAATACCTGTGTATAGTTAGTTGCTGCTGCAACATATTCTGATTCTATTGTTGATAAAGATGTACAACTTTGTTTCTTACTCAACTAAGAAATTAATCCGCTTCCAAGAAAAAATGCTCTGCCAGTGGTGTTTTTTCTATCATCCACATCTCCTGCCCAATTTGCATATGTGTATGCACATAGTTCAAAGTTTTCATCTCTAGGATACCATAAACCAAGATTTGTAGTGCCTTGTAAGTACTGAAAAATTCTTTTTACTGCTGATTCATGATTTTCTCTTGGATTACTCTGAAATCTTGAAACAATACATACTGCATTCATAATATCAGGTCTTGTTTGTGTAAAATATAGTAGGCCTCCTAACATAGACATGTACCTAGTTTGATTAACAGGTGTTGATCCATCCCTTAGTGATAATTTGTCATTTGTAGTCATAGGTGTGCTTATCGGTTTAGAGTTCTCCATCCCAAATTTCTTTAGTAACTCCTTCAAGTACTTGGATTGACTTAAGAATATACCTTTATCAGTCTTTCAAATCTACAATCATAAATTTTTTTTTATCTCTCCAATCATAGACATTTCAAATTCATGTTGCATTTCAATAGAAAAGTCTTTACATAATCCATCTTCTCCTCCAAAGATTATATCATCAACAAAAACTTCTATAACCAAGATTTCATCATTAGTCACTTTATAGTATAATTTGTTGTCAACATTACCTTTAGAAAAATCAATCTTCAAAAGATATTTATCCAATCTCGCATACCAAGCTCTTGGAGCTTTCTTCAACCCATACAAAGTTTTCCTTAACCTGCAAACCATATCTTTATTATCTGTCAAAGAAAATCCATCAGGTTGATTAATGTAAACTTCTTCTTCAAGATCTCCATTCAAAAATATATATTTAATATCCATTTGATATACTTTGTAGTTCTTGTGTGCTACAAAAGCCAAGAATAATCTGACTGCCTCAATTCTAGCTACTGGTGCAAAGGTTTCATTATAATCAATTCCTTCTTTCTGAGAATATCCCTTACACACTAGTCTTGTTTTATTTCTAATTACCTTCCCATCTTCATTAAGTTTGTTTATGAATACCTATTTTGTTCCAATTACATTTTTGTCTTTAGGCCAGGGAACTAATGTCCATGTGTTATTCTTCTCAATTTGTTCTAGTTCCTCTTCCATAGCTTTAATCCAGTGCTCATCTTCACATGCCTCATTAATTGATGATGGTTCAATTTGAGAAATAAGACATACCTCTTCATTTTCCAGTCTTCCTCTTGTCATAACTACTTGATACTTGTTCCCAATTATCTGATTTTTAGAGTGGTTCAATCTTACATACTGGGGTGTCTTCATCTACTATTGTTCCTTAGTTACAGTGGAATTTTCAGATGATACCGATGTAACTGTATCTTCATTCTATACTAATGGATTCAATGTAGGTTCATTTGTTAGTATCTCTATTGCCAGCTCAGAGTCTATATACCTTGAAGTTCCTCTAAACTATTCATCAATCTTCACATTTGTACTCTCAACAATTTTATGCAATCTCTTATTAAAACATCTATATGCTTTTCTCTTAGATGAATAACCAAGAAATATTCCTTCATCACTTCTAGGATCAAATTTGCCAATATACTCATCTCTTCTAATATAGCATTTACTTCCAAATATTATAAAATATTTAAGAGTAGGAGTAATTCCAAACCATGGTTCATGAGGGGTCTTACCAGTTTCTCCTTTGATGTGAACTTTGTTGAATGTATAGACCGCTGTTCTTACTGCCTCTCTCCAATATACATGTGGTAGATTTTCTTTAGATAACATACTTCTAGCTGCATCCAAGATAGTTTTATTTTTCTTTTCTACAACTCCATTCTGTTGTGGTGTCTGGGGTGTTGATATTTGTCTTTTGATTCCATTCACTTCACAAAATGTATTAAATTCCTTAGATGTAAATTCACCTCCTTGATCTGATCTCAGACATTTGATTTTCTTACCAGTTTCATTTTCTACCATCATCTTGAATAGTTTGAACTTCCCAAGTGCTTCTGATTTTTCTCTAAGAAAAGTAACCCAACACATTCTAGAATAGTCATCAATGATTAGCATGAAATATCTATCACCTTGTAAGCTTTTAGTTCTAGCTAGACCACATAAATCAGTGTGAATTAAGTCAAGAGCATTATTGGATTTTTTTGGAATACTTTTAAAAGATGCTCTAACTTGTTTTCCAAATTGACATTCCTTACATACTGGATTGTGAGGCTTAACAATCTTAGGTAAGTCTCTAACTGCCTTAGTAGTACTGATTTTTACCATGCAATCAAAATTTGCATGACAGAGTCTCTTATGCTATAGCCAACTTTCATCAATATGTGCAATCAAGCATGTCTTTTCACTGTTATTCAAATGAAAGATATTACCTCTAGTTTGATTACTGATTGCAAATTCTAAACTAGTTCTATTCATAATTTTGCATTTACCATTCTTGAATTGTAACAGAAATCCTTTCTCAACTAATGTACCAACACTCAAAAGATTATGCTTTAAACCTTCTACATAGTAAACATTGTTAGTATTATGCTTACCATCCAGAGATATAGTACCTTTTCCTTTGATCAAACAAGCTTTATCATCTCCAAATCTTACCAAACCTCCATTATATTCCTGAAAGTTCAAGAATTTACCTTTACCACCAGTCATATTATGTGAACATCCTGAATCAATGATCCATTCATCCTTAACTTCAACTTTAGCTGCCAGGGCCTACTCTACCGATTGAATAGTAGGTGTCAGTTGATCTTTCATTATAGCAACAAAAACCCATCCATTGTCTATCGGATCTTCATTAGAATCATCAGTGACTCCTTCATTAGCAAGATAACAAGATTTATCTTTATTCTTCTTAAATTTGTATCTCTGATATTCAAGGTTAGGCTTGTATGTTCTTCTAGCTTCTTCTCTTAGTCTAGCATGTCTATCACAGCATCTTGAAGCCATATGACCAATCTTATTACAGTTAAAACATTTAAAGTGTGCTTTACCTTCATACTTACTTCCAACTGGACCTTTAGGCATTTTCCTTGCAAATAGTGCTTCAAGTTCTTCAAGTTCTTCATTTTCTCTCCTGCTTTCCTCAAGTTCTCTTGCATAAAAGGCTTTCCAATCAGATTTTGTCAAAAGATGGTGCAGATGATGTTGATGCCTTAAAAGATAAATCTATCTTTATAGTAGCAACAAGACCAAATTCCTCAATTTCAAAAGCTGATAGTTTTCCAATCAATGTATCCCTAGTTACTGATGTATTAGGAATTGTTCTCAACTCATTTATGGTAGTAACTTTCATTTTATATGCCAGTGGCAATCCTCTTAAAACTTTTGAAACAATTTCATCTTCACTTAAGGTTCCTCCACAATATTTAATACCCAAAACAATTTCATTTACTCTTTCCATAAAAGCAAAAATCCTTTCATCTTCTTCCATTTTCAGATTTCATACCTGACCTAGAAGCTTTCAAGTTTTGCAATTTTGACTATGGAATCTCCTTCATTCAATGTTTCCAAATGATCCCAAATAGCTTTAGTAGTAGACCTATCTGATAATCCCATGATTTCCTGATCTGATAATGCGCTCAAAAGTGCTTCTCTTGCTTTGCAAACATTTTCTTCATCTTTTCCTAAGGTAGGTGGATTAGGCTGACTTTGAGTAGGAGCAATATAGCCATTCTTTGTAACATCACAGATGTCCTTTCCAATGCAATTTAGATGTGTCTCCATTCTGATCTTCCATATACCATAGTTGGTTCCATCAAGTTGAAATAGTTAGTAGACATTGCATCTCCTCAAGTTGTTAAACTTTTGCACAAAGAGGACTAGGCTCTGATACCAATTATTAGGTCCTGGAGACAATTGAGAGGGGGAGGTGGTGAATGAGTTGTCAAATAAATTCAAACCAAAAACAAATTAACCAACCTTAATGCTTAATATTGCTAAACCAAACTTTATGTCGGTAGATAGTTTATCAGTTAATTACAGCATCGGTAAAGATTAATGTATGGAACAAAAAGACAATAACATCCACAACACATAACACCAATATTTGTAGATGGAAACCCTGTAAGGGGAAAAACCATGGTGGGAAACCTTACCCACAATCAGATGATACTACTGCAGATAGTATGTGTATACAAATGGGGTCTGCACATGCAGAAAGGCCAAGCACCTAGAGCACACTGCTTAAACACAAATAGGAGTCACACTGACTACAATTGGATGGTTAAATCCAATAATGATGCACTGCTCAAAATAGCATCTTCATATGCTGGATTCAGTACTGGTGTAGTTTTGATTGTCTTAACAAAAATCTTGCTTCACCTTCAAATGATGTCTGCATGTATAGCTTTGCTTATTCTCGCATATACCTTCTTCCAATTCCTTATCTTAATTGCATATTGATCTTACAAATAAGATCTTACATATATACCATAACCTAAGACCAATTTTAGTAGGTCAGCTCTAAAAGATATTACAATAAAATAATTACAAGTAAATCAATAACCGATGCAATATCCAATTTAACATGTCAGCTTAATGCATTTACAATAACAACAAAATCATCTCCAAAGCATGTCGTGCTGATTTGGAATAGATAAGCCCACCAGTGCTTATTCTGGACCTGTTTGCCGGTAACAACAAATATGCAAATACGAATATGCCAATGAACAAATCTCCAAGGCAAAGTGTCCAAATGATGTCTTCAACATAACCAAGTGTTTTCCATGTCATTCCAAGTGCTAGTGAACAATATATCCTGTCGGTGTACCAGATACTGGTGACTGTGCATAAGTCGCTTGCTAGTGAACATTGTTGATCCTCCAAAGTGCCAGAGTTGATAAGTGTTATAGGTGTTGACATCAATGACAAAACCATACCAAAATACCAACAAGGACACCCTTTACATACCAATCTTTCTTTGTTTCTGACAACTTCACTGGGTTCATTCAGTTTATTTTGAAACACCCATTTAGTGCCAATTACATTCTTATCTTTAGGTCTCGGCACAAGCTCCCATGTCTTATTCTTCTCAATCTGATTAAGCTCTTCTTCCATTGCTTTTATCCAATTCTCACCTTTACATGCTTTTGCAACATCTTTAGGCTCAACATTTGAAATCAAACATATCTCTTCAACAACAACCCTTCTCCTAGTCATCACACCTTTAATATTCTTATCACCAATAATCTAATTTTTTTAATGATTCAACCTTACATACCTCAAAATCTTCTAATTATTTTGATTCTCAGTCTCTTGCACTTACTCACTAGTAGAGACAATATTAGGACTGATTGTCTCCACCGGATCATTCTGCTTTAGGATCTCAGTCTGCATAGGCTTTGAAATGACATCTTTATCATAAAAATCATATCCGCATGATCTGTTCTTCTTTCCAAGACATTTTTCTACCTTCACATTTGCACTCTCCACTATCTTTCTTAGTCTCTTATTGTAACACTGGTAGGCCTTTCTCTTAGTAGAATATCTGAAGAATATTATTTCATTACATCTTGCATCAAACTTTCCTATATGCTCATCTTTTTCGATATCACATTTACTTCCAAAAACTCTGAAATATCTAACTATAGGAACATGACCAAACCATAAATCATAAGAAGTCTTACCAGAATGACCTTTTATATGCACTCGGTTGAATGTGTAAACAACAATGCTAATAGCTTCTCACCAAAAAGTTTGTGTAAAATTTCCTTCAATCAACATAGTCCTAGCAGCATCCAAAATAGTTTTGTTCTTTCTTACAACAACTCCATTATACTAGGGGATTCTAAGAGCAGATAAATTTATTCTAATTCCATTCCTCTCACAAAATATATCAAACTCTCCTGATGTAAATTTTCCTCCTCTGTCAGATCTTAGGCACTTTAGCTTCAACCCAGTCTCAATCTCCACTCTAGCTTTGAATATTTTGAATTTCTCCAATGCTTCTGATTTCTCCCTTAGAAAGGTAACCCACATCATCCTTGAATAATCATCAATCAACAACATGAAATATATTTCACCCTCCATGCTTCTCACTTTAGTTCAACCACATAAGTCATTATGCACTAGATCTAACAATCCATTAGATGAATACAACTTACTCTTAAATGAAGTTCTTGTTTTCTTTCCCATCTGATATTCCTTATATGCCAAATTAGAAGGATTCACAATCTTAGGAAAATCTCTAACAACTTGAGTAGAACTTATCCTTAACATGCAATCAAAATTAACATGACACATTCTCCTATGCCATAACCAACTTTCATCAATCTGAGCAATCAAACAACTTTTCTTACCATTGTTAAAATGAAAGATATTACCTTTAGTCTTAGTTCCTGATGCAATATCTATACAAGAGGCATTTAGGATCTTGCATTTACCATTCTTGAATTGTAAATCATATCCCTTGTCAACCATCTATCCAACACTCAAAATATTATTCTTTAAACCTTCAACATACAAGACATCATCAGTATTATGCTTACCATTGAAATATATAGAACCTCTACCCAAAATTACACAAGATTTATCATCTCAAAATCTCACTATTCCACCCTCATACCTTTTCATACTCACAAATTTACTTTTATCACCTGTCATATGATGTGAACAACCACTGTCAATCATCCATTCATCTTTCTCTTCAATCGTAGTAGCCAAAGCTTTCTCCTCAACAATGCAACTTGTAGGATTCAGTGGTACTTGATCATCTTACTTGATAGAAATAAATACAAACTCATCTTCTAAATTCTCATTCTCTGATTCTTCATTGGTGACACCTTCATCAACAACATAATATCATCTCTTTTGATTTCTATACTTCTAGTAGGGCTTATAGGGCTTATCATGCTTGTCATATCTATCATACTTATCAGATCTATCTTTCCTTTCAAATTTATCATATCTAGACATTCTTTCAAGGAACCTAGAAGCAAAATGTCTTATCTTATTACAAGAAAAACATTTCAAAGGTAAGTTTCCATCATACTTATGGGTTCCCTTAGGCAATCTCCGAGCAATAAGGGCTTCAAGCTCATCCAATTCTCTTTCTTTCTCTTCCATCGCCCTCTTCTCTCTTTCATATCTGTATACCCAACATGAACTTTCTCCCAGATCATACTTTTGCTTCCCAGATACAGAGGCTCTGAATGTAGTCTTAGAATTTCCATGTGATTCTCCAAATTTGCTCAACTCAAATGCAGCAAGCTTTCCAACCATTATGTTTGTAGTCATAGTAGTCACACTTCGGATTTCATCAATACCAACTTCTTTATCTTTGTAAGCAGGAGGCAGTGATCTCAACACTTTAGAAATAATCTCACCTTCTTCAAGAGTTCCACCGACACATCTGATGTTGATAACATGCTCATTCACCTTATCCATAAAGGATGTTATTTTTTCATCTTCTCCCATCTTCAATGCTTCATACTTCCCTTTCAAACTCTGCAACTTAGCAACTTTAACTTGTGCATCTCCTTCATACAAGGTCTCTAACTTCTTCCAGATCTCACGAGCAATCTTCAAACCCATCACATTAGTTATCTTTGAATCAGTCAAGGCACTCAGCAATGCTTCCTTAACTCTTATGTTATGTCTATCATCATTTATTTCAGCAGCAGTAACTCGTCCATTCTGAAGAACATTGTAGACATTATTTGTAATCTTCCAAAACTCATCTCCAAGACACTTCAAGTGAACTTCCATCTAGTCCTTCCATACAGTATAATTGCTTCCATAAGACCTAGGACTCTCCTTCTTTAACATATAAGTTTCCATCTCGGATCTCCTCGAGCAATCAAGCTTCTTCCAGAGGATCTATTTTTGATACCAATTGTTGGCAACAACAATGGAAAAAAACTGAGAAGGGGGGGTGAATCAATTTTCACTAGATTAAACCAGTTAAGCACAATCTCATATTTCAATCAACTGCAACAAGAATAAAGATAAACACAACAACAACAACAACACACATAACATCAATATTTTGACATGCAAAGCTCGGTTAAGGGAAATACCATAGTGGGAACCAACCTACAATAAGATGATACTATGCAGTAGTATGTGTAAATGTTACAATTGGGAATGCACATGCATTCAGGCACACTACCTAGAGCTCACTGCTCAAAACACAATGACCCAAAAGGATCCAACCATCAGGGAAGGTTCACTACCTTACAATAATGATCGGACTACAATCTGGATTACATGAACTATAAAAATAGCATCTGCTAATGCTAGATGACAGTTCTAGTAAGCTCATTTGTGATGTAGAACCTTGTGGAGATTTGAGCTAACAAGACAACCGTTTTGGACACAACTCCAAATCTAATAGGTCTAACTTGGGAATAGGCTCACAATAGTCTCAGACCCTACACAAGACCCTAAGCATCAGTGAAAGATTTCTAGGTATGATGGGTGACTCATCATACAATACCAAGCCTTAACCCTTCAACGCTTCAATACATACTCATAGGAAAAACTTGCACATGACATGGTGGATATTGGGAAGTGATCAAGAAACATTTGAATCATATTTATGACATAATTTGTAGACCCCAAAAGAAACTAGACTGGTCACAACCTTCAATCTAGAGTTTGACAAAATAAAGACCACACTTTGGCCTAGTAGCCCTTCAACATTGAATAGCCCAATATATGCAGCCACAAGGAGTATGATGGTATGATTAAAGAATAAGTATTTGGTAGATTACTGAGAGGGGGGATGAATCAATAAATAGAAAAACTAATACAAACTTTCCCAATCTCAATCTCAATCACACAAAGTAAACTTATCAAATGAAATACCACTATCAAGATCAATACTCATAAGAAAACTGGTTGATTGTTACAATAGCTTAACAGTAAACAACATAAAACTTGTAAACATCCAAATGCTTTATCATATGTCAGCATACTTCATTTCTCAATGCTTCCTATTATCATGTCTTATCAGAATAGTGAAGTAGTTATTCAAATCAACCATAAGATCATATCCACAAAAACATTCACCATATGACACAAGTATTTTTTACATGGAAACCCAAGTAGGTAAAAACCACGGTGAGATGGGACTCACAAGATAATATCTAAACTCTTCAAAAGTTCACCCTATTAGGAGCCAAGCTTGTTAAAGATTTTACAAAAGTTCTGTTAAGAATTGATCGGTTAGGAATCACCCGGTTAAGGGATTGACTACAAATACCTTGTTAGAAGCAATACCATGTAAGGAGTAACCACAGTAGAGGATTTGAAAATCTAATCTAATGGATCACCTTGTTAGAGGATTTAATAAGTAACCAATCTTTTTAGAGCTTACCCGATTAGGGGATCAATTCTGTTGTAATTGTTAGAAAACAATAGGAGTTTGTTTGATCTATCTTAATAGCACTACACTTTCTTGATCAAATCCTTTTAAGCTCCTATCCGCCTTTACTCAAACTACAGACTCATCTTCTAGTTTGGCAACCACACACTTAGCTAATTTCTGCCAACTCTTGCCAACACTAAACAAAACAACTTCATCGACCTTAAATATAAATCAATTAGGTCGGTAACACAACAAAAACCTAATTCTCTCATTGAGATTACAAACAAGTCGGTACAAATATGACCACTGGATTACATAGAAATCTCTACACATCAATCAAGAAAACCTCAACTGCTCCTTGATTACCACTTCATCAAGCTCAGTAACTCATCACACGCTTTGCATTAGATGCAATACACTTTTCTCATTCCCTAGACAAATAAATGTGCCAAAACATTTTGAATTTGTCTTCATACAATGACCATATGTGTCACCATCATTACCGCTCAACATCAGATCATAAACCAACATAACCAATCCAACAACCTTAATCGGTTAGGGTTTAACAAAAACAACTGGTAGGTTTTACTGGTTACATTACATAGATAGGGTTTAACCTTTTTACACTGATTATCGGTTCTCCTCACAAACTTACATACCAGTTTATAATGTCCTTCACAAAGCTCTTCCTACTGGTTACAAGACAATATCAACAATATCATTACCAGATAATTGACATCAATGAGAACATAACATTTCATTAATGTTATCTTCATGCAAATGCCAACAATCTCCCCCTTTGGCATTAATGGCAATACAAATATCATAACCATTGATTGTTGTTGTGATTGTGAATAGGAATCCTGATTTACATTACCAAGTATTCACATGCTCTCTATGTCTTCAGCCTATCACTTGTTTTCCTTCCCATAATCACATAATTCTTGTCCCCCTTTGACAACAATGCCAAATTGAAAGTAAAACATGTAGTGTCAAATTTCACTATGCATCAACAACATACTACAACTTGATGCTCCCCCTATGAAATACATCCACTACTACACCAATCCTTGTAAAATTCTGCAAGTAGTTCAGGGACTGATGCAATCAACATCATGCTCAACTAACCTCATGAAGGGGTACAACCCCTAGTTAACTTCTAAGATACTCAAATGTAGTCTTAGGTAGAGGTTTTGTAAAAATATCTGCAAGCTACTCCTTAAGAGAAACATGCTCTAAGATAACATCTTTTCTCTAAAATTTTTCTGTCAAGAAATGATACTTCAATTCAATGTGCTTGGTTCATGCATGCAAAACAGGATTCTTGGAAATATTTATGGCACTTGTATTATCACATAAAATCTTCATCTTAAAACCTTCCAAAATTTGCCTCATCCAAATAGCCTGTGTACAATTCATATAAGCTACAACATACTCAGCTTCAATAGTAGATTGTGAAGTACAACTCTGATTTTTACTACTCCTTGAAACAAGCCTTCCTCCAAGAAAAAATTCTCCATCGGTTGTGCTTTTCTGGTCATCAACATTTCTTGCCCAAACAACATCTGTGTATACCTTGAAATAAAAGTTTCCTCGATATGGATACCATAACCCATATTCAACAGTACCTTTTAGGTATCTAAAAATTCTCTTGGTTGCTATTAGATATGTTTCCTTAGGATTCTTCTGGAATCTAGCAACTATGCCAACTGCATGAGCTATGTCTAGTTTGCTCTGAACAACATAGTGCAATTTGCCAATCATTGACCTGTATTCCTTCTCATCAACAGACATATTCATCTTCCTTAGACAACTTGGAACCTGTAACCATTGGTGTCTCAACTGGTTTACAGTCACTCATGCCAAATGTCTTCAAAACCTCTTTCACATACTTAGACTGTGTAATGAAAATACCATTCTACATTTGTTGTATCTGCAAGCCTATGAAATTTTTTATTTGCCCTACTAAAGACATTTCAAACTCATTTTTCATTTCATCTACAAAACTATTGCTCATGACATCATTACCTCCAAATATGATATCATCAACAAATACTTCACTAGCCAGTATTTCATCTCCTTCAGACTTGAGATATATGTTACTATCATCACTAGTTTTCAGAAAGTCTATCTTCATTAGATGTGTATGAAGCCTTTCATATTATGCTCTGGGTGCTTGCTTTAATCCATATAAATCCTTATGCAATCTACATACCATGTCTTTCTCATTAGTCAAAGAATAACCATCTGGCTTCTCTATGTATACTTCTTCTTCCAATATCCCATTCAAAAATGCATACTTAACATCCATCTGATATACCTTGAACTTCTTATGGGCTGCAAATGCAAGTAAAGTTCTGACACCTTCCAGTCTTGCTACTGGTGCAAAAGTTTCACCATAATCTTCTCCTTCTTCTTGTGCATAACCCTTGCAAACCAATCTTCCCTTGTTGCGAATTACAACACCACCTTCATTCAACTTGTTCCTGTATGCCCATTTAGTACCTATAACATTCTTATTTACTGGTTGGAGTACTAGGGTCCAAGTGTTGTTCTTCTCAATTTGATCTGATTCCTCTTACATAGTTTTAATCCAATGATCATCACCAAATGCCTCCTTAGCAGTTCTTGGTTCAATGGTGGAGATTATGCAATAATTCTCTCTAATTCTTCTTCTGGTTAGTACTCCAACATCCTTATCTCCAATAATCTATTCAGGATTGTGATTCAGTCTCACATATCTATGAATAGCATGATCATTATCTTCAGGTTCAACTTCTTTATTATCATCATTTTCTTTTGAATTTATCTATTCCGGTTGAACAAGTGCATCAGAATTTGCTTTGCCAGTTTTAGATTTCATAGTTTCTGGTTCCAAAAACAAAATGTAAGGATCTTCATCCTTTTTCTCTGAACTGGTTTCCTCCGAGACTTCAGGAAATTCATCCAATCAAACATCAACACTCTCAACAATTCACTGTGTCTGGTTGTTAAAACATTTGTAGGCCTTACTCTTGATGGAATAGCCAAGAGATATACCTTCATTACTTTTATCCTCAAATTTTCTAATGTAATAACCTCTCTTAATAAAACATTTGCTTCTAAATATCTTAAAATAGCTAACATCAAGTGATCTTCCATACCAATATTCATAAGGAGTCTTTTCCTTACCTCTTTTTACCAGAACCCGGTTCATAGTGTAGATAGTTGTGCTGACAACTTCTCTCCAAAAGGTTTTTGCTACACCTCCTTCTATCAACATTGTTCTAGCAGCTTCAACAACTAATCAGTTGTTTCTCTCTATGATACCATTATGTTGTGGTGTCCTTGGTGCAAAAAGTTGTCATTTGATACCATCCTCTTCACAATACCTAGTGAATTCCTCATAAGTAAATTCATCGCCTTGATATGTCCTCAGACATTTTATCTTCTTACCGCTCTCTTTCTCAGCTAAGGCCCCGAATGCCTTGAACTTACCAAAAGCTTCAGTCTTATCTTTCAATAATGTGACCCACATCATCCTTGAGGAATCATAAGTGAGAATCATGAAATATCTGTCACCTTGAATGCTTTTTGTTCTTATTGGTCCACAAAGATCTGTATGAACCAAATCTAACAAGTGCTCCACTGAAAAGGATTTTCTTTTGAAAGTTGAAGAAGTCATCTTTCCTAGCTAACATTCTTTTCAAAGAGCATTAACCGGTTTGTCTAACTGAGGCAAACCTCTCAGTGTCTTGGACTTACTCACTTTAATAATGTTATCAAAGTTTATATGACAAAATCTCCTATGCCAAAGCCAGCTATCATCTAATTTTTCAATAAAACAGTTGCTAACTTTAGAATTAAGGTGAAACGGGTTACCTTTAGTTTGTTCCCGGTTGCAATCAATTCACCTTTGTTGTCAAAGATTTTGCACATACCATTTTTAAACTCCAATGGGTATCCTTTGTCATTGAGTTGTGCCACACTCAAAAGATTGTGCTTTATTCCTTTAATCTAGTAGACATCATCTACACTACTCTTCCCATTAAGAGAAATAACTCCTTTACCTTTAACCATGAAGGGTGAGTCATTGCCAAATTTAACAACACCGCCATCAAATTCCTTCAAGGAAATAAATTTGCTTCGATCACCGGTCATATGATGTGAACAACCAGTATCAATGATCCAATCATCAGAGTTATCCATCCTGGATACTAATGCCTTCTAGTCTGATATCTCTTCCTTAATAGCTACAAACACAATATCTTCACTAGCATCACCATCAAATTCTTCATCAGTGATACCACTATCAATAGCAATAAGACAATCTCTCTTGCCTTTACCCTTATACTTCTTGAATTTATCTCTCTTGTGTTCATTTTCACCATTAGGATAGTTAGCAACAATGTGACCAATCTTGTTGCATGCAAAACATTTGAAAGGTAATTTACCTCTATATTTACCAGTGCCTCTAGGCAACCCTTTTGCCAACAATGCTTCAAGCTCCATTAAACTGTCTTCATCATCAGCATCTCTGCTGGATCTGGATTCATAACCATGACTAGTATCTCTACTTTTTCTCACAGATGGGTTAGAAATAGAAGCTCTAAATGTAGACTCGGATTTCTGTACACTACCATCATAACCGTTTAATTCAAAAGAAGTAAGCTTGCCAATGATGGAGTCAAGAGTTACCTTAGTTTTGTCAATGGACTTCAACTCCTGAATAGTTGCAACTCAGATAGAGTAGACCAATAGCAAGGCTCTTAGTACCTTACTAATCACTGTGGCATCTTCCACTTTCCCTCCTGAACTCTTAATTTCACCGACTATCTCTTTTATTCCTTGACCATACTGCTAGATATTCTCATCTTTAGTCATCATCATGTCATCAAACTTTCCTCTTAGACTCTCCTCTTTAGCAATCTTAACATGTTCATCACCGCTATAAATCTCTTCAAGTTTTTTCCATACCTCATATGCAGTTTCAAGACCATGAACATCTACATATTCGAGCATCAAATAGGGAACTAATAATGGCCTCCAATGCTTGATGATTTTATTGTTGTTCTTTCTTCTAATCATCAGTCAAAATCCTAGTAGGTGCAATATACTTAGTATCTACATGATCCCAATACTGACTTCCCAGACTCTTGATGTAAATTTTCATTATGTCGCTCCATATCATATAGTTTTCTTTGTTGAACTTCGGACCTTCCTTCTTCATCATGATCTAGCAGATATTTTCCTCAAGTTGTTAGGCTTAGATCTTAGAGGACCTGAGAAGCTCTGATACCAATTGATGGTATGATGAAATAATAAGTATCTGGTAGATTACTGAGAGCGGGCATGAATCGGTAAATAGAAAAAATGATACAACCTTTCCCAATCTTAATCTCAATCACACAAAGTAAACTTATCAAATGAAATACCACTGTCAAGATCAATGCTCATAAGAAAACCAGTTGACTATTACAACAACTGAATAGTAAACAACATTAAACTTGTAACCATCCAAATGCTTTATCATATGTCAACATACTCCATTTCTCAATGCTTCCGGTTATCATGCCTTATCAGAATAGTTAAGTAGTTAACCAAATCAACCATAAGATCATAACCACAAAAACATTCACCACATGACACAAGTATTTTTGACGTGGAAACCTGAATAGGTAAAAACCATATTGATATGGGACTCACAAGATAATATCTGAACTCTTCAAAAGTTTGGCCTATTAGGAGCCAAGCCTGTTAAAGCTTTTACAAAAGTCTTGTTAAGAACTCATCCTGTTAGGAATCACCCAGTTAAGGGATTGACTACAAATGCCTTGTTAGAAGAAATACCCTGTAAGGAGTAACCTTAGTAGAGGGTTTGAAAATCCAATCTAATGGGTCACCTTATTAGAGGATTTAATAAGTAACCAAGCTTGTTAGAGCTTACCCGGTTAGGGGATTTCAATTATGCTATAATTCTTAGAAAACAACAGGAGTTTGTTTGATCTATCTGAATAGCACTACACTTGCTTGATCATATCCTTTTAAGCTCATGTCTGCCTTTACTCAAACTGCAGACTCATCATCTGGTTTGGCAACCACACACTCAATTGATTTCTGCAAACTCTTGCAAACACTAAACAAGACAACTTCATTAACCTTAAATACAAATCAATTAGGTCGGTAACACAACAAAAACCTAATTCTCTCATCGAGATTATAAACAAGTCGGTACAAATATGACCGTTGGATTACGTAGCAATCTCTACACATGAATCAAGAAAATCTCAACCGCTCCTTGATTACCACTTCATCGAGCTCAGTAACTCATCACGTGCTTTGCATTAGATGCAATACACTTTGCTCATTCCCTAGACAAACAAACTCACCATTTTTTTTTGAACTTGTCTTCATACAATGACCATACGTGTCACCATCATTATCGCTCAACATCATATCACAAACAAACATAACCAATCCAACAACCTTAATCAGTTAGGTTTTAACAAAAACAACTGGTAGGGTTTACCGATTACATTACATAGATAGGGTTTAACCTTTTTACACTAGTTATCGGTTCTCCTCACAAACTTACATATCGGTTTATAATATCCTTCAAAAAGCTCTTCCTACTGGTTACAAGACAATATCAACAATATCATTACCATATAATTGACATCAATGACAACATAACATATCATTAATGCAGTCTTCATGCAAATGCCAACAAACTCCCCCTTTGGCATTGATTGCAATACAAATATCAACACCATTGATTGATGTTATGATTGTGAATAGGAATCTTGATTTACATTACCAAGTATTCACATGCTCTCTTTGTCTTCAGCCTATTATTGGTTTTCCTTCCCATAATCACATAATTCTTCCCCCCCTTTGACAACAATGCCAAATTTAAAGTTAAAAATGTAATGTGAAATTTCACTATGCATCAACAACATACTACAACTTGATACTCCCCCTATGAAATACATCCACTACTACACCAATCCTTGTAAAATTCTACAATTAGTTCTGAGACTCATGCAATCAACATCATGCTCAACTAACCTCATGAAGGGGTACAAACCCTAGTTGACTTCTAAGATACTCAAATGTAGTCTTAGGTAGAGGTTTGGTAAAACTATCTGCAAGCTTCTCCTTGGTAGAAACATGCTCTAAGATAATATCTTTTCTCTGAACTTTTTCCCTCAAGAAATGATACTTCTATTCAATGTGCTTGGTTCGTGTATGCAAAACATGATTCTTGGAAATATTTATGGCACTTGTATTATCTCATAAAATATTTATAGGTTATGAAATATTCATCTTAAAACCTTCCAAAATTTGCCTCATCCAAATAGCATGTTTGCAATTCATATAAGCTGCAACATACTCAGCTTCAGTAGTAGATTGTGAAGTAGAACTCTTCTTTTTACTACTCCATGAAACAAGCCTTCCTCCAAGAAAAAATGCTTCACTGGTTGTGCTTTTCTGGTTAGTAACATTTCCTGCCCAAGTAGCATCTATGTATACCTTCAAATCAAAGTTTCCTCCATATGAATACCATAACCCATAGTCAACAGTACCTTTCAGGTATCCAAAAATTCTCTTGGTTGCTATCAGATGTGTTTCCTTAGGATTCTTCTTTAATCTAGCAACTATGCCAACCACATGAGCTATGTCTGGTCTACTGTGAACAACATAGTGCAATTTGCCAATCATTGACCTGTATTCATTCTCATCAATAGACTTAGATTCATCTTCCTTAGACAACTTGCAACCTGTAACCATTGGTGTCCCAAATGGTTTACAGTCACTCATGCCAAATGTCTTCAAAACCTCTTTCACATACTTAGATTGTGTAATGGAAATACCATTTTTCATTTGTTGTATCTTCAAGCCTATGAATTTTTTTATTTCCCCTACTAAAGACATTACATCTACAAAACTGTTGCTCATGACATCATTACCTCCAAATATTATATCATCAACAAATACTTCACTGACCAGTATTTCATCTCCTTCAGACTTGAGATATATGCTACTATCATCATTGGCTCTCATAAAGCATATCTTCATCAGATGTGTATGAAGCCTTTCATACCATTCTTTAGGCGCCTCCTTTAATCCATATAAAGCCTTATGCAATATGCATACCATGTCTTTCTCATCAGTCAAAGCATAACCATCTGGCTACTCTATGTATATTTCTTCTTCTAATATCTCATTCAAAAATGTCGACTTAACATCCATCTGATATACCTTGAACTTCTTATGGGCAAAAAATGCAAGTAAAGTTCTGACACCTTTCAGTCTTGCTACTGGTGAAAAAGATTTGCCATAATCTTCTTCTTCTTCTCGCGCATAACCCTTGCAAACCAATCTTGCCTTGTTGCGAACTACAACACCATCTTCATTCAACTTGTTCCTATATACCCATTTAGTACCTATAACATTCTTATTTACCGATTAGGGTAC